>NC_052635.1:16349103-16652133 GCF_016161935.1 Mauremys reevesii | reverse complement strand
ATAGCAGAGTTGGAAGGGAACTCAGGAGGGCTCTAGTCCAACCTCCTGCTCAAAGCAGGACCCATCCCCAGACAGAATTTGACCTCCATTCCCTAGATAGCCTCTTCAAAGATTGAACTCACAATACTAGGTTTAGCAGGCCAATGCTCAAACCACTGAGCTAGCCCTCCTGAATCTCAGGTCAGGCACAAGCGGAGTGAGTGTGTCGTTAAAATACCAGTTGCGTCTCCCGGCAGCATATGGTCTTCAAATATTGTTCAAGTTCTTAGACATGTTGATGCTTCTCTTTGTCTTTCCCTCTGTTTTATGCAGTTCATGAATCTGAGAATCCCCCCTAGCAAGAAGCACGTCCAATCACAAATACACTTAGAGGAGCACGGGAAGATTTTAATCAATATCTGCCAGGATTAGAGCTCTGAAGACGGTTTCTTTCAGAGCAGCAGGACTAGACGTCTGGATGTCGCACAGCCAAAGGGCAATGAGCATTCTGCTGCTCAGCGCTGAGCGAGAAGGAACATTTGCAGCAGAAGCATGAGAGGGTCCAGGAGTCCAGTAAAAAGTCAGGAAATGCACCTGCACGTGCCTGTCCGATTCAGATCTCGATTGGGTGCTGTCAAGGGCCCTCAGCAAAGAGCCTGTCATGCCACATGCCATTTAGCTGAGCCCTGGTGGGATCCTTATCAGGCAGGAGAACGAGGGTGATGCTGCAGCTGGGAACAGGGAAGATCCTGCCAATGTCCCTAAATGCCAGGATGTGACCTCACATCAGATCAGGAGGACCAGTTTGGAGATGATAGCAGTGAAAACTCTGGAGAGGGGGATGTGCCTGGCCAGACTCTGGAAGTCCAGGTGGTTACTGCAACTCTCTAACCCCTCCCTCCCATTGTTTTCTAGAAAAATTGTCCTTTCAACACTTTTTGTAGGATTTTGAAGGTTATGGCCAAATAATTTACTGTCCTGGATATTATGCCCTGCATTGCTGTGTGTGTGTGTGTCTGTGGGGTAGTGCAGACGCCACAACATTTTCATGGCCTCCTCTCCCTTTCCCTCCCCTCCACCAGCCTCTGCTGGGCACAATCCCAAGTGGATGCAGAGCACTGGGAGGAAAGGTTTGGGAAAAGCCAGCTTTGCTGTTTATCCAAGAGTTCAGAGTATGGGCTGTAGGGCTTGTGCTGAAGCCCACGGTCTTTATCAAGTTCAAAACTAGAAATCAGTGCCCCTCTGTCCTTTTCACCACAGGCAGGCAGGTGGGGGTGGAGGGGTTCAAACACCGCTTGGATCAATGCTCTCCATCCTAGCTCAGGCTTTGGTTGGTTTCCTTCATTTCTCCCCCAGTCCTGGTAGCTTATTCTGGAAAGTTTCTCAGGCAGCAGGAATTCTCCATGGTCTTTCAGGAGAACTGGGAGTGCAAACCTGCTCGGGCCTCCATAATAGCCAGGTCCCTACCAAATTCAGGTCTCACTTTGACTAATTTACAAACCCTCTGGCCTTGAAATTGACCAATGTCACCATTTCAGATGTTTCCACCTGATATTTCCTGGTATTGTAACCATGGGGGTCCCGACCACACTGGGAGAATGGGGGAGTTCAGAGGTTGTTGTGGGGGGGTCACAGCATTGTCACCCTCACTGTTGCGTCGCAGTGCCTCTCAGGCGGGCACAGACAGAGCCCAACAATCAATGTGATTGGTAGCAAAGTTCTTTATTTCTCTCCAGCATGCTCTTATATACAATTAAGGCCGGCAATTGCTAATTGGTTAATAAAATACACACAGGCACAGCTATAACTTCATAGGGTAATTATCATCCTGTACAACTTTCTGATTTATTATCCTGTTTACTGCCTACTTGGCAGATGAGAACCAGCCCAAGGTCAGCGTCCTTGAAGCCTAAACAACTCAGCTTCTAACATACCCATCTGCCAAATTCCCACAATTCCCCCCTTTTCTTAAAATAAAAAAGAAAAGGAGAGAAGGCATTAGCAGTACATTCCCAGCTTATAAAATCAATACTACAATCTACACAAACCAAAGCTAAAAGGCAAATAAAAACACCAACTGCCTAACTAAACCGTAACAATATCTTCCGCAATGCCCTGCTTTGACCTAATACATCCCTCCTCCAGGTAATGGAAGTGGCCCAAGGGGCCAGGAGGGTTCTGCCAATGTGCGTGCCACACAACAGCAACGGCGGCCACACAAATAACAAAAATACAAAAGGCAAGCAGCAAAAATACACAGCATCCCTAGCATAAAACCTTGCAGTAAATGTGCAGCCCAGCCACGTAGCGACGACATCCATGACCACAGCCAGAAATCTCCCTGTTGCTGGCGGATGCCCTCCGCTAGATGGCGCAAACGATCCAAATCAGCGTCAATAGCCGCACTCGCATCTGTAATATTAAAGCAGCACATACCCACAAAA
Organism: Mauremys reevesii; assembly: GCF_016161935.1. Classification (NCBI taxonomy): domain Eukaryota; kingdom Metazoa; phylum Chordata; order Testudines; family Geoemydidae; genus Mauremys; species Mauremys reevesii. The sequence goes on along the minus strand of NC_052635.1, from coordinate 16,649,710 downwards.
TCAGAACAGGGATGACCATGTCGCAGCAATAAATAATCAATGGCCAAGCGATTCTGCAAAACTCCTCGGCGAACTTCTCCCATCTCTTGAGTTAACAAGGCAAGAACAGTAGAGGTTAAATTCAAAGCCTTCGCCACAGTACAGGCAAGATGTGCTACGGCATGGTAGTTATGCACCACCAGACCGGGGAGGCCCACCAGGGTAAAGGCAAGGGCTGCTGCCTCTTGTTCTGAAAACAAGGTAACATCTGCCTTGCAGGTAGGGCTTAAGGAAATGCTCTCCCGCCGCTGGTGATGCCCCTTCACTATGGGATGGGGAAACAACAAAGGGGCCACATGGCCAATAGCACAGGGGCCACCTGAACTATTAGCTGGAATGTAGGTAAAGGCTGTGCGGCCGCATAACAGAAACCACCCCAGGGGCAACTTCATATGTGCATAAGCAAAGGTCACATTCCTCTTATGGCGACAAGTAAGTTCCACATTATTATGATTTATAGCTACATGCTTAGTATTAACAAAATTCAGACAGGTAACGGCAACTGTCACATTAGCCAAACGAAAGGAAAACATACTGGCATCTAGCTTATATGAAAAGGCTCCAGGCCCCAAAGCATACAACTCTTCATAAGGTATATCCTTGGAAATACGAAACAGCCAGTGAAACAGCCAGGTGTGCCGCTGCAACACCTCCAATTCGGTACAAACACCCACAAAGCAGGTTTCCATAAGGGCTCCCACTGCAGGAACATGGGGCAAGCAAAAGGCCGTAGTATTTATGGCACTCTGCGCCAAAATCAGCCAAGCATTTACTGGGGGTATAAGATCATACGTGGCACCTCCCCTCACAAGGAGCGCCACAGCAAGCAAAAAGGCAAAACCAGGCGAGGATAAATCTTCGTGTCCAACGGAATAGGAGCCCAGCCCAAAGTCACGGAGGCTTGTGGAGCACATTGGGGAACTGGCCATGCTGCACTGCCTGGAGCGCGCGTCTCCAAACCTATGGGTAACAAAAAAAAGAGGGGGCGGGGGCAACACACTTAATATGCAATCACACAAAATCAAACAAAGCAGCCAAAGGTCCTGGCGCAGCCACCGAGCAGTTGTTCTCCAGGGGCTCGGGTTCCGCGGCGTCTGGGCGCGTCTCGTGGGCTCTTCCGTATCTGCCTGCTGTCGCGCCCGAGGACGCAGCCAAGGCCGGACCCACTGCGCCGGAATCCACCTTGCTTACTAATTTCCCATTTCCCATGCAACTTATCTGATCCCAGTTAGGCCACCTGGCATTTGCCTCGCTCTGGCAGTTCCCTACTTTCTCATAACAACTTTATCTCATCCCTCTGTTCTCGTGACCACGCAACTGTAACTTTCCACCAAAGCAGCATAGGGAAAATGCAACCCCACATCCACATCTCCCCCTCTATTCCAAAACACACACAAAAAAGGGGTTAAACAAAACAAAACCAAAACCAAATAATGCTTCCTAATCTATAGAGCTCATCTATAACCATGCAATTCATAACATACAACACCAACAACATCAAACAAAACAAACATAAATTAACAAGAATAAAACAAAGAAATGGTGTAAATTCTGCAGGGTTCCCCCAGTCTCTATTGCACACCAAATTGTGACAAATTTCCGTTACCAAATCATCCCTCATATGTCAGGTGATCAAACTGACACTGGGGGGGGGGGGGGGGTCCTAGAAAAAACACACCATATAACCACATAAAATCTTCCATAAAACAACACAACAATTCTGGCCAGAAAACAAACACCACAAGACAGAACAGAAAACACAAAACATAAATCTTAACTCTATTAGTAAATGCATGGTACATTAAGTGCTATACAACTAACATCAATTATCTGTAATAGCTAAAAAACAAAAACAAAATATACCCCTACTGGGCAATCAATCATTACTTAAAATACACAAATACCCTTATCAATTTCAGGCAAAACAGGGGAATTACTTCATCAATTAAATCATTTACAATAATACAATTGCATCTTGACTTGCTTCTAAATTCAAAGCTATTGACAGCTTAAAATTTCTGACTTTTAAATTCTGCTATTAAACACTAAAAAAAAAAACCATCACCACTTATGTGCCCTTAAGCCTAATACAATTTCAATTACATAGCACTATATACATTCTTTAGCTAATACAACAAAATTGTTCATAACCAGACAATTGCAAACTAATTTCTTTGCCTAAATTTATTTACAAACATTTCAAAAACACGAAAGCTTTACTCTTTAGCATCTTATTCAACTGCCAAAATTCAACTGCTGTTCCCTCTAGCAACCACAGAATTAACTTTTTACTCTCCTTAAAAATTACTAGCTAGTCTTCCAACAGCCACTTACTAATCCAAATCACCATTCCAAATATGCTCCTGAATATTTGAAATCCCCATGTTCATGCTCAATTACCTTTTCTATCCACTATACCCTTAAAGGTTTCCAACCAGCTTTCCAATCTCTTTATATTTATTGCCTGCCCGTCTGGGCCCGATCCTTTTTTCCTTTCCAAGTTCTCTGTCTATTGCCTGCCTGCCTGGGCCCGATCCGTATTTCCTCTTGCTAAACCGTTCCTTTCATGAACACTAACTTATCCCACTATCAATTTAGCTAGGAGGGTGTACTTCTTAACTAGCCCCTACCCTTCTGGTCTCTTCTATGAACAATTATCTGTACTTTCCCACCGTGGGGGCTACATTATCATGCATATAACTTTAATTACAACATCTGCATTCAGCCTATCTATATAATATTGGCTACATCTAGTATCAAACAATCGTACAACTGCCAATAATCAGCACATAATACAAAATTTACAAAAATCTAATAAGGCTAACCAAAGCACTTTACAAAAGGTACTTTGGGTCACATAGGCCCAAAGCCATCCTCCTAAATTACCTAAATTTATACCCAATAACACCATCAACTCCCCCCCTGTGAGAATACTCAACAAACCTTTTGGCTGAGTTTTCTCAAACTTTAAAAACAAAAACAATTAAGCTCTAGAAAATCGGGGTTAGTAATGGGGGGGGGGTAATATCATTTACAATCCAATTAGGGAGGGCAATATATGCTAAAAAAAAAATTCCACAACACAGGGTGCAGCCTGTAAAATAAACCCTAAAATCCAAGTAATACCACATTCCTCAGCAGGAGTCCCAAATTTCTTCCTGCCAGTGTACAATTCTTTATTTCTTTACCAGGGTCAGTTCTCAATGTCCTTTTAGTCAGGAATTTCTGGACTTTGGTAATATCAATAATGTGAGCGTTTTTTCTTCTTTTCCACCACCGTCGTGGTTCAGCTTCTACGGGGAAAATTACCAAAACATTATTCTGTAGTGGTTTTGCTTCTTGGAGTTGGTTTTGCTTCTTTCAAAAAAAAAAATCCAATAACACAATGGGGGCTGCAGCGGACAAGGGAGAGGTTAGCCAGTACATCACCTTGTCCTTTTTTCCTGCTGTTTAGAAGCACAATGGAGCTAAATAAGAAAAAATAGGCCAATCATCAGTAGTAGAATCCTCCTGATGTAAAGGGGTCTTTTTGCAGTAAAAATCATGGGTCCAAGCAGTCAGTCTCCTGGTTCCAAGACTCCTGGTTCCAGGGCTGCTAGGATCTTTGGGCAGCTCTTCCATTACCTGGAGGAGGGACAGCTAACACATTCCGTTAGTGCCTGGCAGGGTTTTGCAGCTCTCATTAGCTTTTTTGGGCCCAGTCAAGCCCCTTTGTCTAGGCTGTCCGCCAAGTCTTAGCTGTGCCGCGTCCTTGACTGGGGCCAGAAAAGAATGAGCTGTCTTCGGCTAACTCATTCTGTTCTTTTTTCCTTCCCTGCTTGGCTTCTTTTAATCTGTGAATCCTGTGTCAGAACACCCAGCTGTTGCTGCTCATACCGGAGAAGCATAACGGTTTTCCCGGCATTGTCCCAGGCTTAGACCAGCCAGCGTAGGACGCCTTCTCCAGGCTCCTGCCAAAACAACTTACTTGCTTGTAGGTCCGAACGACCTCCGGGGCCACGGCACGAGCCTCTGCCTGCGCCGTGCACTCCAAAGTCTTCCCGTCCAGGGCTCGCTTCCAGCGGAGCACCTCCTCACGAGCCTCTGCCTGCGCCGTGCACTCCAAAGTTTTCCCGTCCAGGGCTCGCTTCCAGCGGAGCACCTCCTCGTCGTGTGCCCGAAGGGCGGTCCGGAGCCTCTCCAGCTCCCCCTCTTTCCACGATGATCCAGCTGGAAGACCTTGCATTTGATTTAACTTATTATAAATGGCCTGCAGCTGTTGACCCCGGCGCTCCATTTTCTTATAAAAGGCATTAAACTGGGTAAACTGAATAGGCGTAGTCAAATTGGGATAGACCTGTGATGGCATGTGTCTTACCCGAGCCTCCTTTGTTTCCCTGCATTCGTAACACCCCCAGGTCCCGTGGACACAGCATGGCTTGGGAGGGGGTGCGTACGGCAAAGCTGTTTTCATAGGCTCGGGCGTATCGGGGGGTAGCGGGACCGTAGCAGGATAGTTATATCGGGGCCGAGGGCCACATTGGAGGGTAATGGAACCATAACAGGGGCAACATTATCCAGGTCGGAAGCCAAAGGTATCACCGTGTCCTCGCCACCAAAAAACTCCCTGGCTCCAACCGGCAACACAGAAGGCATTTCGGGCATTGGGCGGAAAAGCTTAGAAAGGGCCGCCTGCACTCCTGCCTCGGCCGTGAGAGTTTTTACTATCTTCTTTGTCTTATTCCATACTGGACTCAGGGAAAAGGCTTCCTCATCGCCCTGAGCCACCGACTTCCAAAGCTTGGAGCCTAGCCGCTCCCACACAGTTTTATTAAAAATTGTACTCGGCTTAACAAAAAGTTCCCTTCTCTATCCCCACCGCAGCAGGCGGGATAACGTATCAGAGGGGAGCTTTTCTCCCTGCCGCTTCATAATGTGCAATAAAGGCTTCTGTGTTATCTTTTCTTCCGCTGATGCAGCGGTTCCCATGTTAGCCGCTCTGCCCTTCTCCACCGTGACTTATAGCCGCCGCTTTTCTCCGTGACTTATAGCCGCCCTTCTCCTCCGTGACTTATAGCCGCTCTCCTCTGGGCTCAGGTGCGCCTCTCTTTTCGGACGCCCGGGGGCTTCTCCAGCTCTCCCCACCGCAGCTCCTCCGCCTGGAACAGGCCACCGACTCTATGCCACCGACACTATCATCATTCGATTCGAATCACGTCGGGGTCACCATTTGTTGCGTCGCAGTACCTCTCAGGCGGGCACAGACAGAGCCCAACAATCAATGTGATTGGTAGCAAAGTTCTTTATTTCTCTCCAGCATGCTCTTATATACAATTAAGGCCGGCAATTGCTAATTGGTTAATAAAATACACACAGGCACAGCTATAACTTCATAGGGTAATTATCATCCTGTACAACTTTCTGATTTATTATCCTGTTTACTGCCTACTTGGCAGATGAGAACCAGCCCAAGGTCAGCATCCTTGAAGCCTAAACAACTCAGCTTCTAACATACCCATCTGCCAAATTCCCACACCTCACTTGTGTGCTGCCTTCAGACCTGGGCTCCAAGGGCAGCAGCCAGCAACCTTTCTGAAGCTAGAGGAGGTTCCCAGGTGTGCAGGTGGGTCCCTGATGTTGGGAGCACCTCAGCTCCTACCTATTACTTGGGAACACCTCGGCTCCAACCATTTTTGGGACATCCAGAGAAATGGACCCCTGAGCCCCAGAAGGAACTGCAAGGGAAGCCCAGAGCTCTCACTTCAGATGCCAGGCAGAAGCCCCGAGCCCAGGCACCCAGAGTGCCGGCAGGAGTTGGGAGGGGCATGAAAGTCCTGAGCCCAGTGCCCCAGCACTGGCTGCAGCCACAGGGAGCCAGAAGCTCTGAGTCCGGGCACCCAGAGACGTGACTGGAGCAGGCCAAGGCCAAAGCTCTGAGCCCAACACTGAGCTGATGCAGCACACTCACTTCTGCATTGCCTCTGCAGGTGCGTCTGATATCCCCACGGAGTGGAAGTCCTGTCCCCAGCCGGGCAGAGAAACAGCGAGGAGGCCCCTACTGGGTTCTCCTGGCTGGGGGGTCCAGCAGGATGGGGAGATCGGATTTCACGGGGCAGGGCTAATTCGATCTAGCCAAAAAAGGCACAACAAGAACCAAGAGCTACCAGCTGAAGCCAGAGAAATTCAAATGAGACGTAGGCACACATTTTTGACAGTGAGGGAAACTAGCCACTGGAACAAATTACCCAGGGGAGAGGTGGAGTCTCTGTTTCCTGGTGTCCTCATGTCACAACTGCCTGTCATTCTGGAAGGTGCCTTTTAGTGACTTACAAGCAATTGGGCTTCACATGGTGCAAAGTGTGTGAAATTTCATAGCCTGTGAAATAGAGGCCAGATTAGGAGATGGAATAGTTTCATAACCTCTATGAAAAGCTCAGTGTGGGGTGCGGAACAGACTCTGCTGTTTTACTGGGTGGCCTGCTTGCTCCCCAGAATCAATAATGAGCAAGTGGGGTGATCCGGGCTGCAGCTTAAACAACCAGCTGAGCTGGCCAGGGGCAGACATCAGGCCTGCCAGGGAAAGGTGGGTGTGGCAGTGACTTCACAAAGGCCTTTGGCAGGAACTCAGCCTACTGGGCAAAGATGATGAGGCGTCTGTGACCTCACAGAGCTCCCTTGCCAACAGCCGGGCAGGACAGGGATGCGGGGCAGGGGGAACCTAGGAGAGCCCTGTAGCCTTGCTGCAGCAAGCCTCCATCTTGCGGTCTCTCGCTGAGGACCAAGAGACAGTTGCTGTAGAGGAGATTCTGTGCGTGTGTTTTTCATTTCGATGTGGATTTGTATCAAAGATATTGTCATCTGTGTAGAAGGTAAGAAAAAATATAGGCTCTAAGTACAAGATAGGGGACTCTATCCTAGGAGATTCAAAGGCATCACCAACCTCCTAGTGAAAAAGTTTTTGCTAATATCAAAGCCTTCCACACTGCAACTTGAGATCATTGCTCCTTGTTCTGTCATCTACCAGCTCTAAGATTTCATGACAATCTTTCATGAGGACAATAATTCAAAAATACAAATACAAAAAACTTTGAGTGAAATCAATCCGTCCTGATCTTTCGTGTCTGGGAGTGTGGGCCTCGGGGACCAGACTGAGACCCTCATGGGCTTGTAACACGCAGGAAGCCAGTAAAATAATTCCAGTTCTCTTAGCATCCAAGCCTCCCTAATCCAAGGAACACCTGAGGGCTGCGGGAGACAGAGGGGTGCTGAGACTGTCTAACTCATGACTGAAAATACAGAGAGGTGTTATTGGCTTTGGTTGGGGGACAAGTAACAAATATGTTGGGATTCTTACCCCAAACAACAATCACCCATTGTCCTTTAGAGCACGATGTCCCTAACACGCCTGACTCGCTCAAATCTGTCTTCTGCTAGGACTGAGAGAATTTTCTCCCTCCCCCATGATACCAAGGGAAAGAGAAAAGAAGTGACCTCTCTTTGGTCACACAGCAAGGTCATGCCAGAGCTAGAAAGAGAAGCATAAGAAACAAGTTATATCAAAATGTTTTGCATTTCAAACAAACTGATTTCTTAAACAAAGGCAATTTGATGTGTGGTTAGTGAACTGAAATGATACAACCGTGGGGTCGGGGCCGGGAACGGGACTGGAACTGGGACCGGCACCGACACCAGTGCTGCAGGGCTGGAGCTGCAACTGCAGGGCCGGAGCCGCAAGCGCAGGGACGGGCCTGGGCTGGCACTGGTGCTGTGGCGCCAGTGCCGCAACCGCGGCACCAGCGCCTTCGCCACAACTGCGGGCCCGGCACCGGCGTCGCGACCGCGGGACTTGGCCGGCACCGGTGCCAGAGCCGCAGCCGCAACTGCGGACCGGGGCTGGGAACGGCGCCGGTGCCGCGGAGCCACAACTGTGGCCCCGGGACGGCACAGGTGTGGTGGAGCCGGAGCCGTGGGGACAGGCCGGGACCAGCACCGGCGCCGCGGGGGCTGGGCCAGAGGTGCGGGGCCGGGGCCGGGACCAGCACTAGCGTTGCGGGGGCCAGGCTGGAGCCGTGGGGCCAAAGCTGGGGACCCTCAGCTGGGGCCGGGACAGGACGGGGTTAGATCTTCAATGTAGGATCAGGATTTTGGTTTGAATTGATTTTTTTTAAAAATAGTGCTAAGCAGATGCTACACTGTAAGAAGAGGCAACAGAATCAAAAACTGAAAGATTGTTACTAAAACCAATGAAGAGCTGCAGAGAGTGGAGACCCGGCAAAGCAAACAAATGAATCCTGTGAGTAACTAACCTGAAAGCAAATGGGGAAGAAAATCTCATCTGGGTAATTGTGGCTCTTGGGACAAAAATTGGGTTCCTGGTATGTAGCCTGGCTGAGATCATCCCTTTTCCCTGGGATTCAAATGTCATTCTCTGTGTGGTGTCCTTATTTTATTCCTAGGAAAAGGATCCCCAAAGGAGGTGTAAGGATCCGGGACTCCAGTGTCTGCCAGAAGCTTCAGCCACCTTCACAGGTAGAAGTCACTGGCTTTCTTACAATGCCACTAGTGCTCTTCCTGCTCTCCAGGTCTGCTCCCTCCAGCAAGACAGAGACACCCCTTAACTCCCCGAGTCCTGATTTCCTGCCATTCAAAGGGCTGAGGGTTTGCATTGTCCCCACCCCAACCATCAGAGACTTTTGCTATGGGAATCTCCCTAGAGCAGGGGAGAAATCTGTTCTTCCATTAGAACCAGTCTGCTCAGTAAATCCACCCACACTGACCTCATCTCAGCTGCTTTGTTTATCCGAGATTAGTGGTATCTTTGGAAAACCCTTAGCGTGTCGGGGTGTGAGGTGGAGCAGGGGATGCAGGAGCACCAGCAGATTCCCCTGAAGAATACCACCCTGTCTTTCTCTGGTCAGGTTAGAGCTCACCGTCCATTGCGGAGGTGAAGACCGGAGGAGAGCTGCTGGATTGACCTTGATGTTCCATGTCCTTGTGTGGATGAAAGATCTCCATCTCAGGGATGGCCAGCAGCAGATGTAACACGTGTGTCCAGGAATGGGCTAAATAACCTACATTGAGAGGTAAGTAAAATCGTGGCCACATGTAGACATCCCAGGAATTGGTGGGGATTGACCCAGGGTCTTTCACCACAAGCCCCTCTCACTCACTGTCAACAAATCCAGCTCCACTCACGAGACCACACCCCATTGCAGAGCCCCAGACCCCAGGAGCCCTGATTCTCAGACCCAGGCCTCACATCACAAGGCCAAACCTCCTCCCATTCTGGGCTCTGTAGAAGGGACCATTGGCAAAAAAACCCTCTACATTCCCCCTGTGAGAGACTGCGGCCACGGGTGACAAGTGAATGAGCTGAGATCTCCCCTGTGGGAATCCGAGGGGCTGCACATTTGGGGTTTCACAGGGACGGTGTCTGGCAGCCATTGACAGAGTGTTCCTGGGAGGAGATTTTCCATCTCTAACAAAGGGTTTCTGTTCCCCCAGATCTCAACCGCTCAGCAGAATGCGGGAGAGTCGAGTGCTGATGGGCTAGAGGGGTCCCAGGAGTCACTGTGCAGCAGGGGCAGGGTCTGCAGTCACCATGGGCCAAACCCTGCACTCCAGACATCCCAGGCTGTTTCCCTGGATTGCAAAGGGGACTTTAGCTTGGGGAATCGGTTGCTGGTGCCTATGTCGACAGCTGGGATGTTTTCATGAGGCTACTCAATGGTCCACGAGAGAGAGGAGGAGCCTCTTATGTACCTCCCGAGCAGCCGCTGGTGCCTGGACTGATTAACACCAGCTTATCAGGGAGTTTCCTATTTCCTGCTGCTTCCCTGAACCCACTTGAGGAGAACAGACAGTCAACTGAAGTAGTAGGAGCCGGTTAGGCCCTTAAGAGGCTGAGATCTTCCCTCACTCAGGCCCTGCTACCAGCCTGCTTATTTGTCCCCTTCAAGTGAGTGTTGAGAGCCACTCTAGCTGGCACAGAACAGCAGTCATGAGTGAAAGAAGAAAACGCCCCCCTGGGGCAACATTCAGAAAATGAAAGAAAGCAAAGGAAGCTTTTCTATCTAAACAGGAAGGCGCTCTCCTGAGATACAGAGACACACATGTTCACGCTGAGCCTTACGGACCCAATGAGGATGTGAGTGGTGAGGAAATGCCTGATCTTCCAGTTAGTCAGAGTGCAGGTGACCTGAAAGCTACTGCAGCATCCATATCTCCATCTCAAATGGATGTAACCATGCACATTCCTGAAGAAAAGTGTAGCTCAGAGAAGAGTGTGGTGGAGGCACAAGAAACAGCTGCTGCTGAGTTTAGTTCCTTAAATCTACATGATCCAGGACTGTGGACCCACTTGAGCAATAGCCTGAAGGACTTCCTTGTACTGCATAGGCCACAGCAGGTGAAAAACTTCACGTTCCCCAAAGACAATGAAAATAGAAGTTTCCATCCAACACATTCCTGGTGTGAAATCCCCAATGGTGACAAAGTGGAGAGGCCATGGCTTAGGTACTCAAAACCCCAGAATGCTGCATACTGGTTTTGTTGCAACCTCCTCCAGTCTAATGTTCCAGCCACATTGTGTTCTACAGGAACAAAGGACTGGAAAAATCTGGCTAGAAATGTGGCATGCCATGAGAGGGCAGCAAATCACCAGAGAGCATTCCATAGGTGGAAAGAACTTGAGAGGAGCCTAAGATTAAAGGTCACCATAGATGATCAGCATGAAGAGAAGATTGCATCAGAGTTCTGAAAAGGCTCTTTGCCATTGTGAGAGGGCTTGCTACTCAAAACCTAGCACTGCGTGGCACTTCAGATCAGCTGCATGTGCCAAACAATGGAAACTTCTGCATAGAACATCCTCACCGCACAAGTTCTCCAATCCACAACCCTTTCTTTAATCATAATCATAATTCATAATAAACAAATGACTATTCATCAAAAGAAAGAAAGAACGTCCTAGTTCTTAAATCTCCTGCTTTCTTTGTATGTGTCAGTCTCCCTTAGATCAGAGGGGCTTTGTATCAGGGCGTGTCCTTACTTTCTCTGTCTTGTAAAGCGCACACTATTGACACTGACCGGATAAATAATGGAGACATTACCAAAAAAAACCCCCAACCCTTTGTCATAAAGACTGTTCTCCTCAGTAAAGCAAGCTATAAACATTAGGAAATGCACAGAGGACTAAAAGGCTGCAAAGTGAAGCACTCTCAAGTTAGGAAATACCAGAATGAGCATTGCCTGTGCAATGTTAACTCTGCAAGAAATGAGGCAGGGACGCTACAGGCAACAAACTCCTTCAATACACAGCCCCAGAGCAGAAAACCCTGTGCACTGAATGAGGAAGGGGTCCCTTGGGAAAAAAATACTATGGGATCATGTCATAAAAGTGAGCATCATCCTGCAAATGCAGAAGAGGACTGAATTGAGGGTGCCAGGGCAACACTTCTTTGGACATTTGCTAACCTGAGAATGCTTCACTTTGTAACCTTTCCATCCTGTTTAGAAACCTTGACGTATTTCCTAATGATTTTATTGATGAAAGCAAACGTAAGTAAGGTTAAATGAAGGGTTTTTGTTTGTTAATTTCCGTTGGTTTTTTTGTAATAGAAAGAACATTTTTTATCTCTGTGCTGTGCAACGGGGTGACCGCCCCGCTCCAGCCTGGAAGGGGTTGGAAAAGCCCTGCGGAGGGCTGGGGCTGGGCAAAGTAAAACCCTGGCTGATTGGAGGAAGTGGCTGCAGCTGGGGCCACGCCCGAAACTGAGCAACAGGGTCTTCTAAGAAGGCCAGGGAAGCCAGAAGAATCAGTCTCTCTCTGTTTGTAGCGGGAGATGGGCCTGGCTGCAGGGAGCTAGAGACAGGGTACCTGACTGGAGCAGGGCCTAGCAGAAGGCCAAGAGGTCCTGGGAGTTGCAGAGGGCAGCCCAGGGGTAGGCCAAGGCAGCAGGTCGAAACCCTCCTTGCCAGTGCTGAATGGCTGATACTGCAGTCTGCCCCAGGGCACGGGGGTGAGACGATGAGTGGCAGTAGCCGTATACTGAGGTGAGGTGGGGATAGTGGGTGGGGGGTTCCCTGGGCAGAGTAGACCCTGAGAGAAAGGGGTTACTGCCAGGGGGCAGCACCTCAGCTAAAGGGGCACCGGGTCCAGGGAGGGGCACGGGGGCCAGGGGCCAGGCGGATCACCGGCCTGCAAAGGGCGCTCCAGAGCTGGAACGAGCTGATTCCCAGAAGTCACCAGCAGGAGGTGCCATGGGGGTGAGTCCGCACCTCTACAAGCTGTTAAACTGTGAAGCTCTTACTCATGCGTTGGTTCAGTCTATATTTTATTGACATGGTTATCTTTGTGAAAACCCCACTTTTACCACTCAGGGCTGTGCTGATCAGAGAATTGAAAGGAATGAAATTAAACTGTATTAAGACAAAACACATTTTATGCAACTTCAGGGTCAGTGAACGTTCTCAGCTATAACCCTGAATGTGCAAGAAGAAGAGAAACAATATCCAAGAAAAAGAGCTGGAATTTTTCATCTTGTTATCACCTAGGCCTTACTGAGTAAAGTAGCAAACACCTGCCCTTTGCGAAGGAACACAGCACCGTACCCCAGCCCAAACCCCACTGAGCACAGCAGGGACCCCTCATTCTTCTCTTCTGCAGACTATACAATCCCAGTTCCCTCAGCCTCTCCTCATAAGTCATGTGCTCCAGGCCCCTAATCATTTTTGTTTCCCTCCGCTGGACTCTTTCAAATTTTTTCACGTCCCTCGATATGCTGGCAATGCCCCTGCTTATACAGCCCAAAATGCCATTAGTCTTGGCTACAAGGTTCACACTGTTGACTCATATCCAGCTTCTTGAACAAAACCGGCCGCAGGACCGACCCTTGGGGCACTCCGCTTGATACCAGCTGCCAACTAGACATGGAGACATTGATCACTACGTGTTGAGCCCGACAATCTAGCCAGCTTTCTAGCCACCTTATAGTCCATTCATCCAGCCCATACTTCTTTAACTTGCTGGCAAGAATACTGTGGGAGACTGTATCAAAAGCTTTGCTAAAGTCAAGGAATAACATGTCCACTGCTTTCCCCTCATCCACAGATCTTGTCCTCCACCTGGTTCTCATAGTCACATGCTTCCACGGGCCACTTTCCTCACCCAGCAGCGGGAGATTTTTAAGGTCAGGCTTGACAAAGCCCTGGCTGGGATGATTTAGTTGGGGATTGGTCCTGCTTTGAGCAGGGGGTCGGACTAGATGATTCCTGAGGTCCCTTCCAACCCTGATATTCTATGATTCTATGATTCTATGTAATTGCATCCCGTAAGATTAGTTGAGTGGCCCCCTCATGGCGCCCACTTGGAGGCCTCAGGGGAGCACAGAATGCAGCCCCTCACCTCAGTTTCCCGAAACTCCACACAAGTTTTTTTCTAGTCCCATCACAACAGCCCCAAATTTAGGTTTCATTTATTAACTTAATGTTCAAAACTAAAATGCAGATGACACCTTCCCTCCAGTTCATAGAATCATAGAATCATAGAATTCAAGATCAGAAGGGACCATTATGATCATCTAGTCTGACCTCCTGCAAGATGCAGGCCACATAAGCCGATCCACCCACTCCTTAGCAAGCGACCCCTGCCCCATGCTTCGGAGGAAGGCGAAAAACCTCCAGGGCCATTGCCAATCTTCCCTGGAGGAAAATTCCTTCCCGACCCCAAATATGGCGGTCAGCTGAACCCCGAGCATGCGGGCAAGACTCTCCAGCCAAACCCTCTGGAAAAGGTTATATCATACCATTGACCCATTGTACTATTTACCAGTGTGGCACTTAATTGACCTATTGACTAAGCCCGTTATCCTATCATACCATCCTCCATAAACTTATCTAGCTTAATCTTAAAGTCATGGAGGTCCTTCGCCCCACTGTTTCCTCGGTAGGCTGTTCCAGTATTGCACTCGACTGATGGTTTTAAACATTCGTCTAATTTAAAGCCTTAATTTCCTGACTGACAGTTTATATCAGTTTGTCCTCGTGTCCACATTAGCACTGAGCTGAAATAATTCTTCTCCTTCCTGGTATTTATCCTCTGATATATTTAAAGAGTGTAATCATATCTCCTCTTATCCTTCTTTTGGTTAAGGAAAACAAACCGAGCTCCTCAAGTCTCCTTTCATACGAAAGGCCTTCCATTCCTCGGATCATTCTAGTGGCCCTTCTTTGTACCCGTTCTAGTTTGAATTCATCCTTCTTAAACATGGGAGACCAAAACTGCACACAATACTCCAAATGAGGTCTCACCAACGCCTTATATAACGGGACTAGCACCTCCTTATCCCTACTAGAAATACCTCGCCTAATGCAACCCAAGACCGCATTAGCTTTTTAACGGCCACATCACATTGCCTACTCATAGTCATCCTGCGATCAACCAGGACTCCTAGGTCCTTCTCCTCCTCCGTTACTTCCAACTGGTGCGTCCCCAGCTTATAACTAAAGTTCTTGTTAGACATCCCTAAATGCATAACCTTACACTTCTCACTATTGAATTTCATCCTGTTACTAATACTCCAGTTTACAAGGTCATCTAAATCTCCCTGGAGAATATCCCGATCCTCTTCCGAATTGGCAATACCCCAACTTGGTGTCATCCGCAAACTTTATCAGCCCACTCCTACTCTTGGTTCCCAGGTCAGCAATAAATAGATTGAATAAAATCGGACCCAAAACCGAGCCTTGAGGAACTCCACTGGTAACCCTCCAACCGGACAGTTCCCCTTCAATACTACCCTCTGCAGTCTCCCTTTAACCAGCTCCTTATCCACCTCTGGATTTTCATTTCGATCCCCATCTTTTCCAATTTAACCAGTAATTCTTCATGCGGTACCGTATCAAACGCCTTACTGAAATCCAGATATATTAGATCCACCGCATTTCCCTTGTCTAAAAAATCTGTTACTTTCTCAAAGAAGGAGATCAAGTTGGTTTGGCACGATCTACCTTTCGTAAATCCATGCTGTAATCTATCCCAGTTGCCATCGGCCTCATGCTCCGGAACCACTCTCTATTAAGATTTTTCCATGACTTTGCATACTACAGATGTTAGACTAACAGGCCTATAATTCCCCGGGTCACTTTTTTTCCCCTTCTTGAATATAGGAACTACATTAGCTAATCTCCAGTCAGTCGGTACAATCCCCGAATTTAGGGATTTATTAAAGATTATCGCTAACGGGCTAGCAATATCCCTCGCCAATTCCTTAATATTCTAGGATGAAGATTATCCGGGCCCCGAATTACTTCCGTTAAGCTGTTCAAGTTTGGCTTCTACCTCAGATACCGTAATGTCTACCCCCATATCTTCATTCCCATCGGTCCCTATCACTATTCCTTAGCCCTTCATTAGCCTCATTAAAGACCGAGGCAAAGTATTCGTTCAGATATTGTGCCATTCCAAGATTATCCTAATCTCCACTCCGTTTAAAGTTTTAAGCGGTCCCACTTCTTCTTTCTTGGTTTTCTTCCTATTTATATGGCTAAAAACCGTTTGCTATTGGTTTTAATCCCTTCGCTAGGTCCATCTCCACTCGTCGCTTTGCCTTTCTCACAGCTTCCTGCACCCTCTGACCTCAATAAGGTAGGTTTCTTTGCTGATCCCTCCCATTTTCCACTCCTGGTACGCTTTCTGTTTTTCTTAATGACCCTCTAAGATGCTTGCTCATCCAGCTCGGTCTAAAACTGCTACCTATGAGCCGTTTCCCCTTCTCGGATACATGCCTCTGACAACTCCTGCAACTTCAACCTGAAGTAACCCCAGGCGTCATCTGCCCTTAGATCCCTAAATATGTTAGCCCAGTCCACTTCCTAACTAGTCGCCTTAATTTAGTAAAATTAGCCCTTTTGAAATCATACACCCTAGTCTCAGATGCACTATTGATTATCCTCCCATTTATTTGGAAACGAATTAGCTCATGATCACTCGAGCCAAGGTTGTCCCCTACAACAATGTCCTCAACAAGGTCCTCGTTACTCACCAAAATCAAATCTAAAATGGCATCCCCCCTCGTCGGTTCAGCAACCACTTGATGAAGGAATTCATTAGCTATCACGTCTAGGAAAAGCTGAGCCCTATTATTATTACTGGCATTTGTTTCCCAATCTATATCCGGGAAGTTAAAGTCCCCCATGATCAAGCAGTTCCTATTAGTGTTTACCTCCTTAAAAACATTAAAGAGCTCTCTATCCATCTCTAAGCTAGATCCTGGCGGTCTATAGCACACCCCAATCACTATCCCGGGTGAGGCTCTGGTAGTTTTCTTCCCCAATGTGACCATTGCCCAAACAGACTCTGTATTGTCCATTGCAGTGCTAGTTATCTCATTACATTTCACCTCATTATTGATATACAGTGCTACTCCCCCACCTTTACCTTTGCATCGGTCTTTCCTAAACAGCACATAACCTTCCATACCTGTACTCCAGTCATGGCTACCGTTCCACCATGTTTCTGTTATTCCTACGATATCCGGTTTCAATTCCCGGACCAGGAGCTCCAGTTCCTCCATTTTGTTACCTAAGCTTCTCGCATTGGTGAACAAACATCCTAATTTTTCCTGTTGGGCTCCTCTCACTCTTTTCACCCAACTCGGTAGGGACACAGTACTTCCAGTATGACTTGTAGATCTAGTATCTGTCCCCCCCCTCTTCCTTACACGTAACCGCCCCCCTCTGGCTATATCTGTTGTTATCTTGTTGTCCTCACTCCCAATGTGAAAATTTGGCGTGGAGAGCACTAGGACCTCTCCCAACCGTCTCCCCCCCGTTGCCTGCACCCCAAACTCCCCCGGTCTGGTCTGAGTCCTGCCCACTTTAGCAGGCCGCTCCTACCTCTACCTAGCTGGAGCAATTCCCCCAATCACAGGGTTTTCCCTCATTCACTCTCCGAACTTTCACTTCAGCCTCCTGAGTTTCCCTCTTCCCCCACCCCCCTTCTGCCCTTTATTGGAAATGGCCTGATTCCCCTCAGGTGGGGACCCTTCTCTAACCAGGGCTGGCTTGGCCCCAGCTCTCCAGCCCACGGCCCTGTCACAGGCAGGGATAGGCCAATATAGTTTAAGTGGTGCCATTTCTATGTGTGGACAAGCCTTGAAGCATTTATTCCTCACACCGGACACGAAGGGGAGAGATAAGGGGAGGTCTGACAAGAGAGACGACAGAAAGAGAAGACGCAGTTTAGTTCTTCTATTGCACAATGCTTTTCGTGACAGAGACACAGTTATTAGGGTCACTGAGAAAATGGAAAAACACAAGAAGTAACTGGTGAAAAACATCCCCTGGGAGTGAAGGTATTCTCAGAACAGAGGTTTGGCTGTAAATATACACGCTGGATTTTCCCATAAAAGGCTGATGTTAGGCACCCAAATCCTGTGGGCAGTGAATGGGAGTTGGGCACCTCACACACTTCAGTCCCATTGCAAAATACAGTTGGACATGGTGGAGCAGATAGGGCACTGGACTGGGACTCTGGCTAATTGGTTTCCTGCCACGAGCACACTGAGTGATTCCAGCCTCTGGGATTCACAAACTCAATTTGGCTGCTGGCAAACCCTGTAGGCACCCAAGTGTTTGCAGTAAATGGGTCGTTGATGCTCCTGGACGTGCCCTGTGAGGCCCCACACCAGGCATCTGGACACCGAGGCCCCACAGCGACACACAAACCTGGGGAAGTTGCATGTTTCTCAGCCTGATTCTCCTCCAGGGCCCCTTCCAGCAGGTCAGGTGGCCAGAGGCTTTGAAAAATCCCAATCAGTCCCTAAGTATCTGGAAACAACTGGCTCTAAATTGTTGCTGAAAATGGGCAAATTGGAGAAAGTCCAGAGAAGAGCAACAAAAATGATTAAGGGTCTAGAAAACAGGACCTATGATGGAGGATTGAAAAAAAATGGGTTTGTTTAGTCTGGAGAAGAGAAGACTGAGAGGGGACATGATAACAGTTTTCAAGTACATAAAAGATTGTTTAAAGAAGGAGGGTGAAAAGTTTTTCTTTTTTACCTCATAGGATAGGACAAGTAGCAATGGGGTTAAATTGTAGCAAGAGCGGTTTAGGCTGGACATTAGGAAATACTTCCTAACACCTAGTGTGGTTAAGCACTGGAATAAATTGCTTCGCAAGATTGTGGAATCTCCATTATTGGAGATTTTTGAGAACAGGTCAGACAAACACCTGCCAGGAATGACCCCATAATGACTCCTGCCTTGAGTGCAGGGGACTGGATGAGATGTCCAGCTGAGGTCCCTTTCGGTTCTACTCTTCTATGATTCTGTTAATGGAAAAGACATTTCCCTTGGATTATCAGAGTTTGTTTCAAAGGCAGGAACATACGGACATATTTTCACAGGGACTCACAAGAGGTCCCCATCCAGATTTTGCACCAGGATAACTATTTTGGTTAGTGATGTGCATGTGTTATGGAAATAGTTATACCACTACAACCTCTAGTGTGCACAGAGTGTACCAATAATTTGCTTATTCCCCTTCCCATGTGGCAATGAACTATCCCGCCAGAAGTATCATTGCATCTACTCGGTGTAGATGAGTGGACACCTCACGATGCCCCATGGAGGACTCAGGGCATCCCAGAATACAGCCCTTCACCTCAGTTTCCCTTCTTTGTTCCCCATATAATGGAGGAATTTCCCTGGTCTCAGGGTTTTCCCTGCAGGAGCCTCTCTCACTCTCTGAAATCTCACTACAGCCTCCCTGGTTTGCCTCATTCCCTAGCCCTCCTTCTGCCCTTTATTGGAAATGGCTTGATTCCCCTCAGGTGGGGACCTGTCTCTAACCAGGGCTGGCTGGCCCCCGGCTCTCTAGTGCCTGGGCATGCAGCCCTGTCACAGGCAGTGATAAGCAGATATAGGTAAAGTGGTGTAACAGCGATTTGTAGACAAGCCTGGCACATTTATTCCAGACACTGGACACGAAGGGGACTGATAACAGGAGATCTGACAACAAAGACAACAGAAAGAGAAGACTTAGTTTAGTTTTTTTATTGCATGATGATTTTGGTGTGAGATCCACAATAATTAGGGGCTCATAGAAAATGGTAAAACAGGAGAAAGAACTGATGGAAAACATCCCCTGGGAGTGGAAGGATTTCTCAGGATACTGGTTTGTCTGTAAATGTACAGGCTGGGTTTTCCCATTAGAAGCCGATGTTATGCACCCAAATCCTGTGGGCAGTGAATGGGAGTTGGGCACCTCACACCCTTAGGTGCCATTGTCAATTACAACTGGACGTGGTAGAGCAGACAGGGCACCAGACTGGGACTCTGGCCTACTATCCCGCTGAGTTGGTTGCCTGCCATGAGCCTGCTGAGTGACTCTGGGCAGGTAACATCACCTTGTTCTGCCTGACTTTCCCCAGCTATAATGTGAGGAAAAGGGTGTGGAGCTAGGGCTAGAACATAAAGCTCCCACTTTAGGCACCCAAATCCCAGAATATGCCCCCCCCCCCAGGATTCACAAACCCAGCTCGGCTGCTGGCTAACGCTGCAGGCACCGAAGTGTTAGCAGTAAATGGGCCATAGGTGCCTCTGGACATACCCTCTGCAGCCCCACACCAGACATCTGGACGCCGAGGCTCCTGAACGATGCACAAACCTGGGGAAGGTAGGTGATCCGCTGCCTGATTCACCTGCAAGGCCCAGAGGCTTTGGAAAATCCCACTGGGCCTTCAAGTATCTGGAAACAACTGACCCTAAATCATTGCTGAAAAATGTGCACATACAGAAATCTGTGCCTGTGTCTTGTGGCCTAGGCCAGAGGATTTCCTTTGGCTTTTTTCTACCTTTGGAAAGCAGCTAGGGGATGAAATACACACTAGGAAACAAACATTAATTGTACAATCCCCTAACACTGGAGTTCCAGTGGACATTGCAAGCCTATGTTTTTATAATGTAGGTATCATACATTTGTGTGTGTTAGTGTCTGTGTATCTAGAAGTCTCCCATCCTACAATGAACGCATACTCAGCATTCCGACTGAGTCCATTTCGCCTGCACCATCTCACTGAGCACAATCACGGGTCTTTGTCTGAACTCTGAGCAGCCACGCGTTCAAGTCTCCCAGCAGCCCAGTGATACCCACATGTGAAATTTTTTTAAAGTCCCTAAAAGACTGTGGTCCAAGGTTTTGAGAGGTCTCTCCAGCTCCACTTTCTCCCAGGGCTGTAAGAGCAGTGGTACTCAACCAGGGGTACGTGCAGCCTAGGGGTACACAGAGGTCTAGAGATTTGCCTAGTTTTATAGCAAGCTGCATAAAAAGCACTATCAAAGTCTGTACAAACTAAAATTTCATACAGACTTGTGTATACTGCTCTATAGACTATACACTGAAATGTAAGTACAATCTTTATATATCAACTGATTTATTTCATAATTATATGGTAAAAATGAGAAAATCTGCAGTTTTTCAGTAGCAGTGCACTGTGACAGTTTTGTATTTTTATGTCTGATTTTGTAAGCAAGTAGTTTTTAAGTGAGGTGAAGCTTGGGGATACGCAAGACAAATCAGACTCCTGAGAGGGGTACAGTAGTCTGGAAAGGATGAGAGACACTGTGTAAGAGCAGGACACGAAGCCCAATGAAGCTCAGGGAAACACGACCTGGGAGTACACCAGGCTTCGCTTCAGGCCCTACCCCAGCCCATGTTATATCTATTTTAACATAAGGAAATTGACCGGTTAGCGAAGTCCAAGCATGAATTTCCTGCAAGCTTTCCTCAGGGCCTCCTGGACCTCTTTGTTTCTCAGGCTGTAGATGAGGGGATTGACCAGGGGAGTCAGGACAGCGTAGACGACAGAGAGAATTTTCTTGAAGTCATTCAAGATGTCTGTGGTTGGGAACATGTAGACAATCAGCAGAGTTGCATAATAAATGCTTACTACAATGAGGTGGGAGGAGCAGGTGGAAAAGGCCTTCTGCCTCCCAGTGATGGATGGGATTCTCAGGATTGTGGTGATAATGTAGATGTAGGACATCAAGGTAAGCAGGAACGGGACAAGAGAGAAAAGGAAGCTGAGTATGAAAGCCAACGTTTCCATCAGGTGAGGGTCATTGCAGGAAAGCTTTACAAGGGGGATGAAATCACTAAAAAAATGGTCAATACCATTGGGGCCACAGAACGTTAACTGTGATATCGACAATGTTGTTATGCTATTACCTAGGAAGCCACCTAGCCAAGAGCCACCTGCAAGCTGGAGGCAGGCCCTGCCACTCATACAGGCTGCATAGTGCAGTGGATTGCATATGGCTAAATACCGATCGTAAGACATCACCGAGAGGAGAAGGCATTCTGTAGCAAGAAGCGAACCAAATAAATAATATTGTGTGACACACCCATTGAATGAAATAGTCCTTTCCCCAGTCAGGGGACCGGCCAGCATCCTGGGCAGGATGGTGGAGCTGTAGCAGGTCTCCAAGCAGGACAAATTCCCCAGGAAGAAGTACATGGGGGTGTGAAGGTGTCGATCAGCCACAACTAGTGCCATGATGAGGATGTTCCCGGTCACAGTCGCGATGTAGATCACTAGGAACAGCAGGAAGAGAAGAATCTGCAGTTCTGGGAGGTCCCCGAATCCTAGGAGGATGAATTCTTGGATGGACGTTTGGTTTCCCTGTTCTGGGTTTGCCATGGGGTACATCTTTGCGAAACAAATGAACTCTGTGACATAAATGAAGAACATTCATTCCAATTTTCCTTTTTTAAAATGTATTTATCTATTTTTAATTTTATTTCTAGGATATTTTTATTTTACATTACATTGCATATTATAGTTATTTACATTTATTTCTATTCATCTGTATATTATTTTATTTCATAAAGCTCTATACAATAATTCTTTTCCTAAACAGAACTGTATAGAAATTGATCTTTTCCCCTAGAACATTTTGATCTCTATCAACAAAACATTTTTCCATAAGAAATGCCTATCAGAATTTTTTATCAGCTTTGCATTTTCATATCTATCTTTGGTTAAAAGTAGTATTAAACCTCTCTCTCTTTCTCTCTCTCTCTCGTCTGCCATTACTGTCTCTTTCCCCATTACTGATCCTAGAGAGACAAGTTGGGTGAGATCATATCTTTTCCCAGACTGATTTACTAATCTTTATTAACTGCTCAGTAAGGCCCTGATCCTGCACAGAGTGATGCACAAGGTTAATTTTACACACCGGGAATAATTCTGTTCCATTTGAGACTTTTCCGCTGACATTTACGATAAAAGTTCTACTGACTTAATGGATGGGGCCTCTTTGATTTCAGTGGGATTTGGACAGTGAACGCCTTGAGCTTTCTTTAAATGTACAGCTCGTCTGGATTTGATTCCCATTGACAGACATTGGTAAAGGTCGATATCAGCTGATACAACCAAATCAACAACAGAAACTATCAGGAAGAATGGGCGTTAGTGCAGCCTCTCCCTGCACCTTGCAGCTGCAGGGACGGTGTGACCGGCCCCATGGCCGGGCAGGGACCCCTCTGCACCCATCTGTCCCAGGAGTGAATGAGTGGGACTGGGACAGCTGAGCTGCAGAAGGCTCCCTGCACAGCCCCACGGCTGGCGACACCCATTCCTGCAGGCACAGGGTGCGGGGAAGGCTGGCAGGCCTGGGCTGTGAGAAGGAGGGTGAGTCCTTGGCTGTGGGGGAGGCCACCCCGCTGCTGAATGGTTTCTGCCCATCGATGGAGCAGTTCAACAATGAGGTGACCACTCCCATGGCCGGGGGCTCCCCGCCATCCTCCTCCTGCTCCCAGCCCTGGTCATGGATCTCTGCTCCACTGGGCCAGAGCAGCCGCCTTCCCTGCCCCTTGCTCCCTGGTCTCTTGGACCTCTTGGTGGGTTAGGAACCCCCCACTTCCCCGCTGGCAGTGCTGCCCTCACCCTGACACGCACCATAGCCCTCACTGAGCTTCCCGTGACTGTAAAAATTAATAGTTAAAAATTGGGGGAAAAAGATAAAATAATCCCAATATTAACCCTCTAACGGGAGAAACAAAAGCAATTTGTGCCTAGTCTACTTATAGCCGGCGTCTGCCCCCTGAGCACCGAGCACAGCAGGCCAAAAGCAGCTCTGCTTTCACCACGGCAGATCTCTCAACGTCCCGTGAGGAGGGAGCTGCCATGGAGGGCACAACTCTGTTGGGGTCAGGAGGGGAGGTCAGAGAGGAATGAAGGCTGCTCCCCTGTTTGAAGCCTTGGACTTGGCAGATGTTGGTTCAGTTCCCTGCTTCTTCACCAGCTCTTTGTGTGACTTTCAGGCCAGATTTTCAAAGGCCGGTACATACCTAACAATGTACAAGGGTGCCTGAGTAGGGACCATACCTAACACCCATCGATTTCCAATCCCACTGGGGGGTCTGTGTCTTGAGGTGCCAAGAAACCTCCATAAATCTACCCCTCTGGGTGTTAGGCCTTGTCTGTAAAGCAGGGGTAATTGCATCACATAGGGATCATGGGAGGATAGATGCATTCAGGGCATTGAGGTGCCAAGATACCAGGGTGATGGAGGCCAGGTAAGGAGCTAGGATAGACGTGATCTGACAAGTCTTTCCTTTTTCCAAATTCTGTAATTTTGCTTTGGGTTGGGAGTTTAAGAGAGATCAGTGCCCAGTTCACCTTGGATTTCAGTGGAATTAGTTACCGAACAAACCAACATTGCTTCAAACTGCTTAAGATTCATGGATCAGGGAGGAAAGGGTTGATTTACCTCTAAGGTGGGTCTGTCAGCAGCTGGAGTCTCGATTGTCACCTCCTCACGCAGCATTTCAGGGACCAGGATCCAGTTTATTCAGCTCATTTTCTCTCCCCACTGCATTCACCTACTTCCGCATTTCCAGTGTCTAGAATGACAACCTAGTAAAGCTACTGAGGCTCCGTTCCAAGTCTGGTAATGTGACCCTGTGCCTCATACCCTCTGTCAAATGGAGAAGGTCTTTTCTGATTCATTATATATCCTTCTGCGGGGAGAGGCAGTCTCCTGAGGCCCGTATGCTGTGGGGAAAGCAACAGGCAAGGGTAAGTTGGTATTTACTGACATTTTCTAAAACTAAACCAGCATCAAACTTCTAATTTGAAAGGGAGAGTCCTGGAGAGGGAAGAAACTTCTACTCCTGAAACAAATCTCTCTATTGCATGAATGCTATGGTGACTGTTAAGAAATAACACACTAATTCTAGATTTTACAGCTGCCTCAGTGATTTAGACGCTGATTTTCCATCCAATTCCCTTAGAAAGGTTTGAGACTGTCAGCAGCGTTAGCTGATCTTACATTTTCTCCAACTACGCCCCCCTGTTGCCCTCTATAGCCAGCAAACATGTACCCAGTCCCCATCCAATGAGCTCATTCAATTAATTCAGGTAATTTTTTAAAAAGAGTCTAAGTGATATAGAAGCCTACATCCCATTTTCAAAAGTTTCTCAGTTGCTAAATCTTAGCAACCTAAATCTCACTGAAAGGCAATGGGACTTAGCCTCCAATGTCACTTGTGAAGTTTGCTTAAGTGTTTTTGAAAATGTGAACCGTAGCTCAATGCCTCCTGGTCAGACATTTCTGAAACAAGGAAGTGCAGGCTGCTGCTCAGGTAAAATCCAGCTGCAAGAGGGTGCTTCACATATTTAGGTTTCAGAGTGGTAGCCGTGTTAGTCTGTATCGGCAAAAAGAACAGGAGTACTTGTGGCACCTTAGAGACTTACAAATGTATGTGAGCATAAGCTTTCATGGGCTAAAACTCACTTCATAGGATGCAAGCCGTGGAAATACATTAGGAAGATATATATACACAGAGGACATGAAAAAATGGGTATTGCCATACTAACTATAACGATAGTAGTCAATTAAGATGGGCTATTAACAGTAGGAGAAAAAAAACCTTTTGTAGTGATAATCAGGATGGCCCATTTCCAACAATTGACAAGAAGGTGTGAGTAACAGTAGGGGAAAAATTAGCATGGGGAAATAGTTTTTACTTTGTGTAATGACCCATCCACTCCCAGTCTTTATTCAAGCCTAATTTAATGGTGTGCAGTTTGAAAATTAATTCTAATTCTGAAGTTTCTCGTTGGAGTCTGTCTTTGAAGTTTTTTTGTTGGAGTATTGTGACTTTGCGGTCTGTAATTGAGTGACCAGGGAGGCTGAAGTGTTCTCTGACCGGTTTTTGATTGTTATAATTCTTGACAGCTGTTTTGTGTCCATTTATTCTTTTGCGTAGAGACTGTCCGGTTTGGCCAGTGTACAAGGCAAAGGGGCATTGCTGGCACATGATGGCATATATCACATTGGTAGATGTGCAGGTGAACGGGCCTCTGATAGTGTGGCTGATGTGATTAGGTCCTATGATGGTGTCCCCTAAATAGATAAGTGGACAGAGTTGGCAATGGTCTTTGTAGCAAGGATAGGTTCCTGGGTTAGTGTTTTTGGTGTGTGGTTGCTGGTGAGTATTTGCTTCAGGTTAGGGCGCTGTCTGTAAGTGAGGACTGGCCTGTCTCCCAAGATCTGTGAGAGTGAGGGATTGTCCTTCAGGATCGGTTGTAGATCCTTGATGATACACTGGAGAGGTTTTAGTTGGGGGCTGAAGGTGACGGCTAGTGGCGTTCTGTTGCTTTCTTTGTTGGGCCTGTCCTGTAGTACGTGACTTCTGGGTACTCTTCTGGCTCTGTCAATCTGTTTCTTCACTTCAGTAGATGTTTGTCTCTGTCTGAAGGGCTGGAGCAAATGTGGTTGTATTTCAGAGCTTGGCTGTAGACAATGGATCGTGTGGTGTGGTCTGGATGAAAGCTGAAGGCATGTAGGTAAGTATAGCTGTCAGTAGGTTTCCGGTATAGGGTGGTGTTTATGTGACCATCGCTTATTAGCACTGGAAGTGGATCTCTTGTGTGGACTGGTCCAGGCTGAGGTTGATGGTGGGATTGAAATTGTTGAAATCATGGTGGAATTCCTCAAGTGCTTCTTTTCCATGGGTCCAGATGATGAAGATATCATCAATGTAGCACAAGTATAGTAGGGGCGCTAGGGGACGAGAGCTGAGGAAGCGTTGTTCTAAGTCAGCCATAAAAATGTTGGCATACTGTGGGGCCATGTGGGTACCCATGGCAGTAGTGGGTAATGTACACAGTAAAGACCAAACTCCTATGACATTACTATGAGAATTTGGCACCTAACTCCCTTAGGCTTTTTGGAAAGGCCCATACCATGGAAGCATGGAAGTCAGAGACCTGAGATTATAAAATAGAAATAATTTCTTCCCATTCCCAAAAAAGTTTCAGGGTCACAAGCATCTTCAGTGCCATAGCACATAATACAAAAATATAATCTTGTTCCAGAACTGTAGGTCTCTAATTGGTTTGTTAGAGTTTGAGAACCAAGGAATAGCACTGATTCCATCCCGTAAAGGAGAGTGTTCTACATTTGCACTAGCCAGTTCATGGGCCAGTTTGGGTACAGTCAATATAATCATTTGAGTTGTGTGTATTGCAAAGGATACAAATATTCACTTATTTCTGAAAGGAAAACCAACTAGATTGTTATGATTTCCAGTTCTCTCCTTCCATAATTTGCCCCCTATCCATGCAGCAAGGTCTCATTCCAATTCATCCCCTGTGTGAAAAATTTTGTGTAAAGCTTTGCTGTTTAACATGTCCAAATGGTGAACATTTGTGGCTCGCATAATTGTATTTTGGAAAAAGGGGTTTGTTTCTTTCTTTGTTTTTTTAATTGATCTCTGGGACAAAACATTGCTGTCAGGCCTAGGTGGTGCATATTGTAGGCTGGGGGAAGCTACCCCCCCCAAACACTCCAGTATGGCCCCACCCATGCTCCACCCCGAGGGCCCCTCCTGGTTGCTGCTTTCCCCTTGACTCCTCCAGCCCTGGCAGGCTGCTCCTCTTCTGGGAAGTGCACCAGGGTTGGGCTAGGTTTAGAGCCTGTGGCTGGGATTTGAGGCAGGTGGGGCTGCCTAGCGCTTCGGGCCCCTGGGCGGTGGGGTCACGCCACCCAGTGTTCGGGAGGGCTGAGGGCACTGGAATGGGGCAGCCTGGGGCTGGGGCGGTGGGACCAGCAGATGCAGGGAGAAGAAAGGGGCTCAGGGCTCCAGCAGGGTAGGGGGGCAGAAGGGGTGGAGGAAGGGGCGGAGGTGGCCAGGGCCTCAGGCAGATGGGACGGGGCTGAGGGCTTGGCTCACCCAGGAGCCTCTCACGCATCACCCATGCCGACAGGGATGAAATCCCATTGCTTAACTCTTCAAGGGAAACACGTCTAATCTGCATATTGGCTGGAATACAAGGCGAGAGCTGAATCTTCTCACACTGCAGCTTAAATTTTTAATTCCAAGTTGACTGACTCTTCATCACTTTAAGGAATATAAAACCTGTGATTTCAGATAAAAATAATTATTTTATTTGCCATTCCCTGTGATCAGCTGCCGTGTAGCGATCATTAGGAAGGAGACATAGAACATCGGCCAAATTAACCTTTGCTTCCCCTAATGCCCAGTGCACAGTATAGCCACCCCTTTCCCAGCCTTCCTCCTCTGCTATCCCTAGTGCCCCCATGCTAGAGCAGAGCTGCCCCTTTCCCATTCCTCACCCTCTGCTGTCCCCAATGCCCCTTTGCCCCAGGTATATTCTTGCATGTGCAGCTGGCACTGTACAAAAACAGAGCAGTACATACAACAGTACACTGGTGGAAACAAAAAAAACAACCCCAAACACCATTCTGGGATGTATTAGCAGGAGTGTTGTAAGCAAGGTAAGAGAAGCAATTCTTTCACTTGATACCATGCTGATAAGGCCTCAACTGAAGTATTGTGTCCTGTTCAGGAAAGATGGGGACAAATTGGAAAAAGTCCAGAGAAGAGCAACAAAAATGATTAAAAGTCCAGAAAACATGACCTATGAGGGAAGATTGGGTTTGTTTAGTCTGGAGAACAGAAGACTGAGGGGACATGACAAGTGTTTTCAAGTACATAAAAACTCGTTACAAGAAGCATGGGGAAAAGTTATTCTCCGTAACCTCTTAGGATAGGACAAAATGCAATGGGCTTAAAGTGCAGCAAGGGCACTGTAGATTGGACATTAGGAAAAGACTGTGGGATCTGCACCATTGGAGGTTTTAAAGAACAGTTCAAACACCTGTGAGGAACGGTTTGGTAATGGCATAGTCCTGCCTTGAGTTCAGAGGACTGGACTAGATCATAGAATCATAGAAGATTAGGGTTGGAAGACACCTCAGGAGGTCATCTAGTACAACCCCCTGCTCAAAGCAGGACCAACACCAACTAAATCATCCCAGCCAGAGCTTTGTCAAGCCGGGCCTTAAAAACTTCTAAAGAAGGTCCCTAGGTAACCTATTCCAGTGCTTCACCACCCTCCTAGTGAAATAGTGTTTCCTAGTATCCAACCTAGACCATCCACACTGCCACTTGAGACCATTGCTCCTTGTTCTGTCATCTGCCATCACTGAGAACAGCTGAGCTCCATCCTCTTTGGAACCCCCCTTCAGGTAGTTGAAGGCTGCTATCAAATCCCCCCTCACTCTTCTCTTCTGCAGACTAAACAAGCCCAGTTCCCTCAGCCTCTCCTCGTAAGTCATGTGCCCCAGTCCCCTGATCATTTTCGTTGCTCTCTGCTGGACTTTCTCCTATTTGTCCACATCCTTTCTGTAGTGGGGAGCCCAAAACTGGACACAGTACTCCAGATATAGCCTCACCAGTGACAAATACAGGGGAATAATCACTTCCCTCCATCTGCTGGCAATGCTCCTGCTAATGCAGCCCAATATGCTTTTAGCCTTCTTGACAACAAGGGCACACTGTTAACTCATTTCCCATCCACTGTAAGCCCCAGCTTCTTTTCTACAGAACTGCTGCTTAGCCAGTCGGTCCCCAGCCTGTAGCAGTGCATGGGATTCTTCCTTCCTAATTGCAGGACTCTGCACTTGTCCTTGTTGAACCTCATCAGATTTCTTTTGGCCCAATCCTCCAATTTGTCTAGGTCATCTGGACCCTATCCCTACCCTCAGCGTATCTATCTCTCCCAGCTTAGTGTCATCCACGAACTTGCTGAGGGTGCAATCCATCCCATCATCCAGATCATTAATAAAGATGTTGAACAAAACCGACCCCTGGGGCACTCCGCTTCATACTGCCTGCAACTAGATACGGAGCCATTGATCACTACCCATTGAGCCTGATGATCTAGCCAGCTTTCTATCCACCTTATAGTCCATTCATCCAGACCATACTTTTTTAACTTGCTGGCAAGAATACTGTGAGACTGTATCAAAAGCTTTGCTAAAGTCAAGGTATATCATGTCCACCACTTTCCCTATATCCACAGAGCCAGTTATCTTATCATAGAAGGCAATCAGGTCGGTCAGGCAAGACTTGCCCTTGGTGAATCCATGTTGACGGAACCTGATCAACTTCTTCTCCTCCAAGTGCTTCAAAATGGATTACTTGAGGACCCGCTCCATGATTTTGCCGGGGACTGAGGTGAGGCTGACCGGTCCCCGGGTTCTCTTTCTTCCCTTTTCTAACTTTAGCACCCTCGTGACCAAGATGGAGTCTGCTCTGCAGGCAGCTCTGGCCAAGAGACAGCAAGTGCAGGAATGCAGCAGGGAAAATCCCTTCCACCCCATGGGCATCTGTTCCAACTCCCCCAGAGTGAACACACACCCCCACAGGAAAAGTATAGTGGATATAAGAAAGGGAAATATTTATTTACAGAGGGATGAGAGGAGAAAAACAAGGGGAAATATAGGGGGAGCAGTAAAACAGGGTTTCATCCAAACCAAGGCCCCACAGGCCCAGTGGTAGCACAGTCTGGAAGGGCAGACATTGAGCAGTGTGTCTGCGCATAGAGTTCGGGAGTCCTGAGCCAAGTTCCAGTCCTGTGGTGAGTCTTGGGTGCTCTTGGTCATCTTCGGTGCCAGTGAACTTTCCCCAACAAACCCCTCCGGTGCCCTCTTCTGCCGCTCTGTGCACAGCCACACAGGGTGACTACCTCCCAACTTAACTAGCTAGCAGCCTCCCTCCTTATTCCCAGTGCAGAGTCACGAGCCCCAGTACTCACATCACAGCTCCATGCAGCTCTGGGCAGCGTGATACTGGGTCCAGCTCCAGCCTGTCCTTCTCGGGCGATTCCTCCCTGGCACAGTGCTGCTCCTGGCTCCTGTCCTGGGGTGTACCCGATTGGCCACCCTGTCCTTCCCAGGCTTCAGGCAGGTTCTCTGCTGCTTCACTTTGCAAGGGCCTGCGGGCTGCTGCCCCTCTCTCCCGGGGAGCTCCAGAGCCACACCCCCGAGTTTCCCTCCTTTCTCTCACTGCTCCCCCTCCCCCAAGGAAAAAGATTTAAAGGGGCCATGCTCTCTAAACCCCAAAGGGGTTACACTTTTTAAAAGATGGGCACTACATTAGCCTTTTTCCAATAGTCTGGGACCTCCCCCGATCGCCATGAGTTTTCAAAGATAATGGCCGATGGCTCTGCAAGCACAATCTAAATCCTAAATCTAAATTCCACAGTAAGATCTAAATCCAATTTATCCATGTGTGCATGTGTGTGTGCATGCGTATGTGTGTGTGCAAGCATATGCATGCATGTGCATATGTGTGCATATGTGTGCATGTGTGCATGCATGCACGTAAGTATGTGTGCATCATGTGTGTGTGTGTGTGCATGTGCATGCATATATGTGTGCGTGTGTGCTTTTTTTGCATATGGGTGCGAGTTGGTATGCGTATCTTGTCCACGCATATGCGTGTGTGTGTGTGTGTGTGCACATGCGTACGTGTGTCTGGGTAAGTGTGCCTGTGCATATGTGTGAATGTACCTATGCATGTGTGCATGTATGTATGCATGTATATGTGAGTGTATATGTGTGTGCTGCATATGTGTGCGCATGTGTGTGTATGTGTGTGTTTGCATATGCGTGCATGTGCATATAAGTGTGTGTATAAATGTATGTGTGTGTGTGTATCTAGAAGTCTCTCACCCTACAATAAATGGATACCCAGTGTTCCAGCTGAGTCCATTTTGCCTGCACCTTCTCACTAAGCACAATCGCGGGTCTTTGTCTCAACTCTGAGCAGCCACAAGTTCAAGTCTCCCACCAGCCCAGTGATACCCACCTGTGGAATCCGATACAGGCCCTAAAAAGACTGTGGTCCCAGGTTTTGAGAGGTCTTTCCCAGGGCTGTCAGAGCAGTGGTTCTCAACCAGGGGCACGTGTAGCCTGGGTGTACGCAGGGGTTTTCCAGGGGGTACATCAGCTCATCTAGGGATTTGCCTTGTTTTATAACAGGTTACAGAAAAAGCACAAGCAAAATTCATACAGACTAAAATTTCATGCAATGACTTGTATATTCTGATCTATAGACTATACACTGAAATGTAAGTACAATCTTTATATACCAATTGATTTATTTCATAACTATATGGTAAAAATGAGAAAATCTGCAGTTTTCCAGTAGCAGTGCGCTGTGACAGTTTTGTATTTTTATGTCTGATTTTGTGAGCAAGTAGTTTTTAAGTGAGGTGAAGCTTGGGGATACGCAAGACAAATCAGACTCCTGAGAGGGGTACAGTAGTCTGGAAAGGTTGAGGGACACTGTGTAAAAGCAGGACACGAAGCCCAGTGAAGCTCAGGGAAACACAACCTGGGACTATAGCAGGCTTTGGTTCATTCTCTACCCCAACCCATGTTATATCTATTTTAACCCAAAGAAATTGACTGGTTCACATGGTCCAAGCATGAATTTCCTGCAAGCTTTCCTCAGGGCCTCCTGGACCTCTTTGTTTCTCAGGCTGTAGATGAGGGGATTGACCGAGGAGTCAGGACGGTGTAGGCGACAGAGAGAACTTTCTTGAAGTCGCTCAGGATGTCTGTGGTTGGGAACATGTACACAATCAGCAGAGTTGTGTAATAAATGCTCACCACAATGAGGTGGGAGGAGCATGTGGAAAAGGTCTTTTGCCTTCTGGTGGTGGACGGGATTCTCAGGATGGTGGCTATGATGCATATGTAGGACATTATGTTAAGTAGGAATGGGACCAGTGAGAAAAGGAAACTGAGTGTGAAAGCCAGTGTTTCCATCAAGTGTAGGTCATTGCAGGAGAGATTTACAAGGGGTATAAAATCGCAAAAGAAATGATCAGTAACGTTGGGGCCACAGAATGTTAATTGTGATATCGACAATGTTAATATGCCACTGCATTGGAAGCCACCTATCCAAGAGCCACCTGAAAGCTGGAGACAGGCCCTGCCACTCATACGGGCTGCATAGTGCAGTGGATTGCATATCGCTAAATACCGATCACAGGACATCGCTGACAGGAGAAGGCATTCTGTAACCACCATAGAAGCAAAGAAATAATATTGTGTGACACACCCATTGAATGAAATAGTCCTGTCCCCAGTCAGGAGACTGGATAGCACCCTTGGCAGGATGATGGAGGTGTAGCAGGTTTCCAAGCAGGACAAGTTCTCCAGGAAGAAGTACATGGGCGTGTGAAGGTACTGATCAGCCACAACTAGTGCAAAGATCAGGACGTTCCCGGTTGAAATGTAGATGACGAGAAACAGCAGGAAGAGAAGAGTTTGTAGCTCAGGGAGATTCCCAAATCCTGCCAGGATGAATTCCGTGAGAACTGTTTGATTCCCCCGCTCTGGGTTCGCCATGAGGTCCAACTAGGGGAAAGAAACCAACATTTACAATGGAATCTGAAGAGAATACATTTTCATCATGCTTTAGCATCAATTTAGTTGTATAAATATTCCATAAGGCCCCTCATCCTGTGGGACAGTGAAGAACCAAGACTCTGGAGGCAAATTTCCTACTTGGATCTTTGAGATTCCATTATCACCTCCCTCCAGTCAGTTAAGAGATCGATGCAGACAGAAAACCACACACACCGCTGTGCATATTTATGTCAAAACTGGCAAAGCTGTTTTGCATTAGTCGTTTGTAACTTCGACAAGTGGTCCCCATGGCTCATCAGGGTGGACTGTGACTTCTTGCACTGCAAACATATTATCAGTTCAGCTAATGGCCAGCAGGCTCTATGGACTCAGCCAAGAGCGGGGACAGCGACCAACATGGTATCAAAGCAGGTTACGTTAGTCGCCATGAGACAAGGTCCAGCCCTTTCCGGCTTTTATTCTTTTTCCATTTTTTGACATTCTCCTGGACCTCTCCAGAGAGAGAGGGAGAGAGACATGTGTGGTGTTTAGATGTTGCTTGTAATTATTAGGACTGGGAGCACTGGCTGTGAGGGAGTCTGAAAGGACAGGAAACAGGAAGGAGGGGGGAGGAGTTGAGGAGGCTCAGCTGCAGCTTGGTAAAGACGTTTCCACTGTAAAAATAAAGTCCTTTGAAGTTTGTTAGTACCTTGCCTGGTTGATATAACATTTTGGTGATGAGGATGGATCTTCTGCCTTTGAACCCACCTACACCCTTTCTGCAAAGCCCAGGTGAGTCTCCAATTGCTTTTACTGTCTGAATCCATATATTTGAGACTTATCGGCTTGCAGAGATTTCTGAAGTAAGAAAGCGTGCTTTGCTAATCCACTGCATTGGAGCAAAAGGGCAGTGAATATTTTACACTTTTCCCTTTCCAGATGATAAATATGAGACTGCACTCTAGTCACTGTACCTTTAAATTTCTGTTTAACTAACCTCCTCATTTTTGCATAGTTCCCCTTTCTGAAGTTAAATGCCACAGTGTTGGGCTGTTGAGGTGTTCTTCCCACCACAGGGATGTTAAATGTTATTATATTATGGTCACTATTTCCAAGCGGTCCTGTTATAGTTACCTCTAGGACCAGATCCTGCGCTCCACTCAGGACTAAATCGAGAATTACCTTTCCCCCTGTGGGTTCCCATACCAGGAAGCAGTCATTTAAAGTATCAGGAAATTTTGTCTCTGCATTTCGTCCTGAGGTGACATGTTCCCAGTCAATATGGGGATAATTAAATCCCCCACTATTATTGAGTTCTTTATTTTGATAGCTTCTCTAATCTCCCTTAGCATTTCATCATCACTATCACTGTCCTGGTCAGGTGGTCGGTAATAGATCCCTATTGTTATATTCTTATTAGAGCGTGGAATTACTATCCATAGAGATTCTATGGAACATGTGGATTCATTTAAGATTTTAACTTCATTTGATTTTACATTTCTTTCACATATAGTGCCACTCCCCCCGCCCTCACATGACCTGCTCTGTCCTTCCAATATATTTTGTACCCTGGAATGATTGTGTCTCATTGATTGTCCTCACTCCACCAGGTTTCTGTGATGCCTATTATATCAATATCCTCCTTTATCACGAGGCACTCTTGTTCACCCATCTTATTATTTAGACTTCTAGCATTTGTGTACAAGCACTATAAAAACTTGTCACTGTTTATTTGTCTGCCCTTTTCTGATGTGTCAGATTCTTTTTTATGTGAATGTTTCTTGTCTGATCTGGCCCATACTTTATCCTCTTCCATCCTCTCTTCCTGACTAAAACCTAGAGAATCTCTATCAATAAACTCTCCTCTAAAAGAAGTCTCTGTCTGATCCATGTGCTCCTCTGCAGCAGTCGGCTTTCCCCCATCTCTTAGTTTAAAAACTGCTCTGCAACCTTTTAATGTTGCAGTTTGGTTCCACTTTGGTTTAGGTGGAGCCCATCCCTCCTGTATAGGGTCCCCCATCTCAAACGTTTCCCCAGTATCTAATAAATCTAAACCCCTCCTCTCCACACCATCATCTCATCCACGCATTGAGACTCTGAAGCTCTGCCTGCCTACCTGGCCCTGTACGTGGAACTGGAAGCATTTCTGAGAAATGCTCAGTACTAAAGATGGAAAGCCCTCAGCAATGTTCTCATTCTTATCACTGAGAGTTTTCCATCACCAAAATGCTTTACAACATGAATTCTTTCCATGGCCTGGGGAAAAGACTTGGCATCATCGAAAAGGAAATGATGCCTTTGTGTAGGTGATGGATACGGTGACATTTTCTTCCCTGTCCTCAATGATCAATTTTTTACAAAGATGAGGTGACAGGTTTGTTTACCTTCAAGCTGGCATAGAAGAAGCTGGAATCTGTAACATGACCTCTTCACTTGGTGTTTGAGAGAGCAGGATACATCTCTAATCTGCACCCCCTTCACCTATTTTAGTTGTCTCAAGGTACATGTACCCTGCACACCACTGGCGGAGACGCGTAGGGTCTGTACAGCAACACACCACAGAGCAGAGCAGTAACGAGACCTGCATGTTCCTGGCTGGACACCGTAGTTGTGTTGAGACCCTTGGTTTACTTTGCCTTGTATCTCTCACCAGAAAATAAATGTCTCTCCCGAGTCATTGTTTACCCTGCAAACACAACAGGTAAATTTTCCCTTGAGACTTTGCTAATGGGCACATTAAATTACCGGGAAGGAAAAGTGAACAGCGTGTTTTGTTTAGGTTTTTGAAGTTGACAGTATGTTAATAGACTCAAACTTCTTCCGGCCACTCAGAGAATGGACCAGAGAAGCTAAAGCTTCAGAACTAAAAAGTCTTTATTATTTGAAGCTGGAGACAAGGACCAGGGCCCCTCTGTGCTTGGTGCTGTACAAACAGAGAACAAAGAGATGGTCCCTGCCCCAGGCCTCTCTCACTCCGTCCTGTTCAAGGTGTGTGTGAAATATTTAGATATTGATTGGGCCAAAGAGACAAACTGAGAATTACGCTGCAGCCCACTGGTTGGGCACTTGCATAAGAGCTGGGAGACCCAAGCTCCAGTCCCCTTGCTGCAATGAATAGTTAGAAATTTCATACACCTCCTTCATGTCCTGTCTGTGCCCTAGACCTGTCCTGTGCCCTGGCACCCGAGTGCGCTGCCAAGACAGAGTGAGCGTGTGTGGATTATGGCAGGTCGGGTCATTGCTCAAGGAGTGCAGAGTTACGGTAGCATTGGCATGTACTTTTAATCTGCACCTCCTCATTAAGAAGAAAGTCCAGGGTGCCAGGAGACAGTGGGGGTGGGTGCCCACACTGGTGAAGTTTGCATCTTCCACTTCTCTTGTCCTTTGGTCAGCCAGCGTGGTGATGGCCAACTCTCAAAGTCTCTTTCTCTGAGAACCCCAAAGGGAGTGATGGGGCAATAGCCCATCCTCTCACTATCTTGTCCGTCAATTAGCTCTAATTTCCCACACACCAGTTTGGTTCATTGACTTGTGCTCTCACGCTGTTCTTGTTTACCGGGCATGACCATAAGACTGTCCTTGAGTTCTAGCAAAAACTTTTTGTTTGGACTAATTCAGTGTTTTGTCTCTTCTTTGCATCTTTTTTCCATCCCTATTTGTTGTTCTTCATCACAGTGACGCTCTATGACCTTTCACTCACTTCTCCCAGTTGAGCTCGCACTGAGGGTAAGTAAGTTTGTAGGCCAATTATCACAGACCCTTTATAAATCCAGCCCTGGGTGGGACTTTTAAAAGCAGTGAAGTTGAAAACACCCTTTGAAACCAACGAGTTTGAGGAGCCTGAGTGCTTTGGAAAAACCCACTAGTCACCTAAATACCTTTAAAAATATGTCTGTATGTGTCCTTGAGATAACTTAAAAACCCATCACAAGTAACTGGCATAACTAAAGCGCCAATCTCTCCCCTCTTCCATCAGTGTTAAAAACACAAATCCGTTGTTTTAGGTCCCTGTCACCAACACTATGGACCAAATTGTGCCAGAGGTAGGTCCCAGAACTGAGCTTGATGGGCAGGTATTCTTGATGGAGACATGAGTACGGCAGAACAGAGGTCTAAAATCACTGTTGTCCAGTTTTCTCCGGACGCTGATGGCATATACACAGAGAAGTGGGTACGGCACTACATACACACTTCTGTCCTTCTCTTTAACCAGGTTTCCTTATTCCACAGTAGGGCTCACTACATACAGAGACCAGCCAGGGGAGCATCTCTTGCCAAAAGTAACGAAGTTTGAAAATCTAGGTGGTTAGCTCCCAGGGGTAGAAACAGTATTACAGGTCACACAACTGTCCTGTCTTCATTAAAAACATAAACCAAAAAAGCTGCAAATATTATTTTAGCTGGAAATTTACCCACTTAGGGATGAATAAATTCTGTATCAAATTTGTGGTGATGATTTTCTCATTATTAGAGCTATTCAGGACTAGAATTTTCATTTCATGAGAAATTCCATGAGTTCTGACTTTCTTTATTTTAAATTTTATTTTGAGATTTTGTTATTATATTTTGTCATTTATTTTATTTTCTATTCTATTCTACTGTTTCCTTTTTATGTTATATTTCATTGTGAATTATTTTATACAATTATTGTTTTTTAGAAATTTCCCCTGGAACATTGGGATCTTGACAATTTAGCATTTTCTGATGATAAAAACCTTCCATCAGAAAATTATTGATCTTCATTAGCACATATTAGAGACGGGGTGGCTCCAGGCCCCAGCACACCAAGTGCGTGCTTGGGGCGGCATGCCACGGGGGGCACTCTGCCGGTTGCCGGGAGGGCGGCAGGCAGGCAGCCTTTGGCAGCATGCCTGCGGAGGGTCCGCTGGTCCGGCGGCTCCGGTGGACCTCCTGCAGGCATGCCTACGGAGAGTCCGCTGCTCCCGTGGCTTTGGTGGAGCCGCGGGACCAGCGGACCCTCCACAGGCACGCCTGCGTGAGGTCCACCTGAGCCGCAGGACCGGCGACCGGCAGTGCGCCCCCTGCGGCATGCCGCCATTCTTGGGGCGGTGAAATGTCAAGAGCCGCCCCTGATTAGAGAATCCTGTACCAGAACTATAGGCCCCTTGTTGGTCTACTGGAGTGCATGAAAACCATCAGAATGTGTGTTCCAGCATTTACAGAGGAACACAGATATCCAGTTATTTCTCAATGCAAAATAAACTAGACCATTTTTATGCCCAGTCCTTTCCTAGCATAATGTGCTCCCTAATCATGCAGTAAGGTCTCATCCAATTTATCACCAGAGTGAACAATTTTCTGTCACCAAAGCTTTGTGGCTCATAGTGCCCAAATGTTGACTATATGTGGCTTACACAACTGTACTTTGGAAAAAAGAGTTTTCTTAAAAATTAATCTCTGGCAAAAATATTGCAGACAGGGATGAAATCCCATTCCTTAAATCTTCAAAGAATGCACATCTAATCTGAAACAGGCTAGAATACAGACACAGACCAGAATCTTGTCAGACCGTGGCTTAAATTTTAAATTCCAAGTTGTTTGACTCCATAATTGACAGAACAAGGAGTAGTGGTCTCAAGTTGCAGTGGGGGAGGTTTAGGTCGGATATTAGGAAAAACTTTTTCACTAGGAGGGTGGTGAAGCACTGGAATGGGTCACCTAGGGAGGTGGTGGAATCTCCTTCCTTAGAGGTTTTTAAGGTCAGGCTTGACAAAGCCCTGGCTGGGATGATTTAGTTGGTGATTGGTCCTGCTTTGAGCAGGGAGTTGGACTAGATGGCCACCTTAGGCCCCTTCCAATCTTGATATTCTATGATTGTATAATAATTTAAGGAATATTTTTAAACTAAAATCAGGGGCTTAATAATTATTACTGGCTATTTACCATTCACTGTGATCAGCTGACATATAGAGATCAATAGGAAGGATACAGAAAACATTGTCCATATTATCCTTGGCTTCCTCTTAATGCCCATTGTACACCCTGGCCTCACCTTTACCAAACTTCACCTTCTACTCTTCCTAGTCTCCATGATACACTACGACTGCCCCTTTCTCATCTCTGCAGCCCCCAATGCCCCTTGGCCCTGGGTACATTCTTGCTAGTGCAGCCGGCGCTGAAGCTGGTACCGTGGTTTCTATTTTTAGTGAGCTAGCTAGAGTACAGCTAGAGCGGCTACAGGAGATTCCATTCACACCCCTGGCTGCAGTGTAGATGCACCCCACATATGTAAACTGAATTATTCAGTCAGGCCTCTTTCCGTCAGTCGGCTGTTTTTCACTTGGCAAATTAGCGTAAATATCGAGGACCCTTGGACTGGTATAGCTTATCCCCCTTCAGAATGAACTATCCTGATACAAGGAGCTTTATATCAGTGTTGTTGCATCCAGTCACATTAGATGAGTGTCCCCCTCATGGATCCCACTGGAGGCCTCAGGGCAGCCCAGAACGCAGCCCTTCACCTCAGTTTCCCTTGTTCGTTCCCCAAATAAAATTCACATGCATTTTTTCCAGTCCAATAGCAACAGATCCCCATTTAGGTTTCATTTATTAACTTAACATTCAAAACTAAAAGACAGATGACACTCCCCCTGTCCGGCCTGAGTTCTGCCTGCCTTAGCAGGCCACTCCCAGCTCTTCCTAGCTGGAGCAATTCCCCTGGTCGCAGCGTTTTCCCTCATTCACTCTCTGAACTTTCACTTCAGCCTCCTGAGTTTGCCTCTTCCCCCATTCCCCTTCTGCCCTTATTGGAAATGGCCTGAGTCCCCTCAGGTGTGGACCCTTCTCTAACTAGGCCCTGTCACAGGCAGAGATAGGCAAATATAGTTTAAATGGTGCCATTTCTATGTGTAGACAAGTCTTGACACATTTATTCCTCACACTGGACACGAAGGGGAGAGATAAGGGGAGGTCTGACAAGAGAGACGACAGAAAGAGAAGACTCAGTTTAGTTCTTCTATTGCACAATGCTTTTTGTGACACAGACACAGTTATTAGGGTCACTAAGAAAATTGAGAAAAATGAACAGGAACTGATGGAAAACATCCCCTGGGAGTGACAGTATTCTCAGGACAGAGATTTGGCTGTAAATGTACAGGCTGGGTTTTCCCATAAAAGGCCGATGTTAGGCACCCAAATCCTATGGGCAGTGAATGGGAGTTGGGCACATCACACCCTTTTGTCTCATTTGGAAATGGTGGAGCAGATAGGGCAGTGGACTGAGACTCTGGATAGTTGGTTTCCTGGTATGAGCACAGTGAATGATTCCGGCCCTCTGGGATTCACCAACCCAGCTTGGCTGATGGAAAACCCTGCAGGCACCCAAATGTTTGCAGAAAATGGGCTGCAGGTGCTACTGGCCATGCCCTGTGGAGCCTCACACCAGGCACCCGGATGCCAAGTCCCCAGAGTGACGCACAAACCTGGGGAAGTTGCATGTTCCCCTGCCTGAGTCTCTTCCAGGGCAGGTCAGGTGCCCAGGGGCTTTGAAAAATTCCACTCAGACCCCAACTATCTGGAAAAAACTGGCCCAAAATTGTTGTTGAAAATGGGCAAATAAGAGGCCTGTGCTGGTGTCCTGTGTTCTGGGGCACAGGTCAAAGAGTTTCCTTTGGCTTTTCTCTTCCTTTGAATGATGCATGGGGATGAAATACACTCCATGAAAGGAAAGTTAATTATTCACTTTTCTAATGCTGGATTTTCATGCTGGTATTGCAACCCAGTATTTTTAGAATGCAGGCGTCTGATTTTTCAGGGGTTTGTGTGTATATCTAGATATCTCTCACTCTACCCGGAATAGATACCCAGTGTTCCAGCTGAGTTCATTTCGCCTGCATCCTCTCACAGAGCACAATCTCCCCTCATTCTCTGAACTTTGAGCAGCCACAAGTTCACGTCTCCCACAAGCCCAGTGATACCCACCTGTGGCATCTTATATAGGTCCTATAAGTCTCTACCCAAGTCTCCTTCTCTTCCTGCTGTAGTAGTACCAGCCCAGTAGTACCCACCTGTGGCATCTTATATAGGTCCTAAAAAGGCTGGGTCACAGGTTTGAAGACGTCTTTCCATCTCCACTTTCTCCTCTCTGTAAAAGCTGTGACTCTGTAAGACCATGACTACAAGACCAATGAAGTTCAGGGAAACACGACCTGGGACTACAGCAGGCTTTGGTGCAGGCCCTACCCCAGCTATTTTAACCCAAAGAAATTGACCAATTAGCATGCTCCAAACTTCAATTTCCTGCAAGCTTTCCCAAGGGCCTCCTGGACAACTTTGTTTCTCAGGCTGTAGATGAGGGGATTGACCAGGGGAGTCAGGACTGTGTAGACGACAGAGAGAACTTTCTTGAAGTCACTCAGGATGTCTGTCATTGGGAACATATAAACAATCAGCAGTGTTGCATAATAAATGCTCACCACAATGAGGTGGGAGGAGCAGGTGGAAAAGGCCTTTTGCCTCCCAGTAGTGGACGGGATTCTCAGGATGGTGGTGATGATGCAGATGTAGGACATCAAGGTAAGCAGGAATGGGACCAGTAAGAAAATCAAGCTGAATGTGAAAGCCAATGTTTCCATCAGGTGAGGGTCATTGCAGGAAAGTTTTACAAGGGGGATAAAATCACAAAAAAAATGGTCAATACCATTGGGGCCACAGAATGTTAACTGTGATATCGCCAATGTTGTTATGTTATTACCTAAGAAACCACCTAGCCAAGAGCCACCCACGAGCTGCAGGTAAGACCTGTGACTCATACGGGCTGCATAGTGCATTGGATCGCATATGGCTAAATATCGATCATAAGACATCACCGACAGGAGAAGGCATTCTGTAGCAGCCAGAGAACCAAAGAAATAATATTGTGTGACACACCCATTGAATGAAATAGTCCTGTCCCCAGTCAGGAGACCAGCCAGCATCCTGGGCAGGATGGTGGAGCTGTAGCAGGTCTCCAAGCAGGACAAGTTCCCCAGGAAGAAGTACATGGGTGTGTGGAGGTGCTGATCAGCCACAACTAGCACAATGATGAGAACGTTCCCAGCCACAGTCGTGATGTAGATCACTAGGAACAGTAGGAAGAGAAGGATCTGCAGTTCTGGGAGGTCCCCGAATCCCAGGAGGATAAAGTCTGTGACCGACGTTCCATTTCCCTCTTCTGGGTTCCCCATGGGGTGTGTTTACTGGAAAGAAATGAAATCTGCCACATAAATGAAGAACATTCACTCAATAAAACGTAAGCACTGTTTTCATTGTCCCCCTCTGCTGGCTACTGGAATGATGGGTTATTGGAGAATTGAGACCAGGGGAGGGGAAATGACATCTCGTGATCCCTGGGGCAGATTTCATATCTGAGGCGGCTGCAGCTTCAAAAAAACATTAATCTCTCTGGAAACACGTGTAGTAACTTGACAGGTGGTACAAAGCGCTCAAATATTAAGATGATGGGGCTTAGGTATCACAGTAAAAAAACATGTTGGTTGAAATAGTCACATGTTTCACTGCCTGGTGTATCAAAGCAGAACAGTGTCCTTTATAGATTGGAGATCCATGGGAGAAACGGGCCAGGATTTGATATTTGAAATGAAGCCGCAACAGATAAACAAACCAAACAATTAAGGCTGGGATTTGCAGTGTGTGGGCAGCCAACTCCAAGTGAATTGCAGTGGAAATACGGTGCCTAAGTCTATCAGAGCTATTTGAAATTTTTTCTTATCAGACCAATGCCTCTCCTTTAATTGTCCTGCGGTCAGACTCTCTACATATAGAAATCAGACCATCATTAAAATACAAAACCAAAACAACTCCTGCAAGAAAGCACCACATTAGCTGGAAATTGATCCTCTCTTGTAAGATAAAATTCTGTATAAAATTTGAAATTTGTAAGAAATGTGCAATTTTCATATTATGAGAGTGGTGTAGAACCCAAATTTCCATTTCATCTGCAAATCCATGATTTCAAATGCTGGATTTCATTCCAATTTTACTTTTTAAAAATGTATTTACCTATTTTAAATTCATTTCTAGGATATTTTTATGTTATATTACATTGTGTTTCATAGTTATTTACATTTCTTTCTATATTATTTAATTTAATTTTTATACTATATAATTAAGCTCTACAGTAATTCTTTTCCTAAATAAAAGTGTGTAGAAATTGATCTGTTCCCCTGGAACATTTTGATCTCTATCAAGAAAACATTTTTCCATCAAAAATGCCAATCGGAAATTATCAGCTCTATATTTTCTTCCTTATCTTTGGTTAAAAGTAACAGTAACCCTCTCTCTCTCACTCTCTCTCTCTCTCTCTCTCTAGTCTGCCACTACTGTCTTTCTCCCCATTACTGATCCTTAAAGAAAGTGGGTGGGTGAGGTCATTTCTTTTCCTGGACTG
Source organism: Mauremys reevesii (assembly GCF_016161935.1). Lineage (NCBI taxonomy): Eukaryota > Metazoa > Chordata > Testudines > Geoemydidae > Mauremys > Mauremys reevesii. The sequence continues at coordinate 16,606,548 of NC_052635.1, read as the reverse complement.
ACTTACTAATCTTTATTAACTGTTCAGTAAGGCCCTGATCCTGCACAGAGTGATGCACAAGGTTAATTTTACACCCCGGGAATAATTCTGTTCCATCCAAGACTTCCATGCTGACATCTAAGATAAAATTTCCACTGACTTCAAGGATGGAGCCCCTCTAATTTCAATGGGATTTGGACAGCAAACGCCTTGAGCTTTCATTAAATGTACAGCTCAGCTGGATTTGATTTCCATTGACAGACATTGGTAAAGGTCGATATCAGCTGATACAACCAAACCAACAACAGAAACTATCAGGAAGAGTGGGCATTAGTGCGGCCTCTCCCAGCGCCTTGCACCTGCAGGGATGGTGTCACCGGCCCCGTGACTGTGCAGGGAGCCCTCTGCACCATCTGTCCTGGGAGTCAATTAGTGGGGCTGGGACAGCAGAGCTGCAGAGGGCTCTCGGCACGGCTGCATGGCTGGCAACACCCATCCCTGCAGGCGCAAGGTGCAGGGAAGGCTGTGGCCGTGGTGGGCCTGGGCTGTGAGGAGGAGGGTGAGTCCCTGGCAGTGGGGGAGGCCACCCCGCTGCCAAATGGTTTCTGCCCATCGATGGAGCAGTTCAACAATGAGGTGACCACTCCCATGGCCAGGGGCTCCCCGCCATCCTCCTCCTGCTCCCATCCCCGGCCATGGATCTCAGCTCCACTGGGCCAGAGCAGCCGCCTTCCCTGCCCCTTGCCCCCTGGTGTCTTGGATCCCTCAGCTGGTCGGGAGCCCCTCACATCCTGCTGGCAGCGCTGCCCTCGCCCTGACCCACAACTTAACCCCCACTGAGCTTCCTGAGACTGTAAAAATTAATACTTAAAAGTTAGGAGAAAAATAATCCAATATTAACCCTCTAAGGGGAGAAACAAAACTGATTTGTGCCAAGTCTACTATAGCCAGTGCCTGCCCGCTGAGCACCGAGCGCAGCAGCCACAGCAGCTCTGCTTTCCCCCTGGCACTTTATTAAAGCTCTCAACACCCCATTAGGTAGGGGTCAGGAGGGGAGGTTAGAGAGGAAGGAAGGCTGCTCCAGTGTTTGAAGTGCTGGCCTTGGACTTCACAGAGGTTGGTTCATTTCCCTGCTTTTTCACCAGCTCCTTGTGTGACTTTCAGGGCAGATTTCCAAATGCTGGAAGGTACCTAACAATGCACCCAGGTGCCTGAGTAGGGGCCATACCTAATGCCCATCAATTTCCCATCTCACTGAGGGGGCTGTGTGTTGAGGTTCCAAAATACCTTTATATATCTGCTCCTCTGTGCGCCAGGTCCTGTCTGCAATGCAGGGGTAATAGCATGGCATAGGGCTGCTGGGAGGATAGATATATTCAAGGCAGCAAGGTGCCCAGATACTAGGGTGATGGGGGCCAGGTAAGCACCTAAAACAGATGTGACTTGAGAGTCTTTTCTTTTTCCAAATTCTGTCATTTTCCTTTGGGTGAGGAGTTTAAGAGAGATCAGTGCCCAAATCCCCTTGGATTCTCATGGTGTTAATCACCAAACAAACCTACGTTGCTTCAAATTCCTCAAGATTCATGGAGCAGGGAGGGAGGAAAAGGATGATTTACCTCTAAGGCTGGTCTGTCAGCAGCTGGAGTCTCTGTTGTCTTCTCCTCACGCAGCATTTCTGGCACCGGGATCCAGGTTATTCAGTCCATTTTCTCCCCCAACTGCATTCACCTACTTCCACATTCCCAGTAACTAGAATGACAACCTATAAAAGCTACCGAGTCTCCATTCCTGTCTCGTAATGTGACCTCATACCCTCTGTCAAATGGAGAACGTCTTTTCTGGTTCATTATATATCCTTCTGCAGGGAGAGGCAGTCTCCTGAGTCACGTCTGCTGTGGGGAAGGCAACAGGCAAGGGCAAGTTGGTATTTACTGATATTCTCTCAAACTAAACCAGAGTCAAGCTTCTAATCTCAGAGGGAGAGTCCTGGAGAGGGAAGAAACTTATAATCCTGAACAAATCTCTCTCTTTATTGCATGGATGCCATAGTGACTGTCAAGAAATAACACACTAATTCTAGATTTTACTGCTGCCGCAGTGATTTAGGCACTGAGTTCCCATCCAATTCCTTTAGAAACGTTGGAAGATGTCAGCAGTTAGCTGATCTTACATTTTCTCCAACCAGTCCCCTTGTTGCCATCCATAGAAAGTGCCCATGTACCCAGTTCTAGTGCAATGAACTCACTCAATTAGTTCAGGTAACATTTTAAAAAAAGTGTAAGTGATTTAAAAGCCTAAATCCCATTTTCAAACATTTCTCAATTACTCAGGCTTAGCAACCTAAATCTCACTGAAAGGCAATGGGATTTAGCCTCCTATGTTACTTTTGAAGTTCGCTTAAGTGTTTTTGAAAATGTTACCCTTAGCTCAATGCTTGCTGCTCTTTTCTGAAATGAAAAATTGCAGCCTGCTGCTCAGATAAAATGCAATTGTAACAGGGTGCTTTATACGTTTAGGTTGGGAATTTCAAAGGGGGTTAATGTACAGAATAAGGATCCAATAAGGACCCAACTTTCAACTTGCTATGAGAATTTGGCACCTATCTCCCACAGGGTTCTTGGGAAGGCCCATACCATGGCAGCGTGGAAGTCAGAGACTTGCGATTATAAAGTACAAATAAATTCTTCCCATTCCCAGAAAAGTTTCAGGGTCACACGCTAATAATACAAATTATGTATCTTGTTCCAGAACTGGTGTGTTAGAGTTTGAGAACCAAAGAATAGCACTGAGTCCATCCTGTAACGGACTGTGTTCTACATTCACACTAGCCAGTTCGTGGGCCAGTTTGGGTACAGCCAATATAATCTTTTCAGGTGTGTGTATTGCAATATAGTCCACAACTTGACTCCAACACTGTCCGTTTTCAGAGGGAAGTTTTTGATCTACTGTCACTTTTTGCCCTGAAGGGAAGGTTTCTTCCAGTATTTGCAGAAGGATACAAATATCCACTTATATTTGAATGAAAAATCAACTATGGGCTTGTCTACACTACAAAATTATGTAATTTTTATCTTATTTGACCTCGAGCCCCTGTATTAATGAAGTCAATTGTGTGTGGCCACACCATGCTTGCTGTCTCAATGGATTGCATCCTCACTAGCAGCCCCTGCATCAATGCACAAAGCAGTGCATTGTTGGTAGCTATCCCAAAGTGCAACTTGGCACATTGTGCTTTGGGACATTTGTGCAGTGCCTCATGGGACCAAAACATTGTTGCAGGGGAGAATGAGAACATTGCGTTGACATCCCATGATGCACTGTGCTCCCTCCCTGACATAAATGGCAAACAGTGCAGTAGTTTTTGCACCTTTAAACCTCCACACGTACGCCACAACCCCAGAAGCATGGAGCCTGCTCAGCTGTGCTCTCTTGCTGTGAGCATCTCAAACACCTCGCACTTTCTCCTGCAGTATTTCCAGAGCTGAAGTAGGGTCCTTTGCATGGAACATAGCGAAGTCCTGCCAGCAGCCCTGCTGCAAACCATTGAAAAAAACACTTCAGTTACTAAGGGCAGTCACAGAGCAGCTGCACATTGCTTGTGAGGGTGCTGGTAGGGTCACTCTCAAGAATCACATGCAGCTCATTGTAGAACCAGCATGTGTGGGGTTCAGCCCCAGAACGCCTGTTCGCCTCCCTCGAGCGCCATTTCTGGTCCTGTGAAACAAGCGTTGACTGGTGGAAATGCATCTTTTTGCAGGTATGGGATGATGATCAGTGGCTGCAGAACTTTTGAATGCAGAAAGCCAACTTCTGGGACCTTTGTGCAGAGGTTTCCCCTGCCCTGCAGTTCAGCAACACAAAAATGAGAGCTGCTCTGACAGTGGAGAAGCAAGTGGTGATTGATATTTGGAAGCTTGCAACACCAGACAGTTACCGGTCAGTGGGGAATCAATTCGGAGTAGGTAAACCAACCGTGGGAGCTGCTGTGCTCCAAGTATGCAGGGCCATTAATCGACTTCTGCTACGAAGGGTAGCGAGTCTGGGAAATGTGCAGGACATAGTGGATGGTTTTGCCACGATGGGATTTCCTAATTGCGGTGGGGCGACAGATGGCTTACATATCTCCATCGTGGCACCAGATCACCTTGCCAAAGAGTACATAAACCGAAAGGGATACTTTTCAATGGTGTTGCAAGCGCTGGTGGATCATAAGGGGGCATTTCACCGACATCAACATAGGATGGTCGGGAAAGGTTTATGATGCGCATCTTTAGGAACTCGGGTCTATTCAAAAAGCTGCAGTCCAGGAGTTTCTTTCCAGACCACAAAATTAACATTGATGACATTGAGATGTCTACAGTTATCCTGGGGGACCCAGCCTACCCCTGGCTCCCAGAGCTCATGAAGCCATACATGGGCTGTCTGGAAAACCGTAAGGAACGGTTCGACTATAGGCTCAGCAAGTGCAGAATGGTGGTTGGATGTGCCTTTGGTCTCTTGAAAGGGCACTGGTGAAGTTTCCTAACAAGATTGGACCTTAGTGAGGAGAACATCCCTATGGTTATAGCTGTCTGCTCTGTGTTCCATAATATCTGTGGAAAAAAGTTGGGAAATTTTCCTCCAGGGTGGGCAGTTGAGACTGATTGCATGGTAGCCATTGAGACTGATTGCATGGTAGCCATTTTTGAGCAGCCAGATACCAGAGCAAGAAGATGAGCACAGCAAGGGGCGCAGCATATCTCCAAGGCTTTGAAAACCCATTTCAGTATTGAGTCACAGTAATGTGAGTTGCTTATCTGCATTGTGCTTTCCCAAACCTTCCCCTGGCTTGTATCACTGTTCCTGTAAAGCCAACCCCCCACCTAAGCCCACTGCGTCTACTCAATAAAGAACATTTATTTCTTGAATCCATTTACTTTATTTAACAAAGGTAAGTAAAGAGGGAAAACAGAAAGAAAAGCTAACCTTGTGGATAAGGGGTTGTAAAGTTGGAACAGGAGAAACATTTTCAGCTGTGTAACATAACACTGCATTCCAGACCTTCAAAGGTCTGTGGATGGGAGCCTTCTGTTCCTTGTATCCTCCCGCCCTGAGTTAAGTGAAAGGTGTCAAGGTTCCTTCCCCACTCTGAACTCTAGGGTACAGATGTGAGGACCTGCATGAGAACCTCTAAGCTTAACTACCAACTTAGATCTGGTTTTGCTGCCACCACCCAAATTATTTATGTCATTTGGGAAACTCTGTCTACCTCCCCCCAGAATATCTCCCTCTCAAGTACTATAATCCTTCCCTGGGTAGCCTTGAGAGATTTGAGAGACTTCTCCACCAAGTTCCTGGTCTAGAAAACATGACCTATGAGGAAAGATTGAAAAAAATGATTTTGTTTAGTCTGGAGAAGAGAAGACTGGGAGGGGACATGATAAGAGTTTTCAAGTACATAATAGACTGTTATAAGAAGGAGAGTGAAAAGTTGTTCTCCTTAACCTCTTAGGATAGGACAAGAAGCAATAGTCTTAAATTAGGGCAAGGGTGCTACAGCTTGGACATTAGGAAAAACTTCCTAACTGCCAATGTGGTTAAGCACTGCAAGAAATGGCTTTTGCATTTTCCTTGAATTGTCGCAGTTTATTTCAAAGCCAGGAACGTAGGCAGGTATTTTCACTGGGAGTCACACAAGGTCTCCACCCAGATTTTGCACCAGGATAACTATTTTGGTTAGTGGTGCGAATGTGTTATGGAACTAGTTGCAGTGCTACACCGTCTCATGTGGACACAGTTTACCAATAGATCGTTTATTCCCCTTCCCATGTGGGAATGAACTATCCCACCAGAAGCACTGTCACATCAGTATCATTGCATCTACTTGGTGTACACAAGTGGACACCTCCTGGTGCCCCTTAGAGGACTCAGAGCAGCCCAGAATGCAGCCCCTCACCTCATAGCCCCTCGCCTCTTCATTCCCCATATAATGGAGGACTTTCCCTGGGCTCAGGGTTTTCCCTGCAGGAGCCTCTCTCACTCTCTGAAGTCTCACTCCAGCCTCCTGAGTTTGTGTCTTTCTCTGGCCTCCTTCTACTTTTTATTGGAAATGGCCTGATTCCCCTCAGGTCGGGACCCTTCTCTAACCAGGGCTGGCTTGGCCTTGGCTCTCCAGCCCAAAGGCACACGGCCTGTCACAGGCAGGGATAGGCAGATATAGGTAACATGATGCAACATTTATGTGTAGACAATCCTTGACGCATTTATTCCTCACACTGGAGACGAAGGGGACAGATAACGGGAGCTCTGACAACAGAGACGACATAAAGAGAAGACTTCGTTTAGTTCTTTTTTTACACAATGCTTTTGGTGCAACACACACGGTTATTAAGGTCTCCTAGAAAAAGGTAAAACAGGAGAAGTAACTGGTGGAAAACATCCCCTGGGAGTCGAAGTAATTCTCACGCTAGTGGTTTGACTCTAAATGTACAGGCTGGGCTTTCCCATAAGGGGCGATGTTAGGCTCCCAAATCCTATAGGCCGTGAAAGGGAGATGGGCACCTAATACCCTTCGGTCCCATTATTAATTACAACTGGATGTGGTGGAGCAGACAGGGCACTGGACTGGGACTCTGGAGAGTTGGTTTTCTGCCACGAGCCTGCTGAGTAACTCTGGGCAGGTAACGTCACCTCGTTCTGCCTGACTTTCCCCAGCTATAACATGAGGACAAGGGTGTGGAGCTAGGGCTAGAATCACAAAACTCCCACTTTAGGCACCCGCATCCCAGAATCAGAATCCCCCCAGGATTCACAAAGCCAGCTCGGCTGCTGGCAAACCCTGCAGGCACCCAAGTGTTTGCATTAAATAGGCTGTAGGTGCCCCTGGACATATCCTCTGCAGCCCCACACCAGGCATCCAGATGCTGAGGCTCTGGAGTGATGCACAAACCTGGGGAAGGTGCACGTTCCTCTGCCTGACTCTCCTCCAGGGCCGCATCCCACAGGCCAGGTGCCCAGATGCTTTGGAAAATCCCACTAGGCCCCCAAGTATCTAGAAACAACTGGCCCTAAATCATTGCTGAAAAGTGGTCAAATACGAGTTCTGTGCTGGTGTCCTGTGGCCAAGGCCAGAGGGTTTCCTTTGGCTTTTCTCTTCCTTTCGGAAACAGCCTGGGGATGAAATAGATACTAGGAAACAAAGGTTAACGGTATAATCGCCTAACACTGGAGTTCCAGGCGAGCGTTGCAAGCCTATGTTTTTATAATGCCGGTATCATATATTTTTGTGTAAGGGTGAGTATGCATATGTGTGCATGTGCGTATGTGTGCTTGTGCCTATATATGCCTGTGCGTATGTATGTGTGTTCATGCGTGTATGTGTGTGTGCCTGTATGTGTGTATGTGTGTGCATATGAGTGTGTTTGTGTGTGTGTGTGTGTCCATGTGAGCTTGTGTGTGTGCATGCGTATTTGCATCTCTGAGTGTTTGCATATACATGTGCGTATATATGTGTGTACGTGCATGTACATATGTGTGTATCTGCATGGTTGTGTATGTATGTGTGTGCAGATGTGTATATGTGCTTGCATTTGTGTATGTGTGCATTTGGGTGTGCGTATATCTGCCTGTGCATATGCCTGCGTATGTTCATACATGCGTGCGTGTGTATGGGTGTGTCTGTGTAAGTGTGCATGTGCATAAGTGTTTATGTGTGCACATATGTGTGTGTGTATATATGGGTGCATGTATGTGTGCATGCCTGCGTATGTGTGTGTGTGTGTATCTAGAAGTCTCTCACCCTACAATGAATGTATACTCAGCATCCAGTTGAGTCCATTTTGCCTGCACCCTCTCACTGAGCACAATTGCCCGTCATTGTCTGAACTCTGAGCCACCACTAGTTCAAATCTCCCACCAGCCCAGTAAAACCCACCTGTGGAATCTGATACCGGCCCTAACAAGACTGGGATCCCAGGTTTCAAGAGGTCTCTACAGCCTGGGCTACAGTAGTGGGCGGGGGTTGAACTAAGATACACAACTGAAGTTGAAGTATCTTAGTTCGACTTACCTGGCCGTCCTCATGGCGATGAGTCGACCGCCGCGGCTCCCCCGCCCACTCCGCTTACTCCTCCTGCTGAGGTGGAGTATGGGCGTCAATCAGCAAGCTGTCAGAGCAGTGGCTCTCAGCCAGGGGCACGTGTAGCCTGGGGGTACACATAGGTTTTCCCGGGGGCACATCAGCTCATCTAGCGATTTGCCTAGTTTACAACAGGTTACATAAAAAACACAAGCAAAGTCTGTACAAACTAAAATTTCATACAGACAATGACTTGTGTACACTACTCTATAGACTATACACTGAAACATACGAACAATATTTGTATTCTAATTTATTTCTTTCATAATTATATGCTAAAAATGAGAAAGTCAGCAATTTTTCAGTAGTAGGGCGCTGTGCTAGTTTTGTCTTTTTATGGCTGATTTTGTGAGCAAATAGTTTTTAAGTGAGGTGAAACTTTGGGATACGCAAGACAAATCAAACTCCTGAGGGGGTACAATAGTCTGGAAAGGTTGAGTGACACTGTGTAAGAGCAGGACATGAAGCCCAGTGGAGCTCAGGGAAACATGACCTGGGACTACAACAGGCTTTGGTTCAGGCCCTAACTCAGGCAATGTTATATCTATTTTAACCAAAGGAAACTGACCGGGTAGCATGGTCCAAACATCAATTTCCTGCAAGCTTTCCTGCAAGCTTTGTTTCTCAGGCTGTAGATGAGGGGATTGACCAGGGGAGTCAGGACTGTGTAGACGACAGAGAGAACTTTCTTGAAGTTGCTCAGGATGTCGGTGGTAGGGAACATGTAGACAATCAGCAGAGTTGCATAATAAATGCTCACCACAATGAGGTGGGAGGAGCAGGTGGAAAAGGCCTTTTGCCTCCCGATGGTGGACGGGATTCTCAGGATTGTGGTGATGATGCAGATGTAGGACATCAAGGTAAGCATGAATGGGACCAGTGAGAAAAGCAAGGTGAGTGTAAAAGCCACCATTTCCATGAGGTGAGGGTCATTGCAGGAGAGTTTTACAAGGGGGATGAGATCACAAAAAAAATGGTCAATACCATTGGGGCCACAGAACGTTAACTGTGATATTGAGAACATATTTATGGTATTACCTAGGAAGCCACCTATCCAACAGCCACCCGCGAGCTTCAGGTAAGACCTGTGACTCATACGGGTTGCATAGTGCAGTGGATTGCATATAGCTAAATACCGATCATAAGACATCACCGATAAGAGAAGACATTCTGTAGCAACCAGAGAACCAACAAAATAAAATTGTGTGACACATTCATTGAATGAAATAGTCCTCTCCCCTGTCAGGAGACCGACCAGCATCCTGGGCAGGATGGTCGAGGTGTAGCAGGTCTCCAAGCAGGACAAGTTCCCCAGGAAGAAGTACATGGGGGTGTGAAGGTGCTGATCAGTCACAACTAGCACAATGATAAGGATGTTCCCTGCCACGGTCATGATGTAGATCACTAGGAACAGCAGGAAGAGAAGGAGCTGCAGTTCCTGGAGATCTCCAAATCCCAGGAGGATGAATTCTGTGTTAGACGTTTGGTTTCCCTTCTCTGGGTTCACCATGGGGTTTGTCTGTGGGAAAGAAATGAAAACTGCCACATAATTGAAGAACATTCACTCAATAAAACATAACCTTTTATTTCATTGTCTTCCTCTGCTGGCTACTGGAACGATGGGTGAGTGGACAATGGAGGTCAGGGGAAGGGAAATGCCATCTCGTGATCCCTGGGGCAGGTTTCATATCTGAGCATCCTGCAGGTTCAACAAAAATTTAATCTTTAATCTCTTGAAACTCATGTAGACTGGTGGTACCAACCACTCTAACACTATGGTGATGGTACAACAGTTCAAAAACATACCGCTTGAAATAGTCATACATTTCACTGCCTGTTGTATGAAAGCAGAACAATGTCCTTTCTAGATTGGAGATCCATGGGCCAAACAGGCCACGATTTGATATTTTAGCGGAAGCTGTAACAAAGAAACAAACCAAGCAACTAAGGGTTGGATTTGCAGTGTGCGGGCAGCCAACTCCAAGTGAATTGCAGTGGAAATGGGCTGTCTAACTCTACCACAGCCATTTGAAAGTTTTTATCATCAGACAAATGCCTCTCCTTCCCTAGGACAATATGTCATTGTCCTGCCGTCGGACACTACATATAGAGATGTGACCTTCATTAAAAACCAAAACAAAGAAACAAAAAATCCTGCTAGAAATGACTGCGGTAGCTAGAAATTGATCCTCTCTTGCAAGAAAAAGTTCTGGATAAAATTTATAAGAAATTTGCAATTTTCATATGATGAGAGTTGTATAGAATCCGAATTTCCATTTCATCTGCAAATCCATGATTTCAAATGTTGAATTTCATTCCACTTTATTTTTAAAAATGTATTTACCCATTTTAAATTTAATTTCTATGATATTTTTATTTTATATTACACTGAGTTTTATACTTATTTACATTTATTTCTATTTATTTTTATATAATTTTATTTCATAATGCTCTCTACAGTAACTCTTTTCCTAAACAAAATTGCATAGAAATTGATATGTTCCCCAGAAACATTTTGAGGTCTATCAAGAAAAAAATTTTTCATCGGAAATGTCAATCAGAAATTTTTGTCAGCTGTACGTTTTCTTCTTTATGTTTGGTTAAAAGTAATAGTAACCCTCTCTCTCTCTCTCTCTCTCTCTCTCTCTTGTCTGCTACTTCTCTCTCTCTCCCCATTACTGATCCTTAAAGAGAGAGGGTGGGTGAGGTCATATCTTTTCCCAGACTGATTTACTAATATTTATTAACTGCTCAGTAAGGCCCTGATCCTGCACAGAGTGATGCAGAAGGTTAATTTTACACCCAGGGTATAATTCTGTTCCATCCAAGACTTTGCCTCTGACAGCTAAGATAAAAGTTCTACTGAATTCAAGGATGGGCTCCTTTGATTTGAGTGGGATTTGGCCAGTGAATGCCTTGAGCTTTGTTTAAATGTACAGCTCAACTGGATTAAATTTCCATCGACAGACATTGGTAAAGGTCAATATCAGCTGGTACATCCAAACCAACAACAGAAAATAGCAGGAAGAGTGGGCGTTAGTGCGGCCTCACCTTGCGCCTGCACCTCCAGGGATGGTGTCACCGGCCCTGCGGTTGTGCAGGGAGCCCTCTGCACCTACCTGTCACAGGAGTTAATGAGCGGGGCTGGGACAGCAGAGCTGCAGAGGGCTCTTTGCATGGTTGCATGGCTGGAGACACCCATCCCTGCAGGCGCAAGGTGCGGGGAAGGCTGCGGCCTTGGTGGACCTGGGCTGTGAGGAAGAGGGTGAGCCCCTGGCGGTGCGGGAGGCCACCCCACTGCCGAATGGTTTCTGCCCACCTACGGTGCAGTTCAACTATGAGGTGGCCACCCCAGGGGCCGGGGACTCCCTGCCATCCTCTTCCTGCTCTCAGCCCTGGCCATGGATCTTTGTTCCACTGGGCCAGAGCAGCCGCCTTCCCTGCTACTTACACCCTGGATCCCTCGGCCGGTCGAGAGCCCCCCCCACTCCACTGGCAGCGCTGACCTCGCCCTGACCTGCACCTTAACCACCACTGAGATTCCTGTGACTGTAAAAATTAATAGTTAAAATTGGGGAGGGGGGAATCATAAAGAAAAAATAATCTCAATATTAACCCTCTTAGGGGAGAAACAAAACCCATTTCTGACAAGTCTACTTGTAGCCAGTGTCTGAACAGCAGTTCTGCTCTCCCCCCCTGGCAGTTCACTCAGTGCCCCATGATGGGGAAGCTGCCATGGAAGGGGTCAGGATGGGAGGTTAGAGAGGAACGAAGGCTGCTCCTATGTATGAAGTGCCTGCCTTTGACTCGGCAGATGTTGGTTTGTTTCCCTGCTTCTTCACCAGCTCTTTGTGTGACTTTCAGGGCAGATTTCCAAAGGCTGCTAGGTATCAAACAATGCCCACTGGTGCCTGAGTAGGGGCCGTACCTAACGCCCATCGATTTCCAATCCCACTGTGGGGTCTGGGTCTTGAGGTGCCAATAAACCTCCATAAATCCACCCCTCTGTGCACCAGGTCCCATCTGTAAAGCAGGGGTAATAGCACAATATAGGGGTGCTGGGAGGATAGACTTATTCAAGACAGTGAGGTGCCCAGATACCAGGGTGATGGAGGCCAGGTAAGGACCTAAGATAGACGTGACCTGACAGACCTTTCCTTTTTCCAAATTCAGTCATTTTGCTTTGGGTTGGGAGTTTGAGAGAGATCAGTGCCCAGTTCCCCAAAGATTCCTGTGGGGTTAGTAACCTAGGAAACCTACATTGCTTCAAACTCCTCAAGATTCAAGGAGCAGAGAGGAAAAGGGTGATTTACCTCTAAGCCGGATCTGTGAGCAGCTGGAGTCTCTGTTGTCACCTTCTCACACAACATTTCAGGGACCAGGATCCAGGTTGTTCAGTCCATTTTCTCTCCTCACTGCATTCACCTACTTCCACATGCCCAGTAACTAGAACGACAACCTAGAAAAGCTACCGAGGCTGGTAACATGACCCCGTGCCTCATACCCTCTGTCAAATGGGGAACATCTTGTCTAACTCATTATATATCCTTCTGCGGGGAGAGGTGGTCTCCCGAGGCCCATCTGCTGTGGGGAAAGCAACAGGCAAGGGGAAGTTGGTATTTACTGACATTCTCTAAAACTAAACCAGCGTCAATTTTCTAATCTCAAAGGGAGAATCCTGGAGAGGGAAGAAACTTCTAATCCTGAAGCAAATCTCTCTATTGCATGAACGCTATGGTAACTGTCAAGAAATAATGCACTAATTCTTGATTTTACTGCTGCCTCAGTGATTTAGACACTGAGTTCCCATCCAATTCCCTTAGAATGATTTGAAAATATCAGCAGTTAGCTGACCTTACATTTTCTCCAATTAACCCCTCTGTTGTCCTTTGTAGCAAGTGCACATGTACCCAGTCACCATCCAATGAGCTCACTTAATTAGTTCAGGTAAAATACTTAAAAGTGTCTAAGTGATTTAGAAGCCTAAGTCCCATTTTCAAAAGCTTCTCACTTACTGAGGCTTAGCAACTTAAGTCTAACTGAAAGGCAATGGGGCCTCCTATGTCACTTTTGAAGTTTGCTGAAGTGTTTTTGAAAATGTTACCCGTAGCTCAATGCCGCCTGGCCAGTCTTTTCCGAAATGAGGAAGTGCAGTCTGCTGCTCAGATAAAAGGCAGGTGCAACAGGGTGCTTCAAAGGGGGGTAATGTACGAAATAAAGACCCAACTCCCATGACATTGCTATCAGAATTTGGCAACTAACTCTCTTAGGCTTCTTGGAATGGCCCATACCACGAAAGCTTGGAAGACAGAGACCTGAGATTATAAAGTACAAATAATTTCTTCCCATCCCCAGAAAAGTTTTAGGCTCACATGCATCTTCAGTGCCACAACACATAATACAAAGTATGTAATCTTGTTGCAGAACCAGGGCGGGATTAAGTCTTCTGTGGGCCTGGGGCTATTAGATTTTGTGGGGCCCCTGTATACAAGTATTTTTCCTAATTTGCTTCTTGGAGCAGCTGATCCTGGAACCCACCAGAGGAGAGGCAATTCTTGATTTAGTACTAAGTGGAGCATAGGATCTGGTCCAAGAGGTGAATATAGCTGGACCGCTTGGTAATAGTGACCATAATATAATTAAATTTAATATCCCTGTGGCAGGAAAAACACCACAGTGGCCCAACACTGTAGCATTTAATTTCAGAAAGGGGAACTACACAAAAAGGAGGAGGTTAGTTAAACAGAAATTAAAGGGCAGAGTGCCAAAAGTGAAATCTCTACAAGCTGCATGAAAACTTTTCAAAGACACCATAATAAAGGCTCAACTCAAATGTATACCCCAAATTAAAGAACATAGTAAGAGAACCAAAAAAGAGACACCGTTGGTTACAACAAAGTGAAAGAATCAGTGAGAGGCAAAAAGGCATCCTTTAAAAAGTGGAAGTTAAATGCTTGTGAGGAAAATAGAAAGGAGCCTAAACACTGACAAATGAAGTATAAAAATACACTTAGGAAGGCCAAAAAAGAATTTGAGGAACAGTTAGCCAAAGACCCAAAAAGTAATAGCAAAAATTGTTTAAAGTACATCAGAAGGAGGAAGCCTGCTAAACAACCAGTTGGGCCACTGGACTATCGAGGTGCTAAAGGAGCACTCAAGGACGATAAGGCCATTGTGGAGAAACTAAATGAATTCTTTGCATTGGTCTTCATGGCTGAGGATGTGAGGGATATTCCTAAACTTGAGCCATTCTTTTTAGGTGACAGATCTGAGGAACTGTCCCAGATTGAGGTATCATTAGAGGAGGTTTGGAACAAATTGATAAATTAAATAGCAATAAGTCACCAGGACCAGATGGTATTTACCCAAGAGTTCTGAAGGTACTCCAATGTGAAATTGCAGAACTACCAACTGTAGTCTGTAACCTATCATTTAAATCAGCTTCTGTATCAGATGACTGGAGGATAACTAATGTGAAGCCAATTTTTAAAAAGGGCTCCAGAGTTGATCCCTGCAACTACAGGCCTGTAAGCCTGACTTCAGTACCGGGCAAACTAGTTGAAACTATAATAAAGAATTATGTTGTCAGACACATAGATGAACATAATTTGTTGAGGAAGAGTCAACATAGTTTTTGTAAAGGGAAATCATGCCTCACCAATCTACTCGAATTCTTTGAAGGGTTCAACAAGCATGTGGACAAGGGAGATCCAGTGGATATAATATACTTAGATTTTCAGAAAGCCTTTGACAAGGTCCCTCACCAAAGGCTCTTACAGAAAGTAAGCTGCCACAGGATAAGAGGGAAAGTGCTCTCATGGATTGGTAACTGGTTAAAAGATAGGAAACAAAGGGTATGTATAAATGGTAAGTTTTCAGAATGGAGAGAGGTAAACAGTGATGTCACCCAGGGGTCTGATTTGGGAGGAGTCCTATTCAACATATTCATAAATGATCTAGAAAAATGGGTAAACAGTGAGGTGGCAAATTTGCAAATGATACAAAATTACTAAAGACAGTTAAGTCCCAGGTAAACTGCGAAGAGCTAAAACAAGGATCTCTCAAAACTAGGTGGTTGGGCAACAAAATGGCAGATGACATTTATTATTGATAAATGCAAAGTAATACACACTGGAAAGCATACTCCCAACTATAAATATAAAATGATAGGGTCTAAATTAGCTATTACCACTCAAGAAAGAGATCTTGGAGTCATTGTGGATAGTTCTCTGAAAACATTCACTCAATGTGCAGGGGCAGTCAAAAAGCAAACAGAATGCTGGGAATAATTACAAAAGGGATAGATAATAGGACAGAAAATATCATGTTGCCTCTATATAAATTCATGGTACACCCACGTCTTGAATACTGTGTGTACATGTGGTCGCCCCATCTCAAAAAAGATATATTGGAATTGGATAGGGTTCAGAAAAGGGCAACAAAAATGATTAGGGGTATGGAATGGCTGCCATATGAGGAGGGATTAATAAACTGGGACTTTTCAGCTTGGAAAAGAGATGGTTAAGGGTAGATATGACTGGGGTCTATAAAATCATGACTGGTGTAGAGAAAGTAGATGAGGAAGTGTTGTTTACTACTTCTCATAACACAAGAACTAGGGGGTCACCAAATGAAATTAATAGGCAGCAGGTTTAAAACAAATAAAAGGAAGTATTTCTTCACACAATGCACAGTCAACCTGTGAACTCCGTGCCAGAGGATGTTGTGAATGCCAAGACCATAACAGGGTTCAAAAAAGAACTAGATAAATTCTGGAGGATAGGTCCATCAATGCCTATTAGCCATGATGGGCAGGAATGGTGACTCTAGCCTTTGTTTGCCAGAAGCTGGGAATGAGCGACAGGGGATGGATCACTTGATGATCACCTGTTCTGTTCACCTGGCACTGGCCACTGTCGGAAGACTGAATACTGGGCTAGATGGACCCTTGTTCTGACCCAGTAGGGCCATTCTTATGTTCTTAATTTAAAAGAAAAGGATCACAATTATGGCATCAAGGCTATTAACACTACACTAAACTTTCCTTTTAATTAACATAAAGCCGTTCTGTGGTTACATTTCTGTCTTAAAACATGTAGAATATAGTTAAGTTAATTCAAAATAGCCTAGTTCTTGCCTTGGAACTGCTATTACATTAGTTTCTTTCTGGGAGGGAGTTTGGGTGCAGGAGGGGGCTCCAGGCTGGGGGAGAGTGTTGGGGTGTAGGAGAAGATGAAGGGTGAAGGGTGCAGGCTCTGGGAGGGAGTTTGATGCAGAAGGGGATTCTGATCTCGGGCAGGGTGTTAGGGTGCAGGAGGAGGTATGGGGTACGTTAGGGAGTTTGGGTACAGGAGGGGATTCTCACCTGGGGCAGTTCCCAGCCAATGGGACCTGAGGGAACGGTGCTGTGGACGGGATCAGCACACGGGGCTTCGTCTTGCGCTCCCCGCCAGTGGCTGCAGAGATGTGCCAGCAGCCGGATGCTTCCGGAAGCAACGTGGCACCACGGCATGCAGGCAGCCTGCCTGAGCCCTGCTGTGCCGCTGCACTTTTAGTGGCCCAGAGATCGTGATCGACTGGCAGAGGCTGCAGGATCAACCATCGATCGCAATCAATGGGTTGGTGACCACTGAATTGTATATAATTATGGATTTATTTTTGTGGGGTTCCCCTTAGCCCGAGCCACGGGGCTGCCTCCCCTAAAGCCCCTGCATTAACCCAGCCTTGTCCAGAACTGTAGGTCTGAAATTGGTCTGTTAGAGTTTGAGAACCAAAGAATAGCATTGAGTCCATCCCGTAAAGGAGAGTGTTCTACATTCACACTATCCAGTTCATGGACCAGTTTGGGTACAGTCAATACAATCATGTCAGCTGTGTGTATTGCAATATATTCTACAACTTGACTCCAACACTGTCATTTTTCAGCATGAAGTTTTTGACCTACTGTCACTTCTTCCACTGAAGGGAAGGTTTCTTCCAGCATTTACAGAAGGATACAAATATCCACTATTTCTGAATGCAAAACCAACTAGGAGATAATTATAATTCCCGGTCCTCTCCTATCATAATTTGCCCCCATCCATGCAGTAAGGTCTTAATCCAATTTATGCCCAGTGTGAATAATTTTGTGTCTAAATTTTGTGTTGTTCATAATGTTCAAACATTGAATATTTGTGTTTAGCATAATTGTATTTTTGCAAAAGGGATTTCTTCCTTTCTTTGATTTTTAACTGATCTCTGGCAAAAACCTTGCTGTCAGGCCTGGGATGCACATAAACCTCCCTAAACAGCCCAGCATAGCCCTGCCCACGCTCCTCCCCAAGACCCCCTCCTACTTGCCACTTTCCCTTGGCTCCTCCTCTTCCGGGAAGCATACCAGGGTTGGGCTAGGTTTGGAGCCTGCTTCCAGGACTCGAGGCAGCTGGGGCTGCCTAGTGCTGGGGCCCCCACGCAGTGGAACCATGCCACCTAGTCAGGGCCCTCCTTAGGATTTATGATGCCCTAGGCGGGATTATTAAACTGGTGCCCCTGTATCTGTCTTGCTCTTAGCAACACAAACATAAGCTTACACTATTGGAAAACTTGCCACATGCATGTTATTAAAACCAGTTTAACTTAATTAAGCACACTGTAATGCTGATGAACTAGCACTAAAATGTAGCACTAAAGAAAAAATTCTGATTTGACAGAATGATGCAAATAATATAATTTTTTAAATTTATCAACATTTTATTGGAAATTTATATGAAGAGGAATTGAAACAAGGATTAGTTTTTAATTGAAAGCAATCTTACTGGCTTTTTTGGCTGCAAAATCAGTAAGAATGTCATCGTATGACAAAGACAAATTGATGTCTTGTTCGATTGCAAGAATAGCAAGACCAGTCAAGTGTTCCTGACTCATTGTAGAGTGGAGATAGTTTTTAATGAGCTTTAGTTTTAAGAAACTCCGTTCTCCTGATGCTACTGTTACAGGAATTGTCAGTAGAATACGAGTGGCAATGTACACATTAGGATATATGTCAACAAGTTTTCTGGTATGAATAAACTGTACAATGTCCATCATCGATTTTGCATGTGGCAACAACTCAATTCTTCGTACAGTTCAAGTCCATTTACATCAAAATGATCACCATGCTTCAGGAGGCTCTCTAGGTCAGGGGTCCCCAACGCGGTGCCCACGGGTGCCATGGCACCCACAGGGGCCTCTCAATGCACCTGCGTACTGGCTGGAGGATGAGCATCTGCTGAAATGCCAGGATGACATTGCTTGCCGCTGACAAGCAGCGTCATCCAGAGGCGTCGCTGCCATGGTCCTTCATCTGGCACCTGCCAGACGAAAAAGGTTGGGGACCACTGCCCTAGGTTCTTGCACTTTGTCATTAGTTGCTCTTGTTTTCCTATTTCGTTGAATTTAGTCCCACTCAGCCTGCTGCCAGCTGAATGAATGGAACCCCAGGTCGACAGCGGATTGAGTGGCTCAGCTGGGGTCTCAGCCGCCGGCCTGCTCAGCCCGCTGCCAGCCTGGGGTTCCTTGGGGGTCTCCAGGCCAGCAGCGGGTGCTGAGTGGGGTTGGCAGCCGGGACCCCGGGTGGCAATGGGGCAGCAGCCAGAACCCCAGAGCAGTGGCGGGCAGAGCCGCTCAGCCCACCGCCGCATGCCATCAAAAATCAGCTTGCGTGCCACCTTTGGCACATGTGCTGTAGGTTGCCAACCCCTGCTCTCTACACTAGTAAGGAGATGAGCATATTGCAGTTGCTGGAGGACTCTATTTAGCAGTAACAGGGCTATAGGAAAGTTAGTCAACATTTTTTGTTTCTCTGATAAAACTGGCCCACTCTCTTCTCCATACCAAACTTGTCACAACTTAATTTTCTGTTTTTGGCTAAGATATTGATTTAAAAAAATTGAAATTGAATTCAGGATTGTTAGCAAGCATTTTTGGCAAACAAATTTGCTCAATGACAATCAAAATGGCAACACAGCACTGCTTTCATGCTTGGTTCACCCCCGCCCCCCCGCCTGCTTGTCCAACAGCTGCAGTAGAGAAGAGATAGGTGGAAAACTGCAGGACCCCAAAATCCACCTATTGGGGTGCGGAGTGGCAACAGCAGCAACAAACCCTCAGGTCTGATCACATGCCAATGGGCACCACTGCCAGCCCAATGGGCCATGGTGAAGTTAGCACAGCATCTGATCTCAAGGACGGGGCACCCATGGAGCCATAGCAACTCATCCTGCCCTGTGCAGCTCCCCCCGGATGCGATGGATCACTGTCAGTCCGGGGGAGAGACGCGCTCCCCAGCTAGGATGACCAGATCCAGATGTCCTGATTTTATAGAGCCAGTCCCGATATTTGGGGCTTTGTCTTATATAGGCACCAATTACCCCCACCTAGGGTGACCAGACAGCAAGTGTGAAAAATCAGGATGGGAGGTGGAGGGGAATAGGAGCCTATATAAGAAAAAGACCCCAAAATTATGAAAGTGGGACATCTGCTCACCCTACCCCAACGCCCTGTCCTGATTTTTCACACATGCTATCTGGCTATCCCCAGCCCAGCCCTGTGTGACCATTCCAATCCCGACTGACCGTGAGAAAGTGAGTTACTTTCACTGTCATTCCTCAGCAGGTAGGCAGCCAGCCTCTCTCCTCTCCCTCCCCTCCGCACCTCACCCAACCCAGCTCTTACAGCCCTCATGCCGGGGGAAAGAGTCACACTCACAGGTGAGTCCCTTCCCCCACCCCTTCCCAGAGACTTCCCAGCAGCCAATCCCCTCCCTCAGACTGTGCTGCATTTGGCTCTCTCTAGGACCAGCAGCCCTGCTCTTACATGCTCCACTGCTTCCCATCTGTCCGGGCTCCCGGCAGAGTGGTGCCCCCAGACCTAGTGGTGCCCTAGGCGGCTGCCTGTTGTGCCTATGGCTAAGGATGGCCCTGCACCCAGTGCTTGGGAGGGCTTAGGGCACTGGAGCGGGGCAGCCTGGGGCTGGGGCGGTGGGGTCAGCAGCTGCGGGGAGAAGAGAGGGGCTCAGGGCTCCAGCAGGGTAGTGGGGAAGAAGGGGTGGAGGAAGGGGCAGAGGTGGCCAGGGCCTCAGGCAGATGGGACAGGGCTGAGGGCTTGGCTCCCCCAAAGAGGGTCTCACGCATCACCCTTGCCGACAGGAATGAAATCCCATTGCTTAACTCTTCAAGGGAAACACGTCTAATCTGCACGTTGGCTGGAATACAAGGCGAGAGGTGAATCTTCCAACACTGCGGCTTAATTTTTAATTCCAAGTTGATTGACTCTTTATCACTTTAAGAAATATTAAACTTGTGATTTCAGTTAAAAATAATTATTTTATTTGGTCATTCACTGTGATCAGCTGCCATGTAGAGATCATTAGGAAGGTTACATAAAACACTTGCCACATTAACCTTTGCTTCCCCCGATGCCCAATACACACTATAGCCGTCCCTTTCCCAGCCTTCCTCCTCTGCTATCCCTAGTGCCCCCATGATATAGTCGACCTGCCCCTTTCCCATTCTCCCCCATTTGCCCCCCCAACGCCCCTTGGCCCCAGGTACATTTTGCATGTGCACTTGGCACTGTACAAAAACAGGATGTACAACAGTTCATTATTGGAAACAAACCAACCAACCCTGAATACCGTTCTGAGATCTATTAGCAGGAGTGTTGTAAGTAATATAGAGATGCAATTCTTTCACTTGATACCATGCTGATAAGGCCTCAATTGAAGTATTGTGTCATGTTCAGGAAAGATGGGGACAAATTAGAAAAAGTCCAGAGAAGCGCAACAAAAATGATTAAAGGTCCAGAAAACATGATCTATGAGGGAAGATTGAAAAAAATGGGTTTGTTTAATCTGGAGAAGAGAAGACTGAGAGGGGAAATGATAAGAGTTTTCAAGTACATAAAAGGTTGCTACAAAAGCAGGGAGAAAAGTTATTCCGCTTAACCTCTTAGGACAGGACAAAATGCAATGGGCTTAAAGTGCAGCAAGGGTGCTGTTGATTGGACATTAGGAAAAAAATTCTGGGACCTCCACCATTGAAAGTTTTTAAGAACAGCTCAAACACCTGTGAGGAATGGTCTGGTAATGACATAGTCCTGCCTTGAGTTCAGAGGACTGGACTAGATCATAGAATCATAGAACATTAGGGTTGGAAGATACCTCAGGGGGTCATCTAATCCAACCTCTGCTCAAAGCAGGGCCAACACTGACTAAATTGTTCCAGCCAGGGCTTTGTGAAGCTGGACTTTAAAAACCTCTAAGGATGGAGATTCCACCACCTCCCTAGGTAACCCATTCCAGTGCTTCACCACCCTCCTAGTGAAATAGTGTTTCTTAATATCCAGCCTAGACCTCCCTCACTGCAACTTGAGGCCGTTGCTCTTTGTTCTGTCATCTGACATCACTGAGACCAGCCAAGCTCCATCCTCTTTGTAACCCCCCTTCAGTTAGTCGAAGGCTGCTATCAAATACCCCCTCACTCTTCTCTTCTGCACACTAAACAAGCCTAGTTCCCTCAGCATCTCCTTGGAAGTCATGTGCTCCAGCTCCCTAATCATTTTCGTTGCCCTCCACTGGACTGTCTCCAATGTGTCCACATTCTTTCTGTAGTGGACACAAAACTGGACACAATACTCCAGATGTGGCCTCCCCGGTGCTGAATAGAGGGAAATAACCATTTCCCTCGATCAGCTGGCAATGCTCCTACAAATGCTGACTTATACCGGGGTTCTCATTCACTGTAATCCCCAGGTCCTTTTCTGCAGAACTGTTGCTTAGCCAGTTGGTCCATAGTCTGTGCATGGGATTCTTCCTTCCTAGGTGCAGAACTCTGCACTTGTCCTTGCTGAACCTCATCAGATTTCTTTTGGCCCAATCCTCCAATTTTTCTAGGTCACTCTGGACCCTATCCCTATCCTCCAGTGTACAAAGACGTTGAACAAAACCGGTCCCAGGACCGACCCTTGGGGCACTCCACTTGATACCGGCTGCCAACTAGACATCAAGCCGTTGATCCTACCCGTTGAGCCCAACAATCTAGCCAGCTTTCTATCCACCTTACAGTCCATTTATCCAATCCATACTTTCTTAACTTGCTGGCAAGAATACTGTGGGAAATTGTATAAAAATTTTGCTAAAGTCAAGATATATCATGTCCACTGCTTTCCCCATATCCATAGAGACAGTTATCTCATCATAGAAGGCAATCAGTTCAGCAGTCAGGACCAGCTGAGGTCCCTTCCAGTCCTACTCGTCTATGATTCTGTTAATGTAAAGACATTTCTTGTGGATTATCTGAGTTTGTTTCAAAGCCAGGAATGTATGGACCTATTTTCACTGGGACTCACATGAGGTCTCCACACAGATTTTGCACCAGGATAACTATTTTGGTTAGTGGTGCGAATGTGTTATGGAAATAGTTATACCGCTATACAGTTTACCAATTGATCACTCATTTTCCTTCCCACGTGGGAAGGAACTATCCCACCAGAAGCACCATCAAATCAAAATAGTCTACACTATTTGGTGTAGACGAGTGGACACCTCATGTTGCCCCTCATCTCAGTTTCCCTTCTTCATTCACCGTATAATGGTGGAGTTTTGCTGGTGGAGCAGACAGAGCACTGGACTGGGACTCTGGAAAGTTGGTTTCCTGCCGTGAGCCTGCTGAGTGACTCTGGGCAGGTAACGTCGCCTCGTTCTGCCTGAGTTTCCCCAGCTGTAACATGAGGACAAGGGTGTGGAGCTAGAGCTAGAATCACAAAGCTCCCAATTTAGGCACTCGAATCCCAGAATCTGGCCCTTGGCATTCACAAACCCAGCTCAGCTGCTGGCAAATCCTGCAGGCACCCAAGTGTTTGCAGCAAACGGGCTGTAGGTGACCATGGATGTGTCCTCTGCAGCCCCACACCAGGCATCCGGAGGCTGAGGCACTGGAGTGATGTACAAATATGCGCAAGGTGGGCAATCCCCTGCCTGACTCACCTGCATTGCCCCATCCTGGAGGCCAGGTGCCCAGATGCATTGGAGAATCCCACTGGGCCCCCAATTATCTGGAAACAACTGCCTAAAATCATTGCAGAAAAATGGGCAAATAGGAGGCCTGTGCTGGTGTCCAGTGTTCTGGGGCACAGGTCAGAGGGTTTCCTTTGGCTTTTCTCTTCCTTTGAAGGGAGCCTGTGGATGAAATACACTCTAAGAAACAAAAGTTAATTATTTAATTTTCTAATGTGGGAGTTCCATGCTGACATTGTAACCCTATATTTTTAGAATACAAGCATCTTATTTTTTTTAGGGTGTGTGTATATCTGGAAGTGTCTCACCCTACCTGGAATAGATGCCCAGTGTTCCAGCTGAGTTCATTTTGCCTGCACTCTTTCGCTGAGCACAATCTCCCCTCATTCTCTGAACTTTGAGCAGCCACAAGTTCAAGTCTCCCACCAGCCCAGTTGTACCCACCTGTGGCATCTTATATAGGTTCTAAAAAGAAGGGGAGTCACAGGTTTTAAGAGGTCTTTCCATCTCCACTTTCTCTCACAGTTGTGAATCTGTAAGAGCTGGACTCAAAGACCAATGAAGCTCCGGGAAACACGACCTGGGACTACAGCAGGCTTCGCTTCAGGATCTAAGCAGACCATGTTATATCTACTTTTTTTTTTTTAACCCAAGGAAATTAACCAGTTAGCATAGTCCAAACATGAATTTTCTGCAAGCTTTCCTCAGGGCCTCCTGGACTTCTTTGTTTCTCAGGCTGTAGATGAGGGGATTGACCAGCGGAGTCAGGACTGTATAGACGACAGAGAGAACTTTCTTGAAGTCGCTCAGGATGTCAGTGGTTGGGAACATATAGACAATCAGCAGAGTTCCATAATAAATGCTCACCACAATGAGGTGGGAGGAGCAGGTGGAAAAGGCCTTTTGCCTCCCGGTGGTGGACGGGATTTTCAGGATGGTGGTGATGATGCAGATGTAGGACATCAAGGTAAGGAGGAATGGGGCCAGTGAGAAAAGGAAGCTCACTGTGAAAGCCAACGTTTCCATCAGGTGAGGGTCATTGCAGGAGAGTTTTACAAGGGGGATGAAATCACAAAAAAAATGGTCAATACCATTGGGGCCACAGAATGTTAACTGTGAGATAAACAATGTTGTTATGCTACAAAGAAGGAAGCCACCTATCCAAGAGCTACCTGCAAGCTGTAGGCAAGACCTGTCACTCATACGGGCTGCGTAGTGCAATGGGTTGCAGATCGCTAAATACCGATCATAAGACATCATCGACAGGAGAAGACATTCTGTAGCAAGCATAGAAGCAAAGAAATAATATTGTGTAATACACCCATTAAATGAAATAGTCCTGTTCCTAGTCAGGAGACCAGACAGAACCCTGGGCAGGATGGTGGAGCTGTAGCAGGTCTCCAAGCAGGACAAGTTCCCCAGGAAGAAGTACATGGGGGTGTGAAGGTGCTGATCAGTCACAACTAGCACCATGATGAGGATGTTCCCGGCCACGGTCGCAATGTAGATCACTAGGAACAGCAGGAAAAGAAGGAGCTGCAGTTCAGGGAGATCCCCGAATCCCAGGAGGATGAATTCTGTGTTAGACGTTTGATTTCCCTTTTCTGGATTTGCCATTGGGTTTGTGTACGAGAAAGAAATTAACTGCAACATAAATGAAAAGCAATGTTCACTCAATAAATCATCAGCACTGTTTTCATTGTCCCCCTCTGCTGCCTACTTGAATGATGGGTGAGTGGAGAATGGAGGCAGGGGAGGGGAAATGCCATCTCGTGAGCCCTGGGGCAGGTTTCATATCTGAGCATCCTGCAGGTTCAACAAAACTTTAATCTCTCGAAACTCATGTAGTTACTTGACCGGTGGCACTAACCACTCTAAGACTATGGTGATGGGGCTTAGGTACAACAGTACAAAAACATATTCCTTGAAAAAAGAACAGGAGTACTTGTGGCACCTTAGAGATTAACAGATTTATTTCAGCATAAGCTTTCGTAAACTACAGCTCACTTCTTCGGATGCATAGAATGGAACACACAGACAGGAGATATTTATACATAGAGAGAACATGAAAAGGTGGAAGTATGCATACCAACAGGAAGAGTCTAATCAATTGAGATAAGCTATCATCAGCAGGAGAAAAAAAAACTTTTGAAGTGATAATTGAGATGACCCATAGAAGGTATGAGGAGTACTTAACATAGGGAAATAGATTCAATTAGTGTAATGACCCAACCATTCCCAGTCTCTGTTTAAACCTAAGTTAATTGTATCTAATTTGCATATAAATTCCAGTTCAGCAGTCTCTCTTTGGAGTCTGTTTTTGAAGTTTTTTTGTTGCAAAATTGCCACCTTCAAGTCTGTCACTGAGTGGTTAGAAAGGTTGAAGTATTCTCCCACTGGTTTTTGTGTCCATTTATTCTTTTGCGTAGAGACTGTCCGGTTTGGCCAACGTACACGGCAGAAGGGCATTGCTGGCACATGATGGCATATATCATGTTGGTAGATGTGCAGGTGAATGAGCCCCTGATGGTGTGGCTGATGTGATTAGGTCCTATGATGATGTCACTTGAATAGATATGTGGACAGAGCTGGCATCGGTCTTTGTTGCAACCTGAAGCAAATACTCATCAGCAACCGCACACCATACAACATAAACACTAACCCAGGAACCTTGCAACGAAGCCCGATGCCAGCTCTGTCCACATATCTATTCAAGTGACACCATCATAGGACCTAATCACACCAGCCACGCCATGAAGGGCTCGTTCATCTGCACATCAACCTCTCTAACCACTTAGTGACAGACTTGAAGGTGGCAATTTTGCAACAAAAAAACTTCAAAAACAGACTCTAAAGAGAAACTGCTGTAGCTCACGAAATCTTATGCTAAAATAAATTTGTTAGTCTCTAAGGTGACACAAGTACTCCTGTTCTTTTGACTAACACGGCTGCTATTCTGAAACCTGTCATTGCTTGAAAAGTCACACATTTCACTGCGTGGTGTATGAAAGCAGAACAATGTTCTATATAGATTGGAGATCCATGGGCCAAACAGGCCAAGATTTGACATTTTAGAGCAAGTCATAACAAAGAAACAATCCAAGGGTTGGATTTGCAGTGTGTGGGCAGCCAACTCCAAGTGAATTGCAGTGGAAATGGGCCGTCTGACTGTATTAGAGCCATTTGAAAGTTTTCATCCTCAGACAAATGCCTCTCCTTCCCTGGGCCAAGATTTCATTGTCCCGCAGTCGGACACTCTACAGATAGAGACGTGATCTTCATTAAAAACAAACCAACAAAACAACAACACCATGTTAGCTAGAAATGGATTCTCTCTTGCAAGAAAAAAATTTCTGGATAAAATTTGAAATTTATAAGAAATGTGCTATTTTCATATTGTGACAGGGATGTGGAACCCAAACTTCCATTTCATTGTCAATTCTGTGATTTCAAATGTTGGTTTTCATTCCAGTTTTCACTTTTTAAAAATTTATCTATCTATTTTTAATTCCATTTCTGGGTTATTTTTTATTTTATATTACATTGTATTTTATAGTTATTTAAATTTATTTATATCATGTCATTTTTATATTATTTCATAAAGCTCTATACAATAACTTCCTGAACAACGTTTTCTAGAAATTGACATGTTCCCGGGAAACATTTTGATCTTGACTGACACATTTTCCATCAGAAGTTTTTATCAACTCTACATTTTCTTCTTTATCTTTGGTTAAAACACAATTAATTATTTCTCTGTTTGTGGCTGTCTTGGCAGCCATGGCTGTCTCTCTTGTCATTGCTGACCCTTAGAGAGAATAGGTGGGTGAGGTAATATCTTTAATTAGACTGATTTACTAATCCTTATTAACTGCTCAGTAAGGCCCTGATCCTGCACAGAGTTATGCACAAGGTTATTTTGACACCCCGGGAATAATTCTGTTCTGTCCAAGCCTTCTCCCATTGAAGTCAGAGATCAAATTTCCACTGACTTCAAGGATGGGGCCCTTTGATTCCAATGGGATTTGGACAGCTAATACCTTTAGCCTTCTTTGAAACTTATAGCTCAGCTCAGCAGGATTTGATTTCCACTGATGGAGGTTGGTAAACGTCGATATCAGCTGACGCCCTGAAACCAACAAGAAACTATATCAGCAACAGTCGGTGTTAGTGCAGCCTTCCCCGCACCTTGCGCCTGCAGGGATGGTGTCACCAGCCTAGTGGCCGTGCACGGAGCCTTCTGCACCCAGCTGTCCTGGGAGTGAGCAAGCGGGGCTGGGACAGCAGAGCTGCTGAGGGCTCCCTGCATGGCCATGGGGCCAGTGGCATCCATCCCTGCAGGTGCTAGGTGCAGAGAAGGCTGCCAGAGCCCAGAGCCCCAGCCTGGTCTGTGAGGAGGGGGAGGAGGGCCTTGCTGTGGGCTCACCACTGTTGAACGGCTGAATGGCTTCTACGCATGGACAGAGCCATTCTACAGTAGGGTCAGAGCAGCCCCCTCTGTCTTGGACCCCTCGGCAGTGCAGGGAGCCACCAGTGTCTCTGCTGTTACTGCTGGAAGTTCCCCCTGCACTCTGTTGTCAGTGCTACCCAACCCCACCCCCGTTTAATTTCCCCACAACGGTAAACATTAACATAGTTAAAAACTGAGTGGAAAACCCCCTTAATAGAAATCAATATTCATGCTCTAAATCGCAAAAATAAACTCTCATTCTGCCAAGCCTGCTCAGAGTCAACGTCTCCTTCCCGAGCACCGGGCACAGCAGCAGCTATCAGCTCTGAGTTACCCACATCACCTCACTGACTCTCTCAGTGCCCTGGCCAGGCTAGTGCCACCGAGAAAATTAAACTCTTTTGCGTAGCACATAGAAGAGGTTAGAGAGGAAGGAAGGCTGCTCCAGTGTTTGAAGCGCTGGCCTTGGAGTCGGCAGATGTTGGTTCATTTCCCTGCTTCGTCACCAGCTCCTTGTGTGACTTTGATGCCAGATTTCCAAAGGCTGGTAGGTATCTAACAATGCACATGGTGCCTGCGTAACAACCATACCCAATGCCCATCGATTTCCAATCCTACTGAGGGGTCTGCATCTTGAGGTGCCCAATATACCTCCATAAATCTGCCCCCCCTGTGCAACAGGTACCATCTGTGAAGCAGAGGTAATAGCATCGCACAGGGGTGATGGGAGGATAGATACATTCAAGGCAGTGAGGTGTCCAGATACCAGGGTGACGGGGGCCAGGTAAGGATAGGATTACAGATAGCAACTGTGAAAAAATGGGATAGGGTGTAGGGCGTAATAGGTGCCTATATAAGAAAAAGTCCCCAAAAATGGGACTGCCCCTTTAAAAACGGGGCATCTGGTCACCCTAGGTAAAGACCTAGGATAGATGTGATCTGACAGGTCTTTCCTGTTCCCAAATTCAGTCATTTTGCTTTGGGTTGGGAGTTTAAGAGAGATCAGTGCCCAGTTCCCCTTGGATTCCAGTGGGGTTAGTAACCTAGCAAACCTATATTGCTTCAAACTCCTCAAGATTCAAGGAGCAGGGAGGAAAAGGTTAACTTACCGGTAAGGTGAGTCTGTCAGCAGCCGGTGTCCCTGTTGTCAATTCCTCATGCAGCATTTCAAGAACCAGGATCCAGGGTACTCAGTCTGTTTTCCATCCACACTGCATTCACCTACTTCCCCATGCCCAGTAACTGGAATGACAACCTAGAAAAGCTACCGAGGGTCCGTTCCATGTCTGGTAACGTGACTCTGTGCCTCATACACTCTGTCAAATGGGGGATGTCTTTTCTGATTCATTATATACCTTCTGCAGGGAGAGACAGTCTCCTGAGGCACGTCCACTGTGGGGAAGGCAACAGGCAAGGGGAAGTTAGTGTTTGGTTTATTTCTAGACTATGTTGGTAGAGTTGGACTTCTAGTCTCAAAGGAAAAGTCCTGGAGAGAAAAAAAACATTTCATCCTAAAACAAATCTCTGCTTACTGGGTGAACGTTATTCCTATTGTGAAGAAATTACTCTGCTGCCTATGTCCCATTTTCCAAAGTGTCTTATTTACCAAGGCTTAGCAGCCTAAGTCTCACTGAAATTCAACAAGGCTCCTAAGTCACTTCTGAAGTTCTCTTACATGTTTTTGAAAATGTTACTCAACTTTTTTTCAGATAAAATTCAGGTAGAACAAGGTGCTTTACACAGGTAGGCTGGGATTTTCAAAAACGGGTAAGGTACACTACAAGCACCCAACTGCCACTGAATTGCTAGAAGAGTTCGGACTTTTTTCCCTTTCTCTTCTTGGATATTTTTGTGTCACCAAAAGTTTGTTCTTCATAATGTCCAATTCTGAATATTTGTGGCATTAAAAAATGACATTAAAAATGCATTAATGGCATTAAAAAAAAAAGAGGTTTCTTGTTTGTTTTTTAAGTAACCGGACAAAAATATAGTAGCTGTGGATGAAATCTTATTGCTTAGCTCTTTGAAGGATACTGGCTGAATATAGGGCCAGAATATATTAAAAAGGGACAGACCTGAATCGTCACGAAGCTTGGCTTATATGTTGAATTCCAAGTTTTAACTTCAAATGTTAAATTCCAAGTTTATCAACTTTTAATCACTCAATATTTTAACTAAACAATATTTTAACTAAAATCACTGTTTTAATATTACTACTGTGCATGTGTCATTCCCCATGACAGATAACAGGAGGTCTGACAAGAGAGATGACAGAAAGAGAAGACTCAGTTTAGTTCTTTTATTGCACGATGCGTTTGGTGACAGAGACACAGTTAGTAGGGTCTCTGAGAAAATGGAGGAACACGAGAAGGAACTGGTAGAAAACATCCCCTGGGAAAGTTCTCAGGAGAGTGGTTTGGCTGTAAATGAACAGGCTGGGTTTTCCCATAAAAGGCTGATGTTAGGCACCCAAATCCTATTGACAGGGAATGGCAGTTGGACACTTCACACCCTCTGGTCCCATTGTCAAATACAATTGGACATGGTGGAGCAGACAGGGCACTGGACAGGGACACTGGATAGTTGGTTTCCTGCCACCAGCACACTGAGTGATTCTGGCCCTCTGGGATTCACACACCCATCTTGCCTGCCGGCAAACCCTGCAGACACCCAAGTGTTTCCAGTAAATGGGCCGTAGGTGCCCCTGGTCGTGCCCTGTGGAATCCCACACCAGGCATCCAGATGCCAAGGCCCCAGAGTGATGCACAAACCTGGGGAAGGTGTGCGTTCCCCTGCCTGATTCTCCTCCAGGGCCCCATCCGACAGGGCAGGTGTCCAGACCAGATGCTTTGAAAAATCCCACTTGGACGCCAAATATCTGGAAACAACTGATCTTAAACTGTTTCTGAAAATGAACCAATAAGAGGCTTGTGCTGGTGTCCTGTGTTCTGGGGCACAGGTCAGAGGATTTCCTTTGGCTTTTCTCTCCCTTTGACTGAAGCCTGGAGATGAAATACACTCTATGAAAAGAAAGTTAATTATTCAATTTTCTAACAGAGTTCCATGCTGACATTGCAACCCTGTATTTTTATAATGCAGGCATCTTATTTCTTTAGTGGTGTGTGTGTGTGTATCTATACACACTACACAGAATAGATACCCAGTGTTCCAGCTGAGTCCATTTCACCTGCACCATCTCACTGAGCACAATCTCCCCTCATTGTCTGGGCTTTGAGTAGTCACAAGTTCAAGTCTCCCACCAGCACAGTAGAATCCACCTGTGGCATCTTATATGGGCCGTAAAAACAATGGAGTCACAGGTTTTCAGAGGTCTCCCCATCTCCACTTTGTCCCAGGATTGTGACTGTGTAAGAGCATGACTTGAAGACCAATGAAGCTAAGGGAAACATGACCTGGGACTACATTAGGCTTTGTTCAGGCCCTACCCAGTACATGTTATATCTATTTTAACCCAAGAAAATTGATTGGTTAGCATGGCCCAAACATGAATTTCCTACAAGTTTCCTCAGGGCCTCCTGGACTTCTTTGTTTCTCAGGCTGTAGATGAGGCGATTGACCAGGGGAGTCAGGACAGTGTAGACGACAAACAGAACTTTCTTGAAGTCACTCAGGAGGTCGGTGGTTGGGAACATATAGACAGTCAGCAGAGTTCTAAAAAAATGCTCACCACAATGAGGTGGGAGGAGAAGGTGGAAAAGGCCTTTGGCCTCCTGGTGGTGGATGGGATTCTCAGGATGGTGGCAATGATGCAGATGTAGGATATCAAAGTAAGAAGGAATGGAACCATTGAGAAAATGAAGCTGAGGGCAACATTCACCATTTTTGTCTGCTGAGGATCATTGCGGGAGAGTTTTACAAGGGGGATAAAATGACACACAAAAAAAGGTCAATACCATTGGGGCCACATAATGTTAACTGAGATATCGATAACATTGTTATGCTATTATCTAGGAAGCCAGCTATCCAACAGCCAACCACGAGCTTCAGGTAAGATCTGTGACTCATATGGGTTGCATAGTGCAGTGGATGGCATATGGCTAAATACCAATCATAAGACATCACCGATAAGAGAAGCCATTCTGTAGCAACCAGAGAACCAACAAAATAAAATTGTGTGACACTCCCATTGAATGAAATAGTCCTGTCCCCAGTCAGGGGACCGACCGGCATCCTGGGCAGGTCTCCAAGCAGGACAAGTTCCCTAGGAAGAAGTACATGGGGATGTGAAGGTACCGATCAGCCACAACTAGCACCGTGATGAGGACGTTCCTGGCCACAGTCCCAATGTAGATAACTAGGAACAGCAGGAAGAGAGGAAGCTGCAGTTCTGGGAGATCCCCAAATATCAGGAAGATTAATTCTGTGATGGGCGTTTGGTTTCCCTGTTCTGGGTTCACCATGGGTTCTGTCTATGCGAAACAAAAGAACTCTGCCACATAAATGAAGAATATTTACTCAATAAAACGTCAGCACTGTTTTAATTGTCCCCCTCTGCTGTCTATTGGAACAATGGGTGAGTGTAGAATGGAGGCCAGGGGAGGGGAAATACCATCTCATGATCCCTGGGGCAGATTTCATATCTGAGCAGACTGCAGGTTCAACAAAACATTAATCTTTCTGGAAACTCATGTAGTAACTGGACAGATGGCACTAAGCACTCAAATATTGAGGTGATGGGGCTTAGGTACAACAGTACATACACATATTAGTTCAAAGAGTCACATGTTTCACTACCTGGTCTGTCAAAGCAGAACAATGTCCTTTATAGATTGGAGATCCATGGGTGAAATGGGCCAGGATTTGATATTTTAGAGGAAGCTGCAACAGAGAAACAAAGCAAACAACTAATGCTGAGATTTACAGTGTGTGGGCAGCCAATGGCATAAGAACATAAGAACGGCCGTACCGGGTCAGACCAAAGGTCCATCTAGCCCAGTATCTGTCTACCGACACTGGCCAATGCCAGGTGCCCCTGAGGGAGTGAACCTAACAGGCAATGATCAAGTGATCTCTCTCCTGCCATCCATCTCCATCCTCTGACAAACAGAGGCTAGGGGCACCATTCCTTACCCATCTGGCTAATAGACATTTATGGACTTAACCACCATGAATTTATCCAGTTCTCTTTTAAAAGCTGTTATAGTCCTAGCCTTCACAACTCCTCAGGTAAGGAGTTCCACAAGTTGACTGTGCGCTGCGTGAAGAAGAACTTCCTTTTATTTGTTTTAAACTTGCTGCCTATTAATTTCATTTGGTGACCCCTAGTTCTTGTATTATGGGAATAAGTGAATAACTTTTCCTTATCCACTTTCTCCACATAACTCATGATTTTATATACCTCTATCATATCCCCCCTTAGTCTCCTCTTTTCCAAGCTGAAGAGTCCTAGCCTCATATGGGACTCTCTCCAAACCCCTAATCATTTTAGTTGCCCTTTTCTGAACCTTTTCCAGTGCCAGAATATCTTTTTTGAGGTGAGGAGACCACATCTGTACACAGAATTCGATATGTGGGTGTACCATAGATTTATACAAGGGCAATAATATATTCCCAGTCTTATTCTCTATCCCCTTTTTAATGATTCCTAACATCCTGTTTGCTTTTTTGACCGCCTCTGCACGCTGCGTGGACATCTTCAGAGAACTATCCACGATGACTCCAAGATCTTTTTTCTGACTCGTTGTAGCTAAATTCGCCCCCATCATATTGTATGTATAGTTGGAGTTATTTCTTCCAATGTGCATTACTTTACATTTATCCACATTAAATTTCATTTGCCATTTTGTTGCCCAATCACTTAGTTTTGTGAGATCTTTTTGAAGTTCTTCACAATCTGCTTTGGTCTTAACTATCTTGAGCAGTTTAGTATCATCTGCAAACTTTGCCACCTCACTGTTTACCCCTTTCTCCAGATCACTTACGAATACATTGAATAGGATTGGTCCTAGGACTCACCCTTGGGGAGCACCACTAGTTACCCCTCTCCATTCTGAGAATTTACCGTTAATTCCTACCCTTTGTTCTCTGTCTTTTAACCAGTTCTCAATCCGTGAAAGGACCTTCCCATTTATCCTATGACAGCTTAATTTACGTAAGAACCTTTGGTGAGGGACCTTGTCAAAAGCTTTCTGGAAATCTAAGTACACTATGTCCACTGGATCCTCCTTGTCCACATGTTTGTTGACCCCTTCAAAGAACTCTAATAGATTAGTAAGACACGATTTCCCTTTACAGAAACCATGTTGACTATTGCTCAACAGTTTGTTTTTCTATGTGTCTGACAATTTTATTCTTAACTATTGTTTCGACTAATTTGTCCAGCACTGACATTAGATTTACCGGTCTGTAATTGCCGGGATCACCTCTACAGCCCTTTTTAAATTTTGGCGTTACAGTAGCTAACTTCCAGTCATTGGGTACCGAAGCCGATTTAAAGGACAGGTTACAAACCTTAGTTAATAGTTCTGCAACTTCACATTTGAGTTCTTTCAGAACTCTTGGGTGAATGCCATCTGGTCCTGGTGACTTGTTAATGTTGAGTTTATCAATTAATTCCAAAACCTTCTCTAGTGACATTTCAATCTGTGACAATTCCTCAGATTTGTCACCTACAAAAGCCAGCTCAGGTTTGGGAATCTCCCTAACATCCTCAGCCGTGAAGACTGAAGCAAAGAAGTTTCTCTGCAATGACTTTATCGTCTTTAAGCGCTCCTTTTGTATTTCGATCATCAAGGTGCCCCACTGGTTGTTTATCAGGCTTCCTGCTTCTGATGTACTTAAAAAACATTTTGTTATTACCTTTGGAGTTTTTGTCTAGCCGTTCTTCAAACTCCTCATTGGCTTTTCTTATTACACTCTTGCACTTAATTTGGCAGTGTTTATGCTCCTTTCTATTTGCCTCATTAGGATCTGACTTCCACTTTTTAAAGGAAGTCTTTTTATCTCTCACTGCTTCTTTTACATGGTTGTTAAGCCACGGTGGCTCTTTTTTGGTTCTTTTACTGTGTTTCTTAATTTGGGGTATACATTGAAGTTGGGCCTCTATTATGGTGTGTTTAAACAGAGCCCATGCAGCTTGCAGGGATTTCACTTTAGTCACTGTACCTTTTAACTTCTGTTTTAACTTCTGTTTAACTAACCCCCTCATTTTTGCATAGTTCCCCCTTTTGAAATTAAATGCCACAGTGTTGGGCTGTTGAGATGTTCTTCCCACCACAGGGATGTTGAGTGCTATTGTATTATGGTCACTATTTCCAAGCGGTCCTGCAATAGTTACCTCTTGGACCAGCTCCTGTGCTCCACTCAGGATTAAATCTAGAGTTGCCTCTCCCCTTGTGGGTTCCCATACCAGCTGCTACATGAAGCAGTCATTTAAAGTATCAAGAAATGAAGTGAATTGCAGTGGAAATGGGCCACCTAACTGTATTAGAGCCATTTGAAAGTTTTTATCATCAACCAAATGCCTCTCCTTCCCTAGGACAATTTGTCATTGTCCTGCAGTTGGACAGTCTACATATAGAGATGTGATCTTTAAAATCCAAAACCAAAAAAATTCCTGCTAGAAAATACCACATTAGCTGAAAATTGATCCTCACTTGAAAGAAAAAATTCTGTATAAAATTTGAAATTTGTAAGAAATGTGCAATTTTCATTTTATGAGAGTGGTGTAGAACCCAAATTTCCATTTCATCGGCATGATTTCAAAAGTTGGATTTCATTCCAATTTTACTTTTTAAAAATGTATTTATCTATTTTTAAATTCATTTCTAGGATATTTTTGTATTTTATATTACAGCGTGTTTTAGAATTATTTATGGCTATCGGGAAGTTTAGACTGGAAATTAGACGAAGGTTTCTAACCATCAGAGGAGTGAAGTTCTGGAACAGCCTTCGAAGGGGAGTAGTGGGGGCAAAAGACATATCTGGCTTCAAGACTAAGCTTGGTATGTTTATGGAGGGGATGGTATGACGGGATAGCCTAATTTTGGCAATTAATTCATCTTTGATTACTAGCGGTAAATATGCCCAATGGCTTGTGATGGGATGTTAGACGGGGTGGGATCTGAGTTACTACAGAGAATTATTTCGTATAAATTGCAGCAAGAGCACTATAGATCGGACATTAGGAAAAACTTCCTAACTGCCAATGTGGTTAAGCACTGGAAAAAATTGCTTCACAAGATTGTGGAATCTCTGTCATTGGAGGTTTTTGAGAACAGGTCAGACAAACATTTATCAGGGATGGTCTCGTAATGACGTAGTCCTTACTGGACTAGATGACCAGGTGTGGTCCCTTCCAGTCCTATTCTTCTATGATTCTGTTAATGTAAAAGACATTTTCCTTGGATTATCAGAGTTTGTTTCAAAGCCAGGAACGTACGGACATATTTTCACACAGGTCTCCACACAGGTCTCCACACAGATTTTGCCCCAGGATAACTATTTTGGTTAGTGGTATGAACGTTTTATGGAAATAGTTATACCGCTACAACCTCTCATGCGGACACAGTTTACCAATAGATCACTTATTCCCTTTCCTATGTGGGAATGAACAATTCCGCCAGTAGCACTGTCATGTCAGTATCATTGAATCTACTCGGTGTAGCTGAGTGGACACAGCACCCCCTGCAGGATTCAGGGCAGCCCAAAACACAGCCCCTCACTTCAGTTTCATTTTTTCATTCCCCATATGATGGAAGAATTTCCCTGGTATCAGGGTTTTTCCCTGCAGGAGCTTCTCTCACTGTCTGAAGTCTCACTTCAGCCTAGGGTGACCAGATGTCCTGATAAAATCGAGACTGTCCAGATATTTAGTTGTTTGTCCCATGTCCCGACCGATGTATGGCCAGAACTACATTTGTCCTGATATTTTGGCTTGGGGCTGGAGAAGTACAGTGGTGAGGCTCACCTGTGGTCCTGGAGGTGCTTATTTGGGGCAGCTCCCAGGAAATGGTGGGCAGCAGGACCCTGCATCCCCTAGGCACAGGGGTGGCCAGGGAGGGTCTCTGTTTGCTGCACATACATCAAGCTCTGGCTCCATCACTGCCAATGGGAGCTGCAGGTGCGGACAGGCACAGACCCCCACACAGGTTCCCCTGACCCTCGGGCACTGCATGCTACTCATGCCCCCAAGTAAGTCCCACCCCCACAGCTTCCAGCCACTGGCAGCTGGAGCCAGTGCTTGTGGCGGACACAGCACGTGGAGTGGAGACCCCGCTGGCTGCCGCTGACCTTAGGAGCCAGAGGAACCTGCCAGGTGCTTCCTAGTGGGTGGGAACTGTCCCCCAGGTAAGTGACATGGCTGCGGCTGGGGCCCTGAACCCACAGTTTATGGGGTGGGAGCCAGTGGCTTTTCTGTGTCGGTGGTGAGAGTGTGTGGGGGGGAAGGTGTGGCTCTGGTGCCATTTTCAACTTGATCTGACCAACAGGGAGGAATTGGTTGTGAATCTGAAGGAGGAAGGCAATTCTGGGAGAAAGTGCTAGTGAAATGACAGATTTCATGAGTGTAAAGAAAAGAAGGAGTTCTGCCATTTCATATCGGAATTCCTTCAGGACTCTTGTATGAATGCCACCAGGTCCTCATGACTTATTACTGTTTAATTTATCAATTTGCTCCATAACCTCCTCTATTGACACCTCAGTCTGGGATCGTTCCTCTGATTTGTCACCTAAGATGCGGGGATCTTGCTCCAGCCTCTGCAGTTAAGACTACTGCAAGGATTTTATTTAGCTTCTTGGCAACCGCTGTGTCTTCATTGAGTGCTCCGTTAGCACCTTCATTGTTCAATGGCCCCGCTGATTGTTTATCAGATTTCCTGTTTCTGATGTAATTATATTGAATAATTTTCTGTCCTCTGCAATTTTTGCCACTTTACCGTTCACCTTTTTTCTAGGTCTTTGATGAATATGTTCAATAGCACAGGACCCAGTACAGATCCTTGGGGGACTCCACTATTTACCTCTTTGCATGATGAACACTGACTATTTATTCATATCCTCTCTTTCCTATCCTTTAATAAGTTATTGACCCATGGCAGAACCTTCCTGCTTATCCCCTGACTCCTTAGTTTGCTGTAGTGCCTTTGGTGAGGGAACTTGTCAAAGGCTTTCTGAAAGTTTGAGTATGTTATATCCCTTGGATCATTCTTGTCCACATGCTTGTTGACTCCCTGAAAGAATTCTAATAGATTGGTGAGGCATGATTTACCTTTACAAGAGCTGTGATGACTCTTTCCCAACATACTGTTCTTATCTATGTCTCTAATAACTGTATTTTTTACTATAGTTTCAACCAATTTGTATGATCCACAAGTTTGGCTTACCAGTCTGTAATTGCCAGGATTGCCTCTGGAGGCTTTTTTTGACAATAGGTATTACATTAGTTACCCTCCAGTCACCTGTACAGAGGCTTACTTAACCTACTTAACATATCAAAGTTAGTAGTTCTGCAATTTCATGAGTTCCTTCAGAATTCTTGGATAAATAAAATCTGGTCCTGGTGCCTTATTACTGCTAAATTTATCAGTTTGTTCCAAAACCTCCTCTATCAACACCTCAGTGTGGTCCAGTTTCTCTGAGTTGTGACCTAAGCTGTGAGGCTCTCTCTCTCATTCTCTACAGTGAAGACCATTGCAAAGAATTCATGTAGCTTGACCACAACAGCAATGTCTTGCTCGAGTGCTCATTTAGCACCTTGATCGTCCAGGGAGCCCTCTGATTGTTTGTCTGATTTCATGTTTCTCATGTATTTTTATTTTCTATAAGTTTTTGTGTCATTCGCTAATTGTCAATCAGTTAGTCCCTGAATGGCCTAGACAAACATCTGAGAGAGACAGAATGCTCAGTGCCACCTCCGAGTCCTGGCTCACCCCATCAAATAGCCCTTCTCCAGCCATGGCCATCCCTGAAGTTTCAGAGGAAGAAGTGAAAAAAAAGAAGCCCTCCTGGAATATGTTGATGTGGGGGGGATCCCCTTTCTGACCTGTGCTGATGTCTTGCTGAAACCTGAAGCATGACTGCTGGGAACAAAAGACAAACAATCAGAAGCATGCCCCTGTACTGCTGAGCCCTGCCCCCCAGCATCACAAGAAATGCCATCCTACAGCCACACTCATAAATGTATCCATCTCCCTCATAAAAGTGATTAAGTTGTGTGTCCCTACAGATGTTATTGGAAGATTTTTTCAAGAAACTCAAACCCTCTGATGGTGAGAAACCTTCTAATTTCCATTTGAATTTGTTCATATCCAGTTATGCCCATTTGTTTTTATATGAACAAGGAGACAGAATTAGGAGGAGGAGCTCCCACATAACTTTTACCCATTGGTTAGGGTAGTCACCTGGGGTGGGGAAGATCTCCACTTCATGTGTCTGATGAGCAGAAATGATTTAAACAGGGATCTGTCACCTCCCCGTGCATGCCCCCACCACTGGAATAAGGGATATCTCTCTCAATTTCTCCCGTTTAAGTCCCTGTGTGTCTAGTACACCCCCGACCCCCACTCCCACCCACCCATTGGTTCCAAAGAAGCTCTGATGATAAGGCCATTTAACTTCAATCGATCTACACTGATTTATACCAGTCAAGGATTTGACCCAAAGTGTCGGTCAGCTACTTGAGCGGAGAATGTCCCAAACACTAGTTACCCACAAATCTATGCTCTCTGATTACAAAAAAAGAACATATCTGCTACTTGGAAAACCAGAATTTCCCTAATATTTTCCCTACAGCTGTTTTCACCTCCTTGTTTTTCAGGCTGTAGATGATGGGGTTTAACATAGGGGTCAAGATGCTGTATTGGACGGAGACCATTTCATCCAGAAGCACAGAGGAGACTGAGCTGGGCTTTGTGTACTGGAAAAAACCTGTCACATACAATAAGCCAACCACAATCAGGTGGGAGCTGCAGGTGGAGAAGGTTTTTCGCCTGCCCTCCACAGAGGGTATTCTCAGGATGGTGGCAATAACATGAATGTAGGAGATCAGGGTGAAGAGGAAGGAGCTTGATCCAAATATCACAGCGGAAGTGAGAAGCACCACTTGATTGGTGAGAGTCTCAGTGCAGGACAGTTGTAATAGACGAGGGAGCTCACAGTTGAAATGGCGGATTTGATTGGGCCCACAGAAATGCAACCTGAGGGCAAAAATGGTGTTAAGCAGAGCATAGAAGAATCCGATGGTCCATGCACCACTCACCAGATGAACACAGATCCCTTTCCTCATTATCTCCATGTAATGCAATGGGTCACAGATGGCAGCATAGCGGTCATATGCCATGGCTGAGAGAATGAAAAGTTCTGCAGAACCTGAGAGGATGATGAAGAACATCTGGGAAAGGCAGCCATTGACAGAAATAGTTTTGTGCTCTGCTAGGAAGTTCATCAGCATTTTAGGCACCGTGACTGAGGAATAGCAGATATCAGTGAAGGATAAATGGAAGAGGAAGAAGTACATGGGGGTGTGAAGGTGAGAATCAGCTCTTATCACTACCATGATCAGTATGTTCCCAAGCAGAGTAACCAGGTAAATAACTAAAAACACCAGGAAGAGGAAAATCTGCATCTGTTGGTCACTGGAAAGTCCC
This sequence comes from Mauremys reevesii, assembly GCF_016161935.1. Taxonomy (NCBI): domain Eukaryota; kingdom Metazoa; phylum Chordata; order Testudines; family Geoemydidae; genus Mauremys; species Mauremys reevesii. Next base: position 16,566,367 of record NC_052635.1, on the reverse strand, counting down.
AGGAGAATAAATTCAGTCACTGTGGTTTGATTTTCCATTGATATTTATTCAAGAAAACTGTGACCTGTAAGAACACAAATAAACAAACAAATAAATAAACAAAAGCCATGAAATTAACAATTTCATAAAATTGAATTGAAATGGCTTGTGCAGATAATCTGATCAATAGGATGAATGTAACACGAGCCCTATTCCAGTATATAAATCATTATTTTTTTAAATTGACAAAATGTATAGAAAGAGATAGCAATATGCTAGTTGGAATTTGTGTGTTTTAGATTGACAATGATTTAGGCACCTACCTCTACTTTAAGTACTCAAATCCTCAATCAGGTCCAAAAGTAAGGAGCTATTGGAGAAAGGGAACTGGATACTGGGTCTCCTAGATTTGGGGTGAGGGCCTCAAACACTGGACTATTAAATTATCCACTCTTTTCCTGTTTCTCTATGGCCTGATGACTTTTTAATCTATCCCTCTAACATATAGAGAGATACAGCTTTTTCCCTCCAGCTGGGGATCTGGCCGCTTTACTCCAATGGAGCTAAGGCTGATTCACACTCACGAGGGATCTGGCCAATTCTATAAGAAGTACTTCTTTGTCTGTTATCTGTAGTAATTTTTTTGAGTACTAAGTATCTATAGTATCTTCATGAATTCATCATCATCATCAACCCCTTGAGACTTTGAAATAGTGGTTTGGGACCCAGCCTGGTATAGGTTGACAACCCAACCAAATACAGAGGATACAGACAAATTGATAAATATTATTAATGACATAGGGAGGGCTTGAGAAGAGTTTACAACATAATCCAAGAGCAAATTAGATTAAAAATGTGTGAGAATTTTTTTTAAAAAGTACAATAGAGGAATACTTAGAAAAATCAAAGAAAAAATAGATGAGGTGCTGTAATTAAGAGAACTGAAAAGTGGAAGGCCCATGGGATGCATGAACTCTGGCTGTAATGCCTTACTTTTCTAAGGAAGCTTGTTTGCTTTCCAATTACCCTGCACTTAAATGTGTGTCTTCCCCTAGCCATATCTCAATCTCTTCAGGTCACTAGCTGGGCTTGAACCCTCGGTGTACAGCACTGCGAATTTGCACCTCCACATCCTGAGCTAAAGGAGGATTTCTAAAAGAACTAGCCCACCAAATTCAAGCTACAACAGAAAAAAACCCACAAGAGCTTGTCTAGCATTCAAGCCCAGGCTCTTTCAGACCTTAAGCAAGGTTCACATTCCTAGGCCAACAAGGCACCTACTACTGCACATCCTCCCCGACTGCTTATTTGAACAGTTTAACAAATGTTTGAAGGCTGGATTCCTGAGATAGATAGTGACAGCGGCAACTCTGCTCAAACCAAAAAAGAGGCTGCAGTGATCCCATGAATTACAGACTAACCATATGTTTTTCAACTATATAGAAATTTCTATCAACAATTCTGGCAAAGAAGATGTGGGTGGAGAGTGCCAGCTCACAATTGAATGCTGCCTCCTGAGCAAAAAGGCAGGACAGTAAACCTGAAAGGTACAAGGGAACACCTCAAGCTGAACAGGAGGATCACAGAAGATACAAAACAAAGAAATAAAAGAATTAGCGATTGAGTGGGTAGGCTACCGGAGAGCATACAACAGCGTTCCACAATCATGGATCACAGAGACACTGAAAATGCCTAAAGTTCATTCAAAGATCATTTTCTTTCTACAGCAATTTATGTTAAACTGGAATACTCAATTCTATCAGAAAGGGACTCTTATTGATGAGATCCAAATTAAAAAAGTAATCTTTGAAGGGTATCTTTGACGTCTCGGGGAAGGAGAACATCCAACTGGAGCAGAAGGAAATAATCCCATAGTGGGGACCCTCCTTGCAGATGATGTTGTGGTATCCTCTCACACTAAGGATACTTCTCTGGGGGAGGGAACCTCAGTTATTAGGAAGAGATAGGTATTAGTAATGGGCGATTCGGTCATTAGAAACATAGATAGCTGGGTTTGCAGTGATGGGGAGAACCGCGTAGTGACTTGCCTGCCTGGTGCGAAGGTTGCAGATCTCTCAAGACATCTAGATAGGCTTATGTGTAATGCTGGGGAGGAGCCGGTGGTTGTGGTACATGTAGGTACCAATGACATAGGGAAGGATAGGAGAGAGGTCCTGGAGGCCAAATTTAGGCTGCTAGGTAAGAGGTTGAAGTCCAGGACCTTCATGGTAGAATTCTCTGAAATGCTTCCACATGCAGGGCCAGTTACACAGGCAGAACTGCCGGGTCTCAATGTGTGGCTGAGATGATGGTGTAGGAAGGAGGGGTTTAGATTTATTAGGAACTGGGGAAATGTTGGGGAAAGGGAGAGCTTATACAGGAAGGATCATAGAATCATAGAATCATAGAACTTAAGATCAGAAGGGACCATTACGATCATCTAGTCTGACCTCCTGCAAGATGCAGGCCACAAAAGCTGACCCACCCACTCCTGAAATAATTCTCTCCCTTGACTCAGCTGTTGAAGTCCCCAAATCCTGATTTAAAGACTTCAAGTAGCAGATAATCCTCCAGCAAGCGACCCCTGCCCCATGCTGTGGAAGAAGGCGAAAAACCTCCAGGGCCATTGCCAATCTACCCTGGAGGAAAATTCCTTCCCGATCCCAAATATGGCGATCAGCTGAACCCCGAGCATGTGGGCAAGACTCTCCAGCCAGACACTCAGGAAAAAGACTTTCAATATCCCAACATTGACCCTCGGTACTAATTACCAGTGGTCGCACGTTATTGACCTATTGACTAAATCACGTTATCCTATCAAACCATTCCCTCCATAAATTTATCAAGCTTAATCTTAAAGCCAGAGAGGTCCTTCGCCCCCACTGTTTCCCTCGGTAGGCTGTTCCAGAATTTCACTCCCCTGATGGTTAGAAACCTTCGTCTAATTTCAAGCCTAAACTTCCCGACTGCCAATTTATATCCATTTGTTCTCGCGTCCACATTAGTACTGAGCTGAAATAATTCCTCTCCCTCCCTGGTATTTATCCCTCTGATATATTTAAAGAGAGCAATCATATCTCTTCTCAACCTTCTTTTGGTTAAGGAAAACAAACCGAGCTCCTCAAGTCTCCTTTCATACGACAGGCTTTCCATTCCTCGGATCATTCTAGTGGCCCTTCTTTGTACCCATTCCAGTTTGGATTCATCCTTCTTAAACATGGGAGACCAAAACTGCACACAATACTCCAAATGAGGTCTCATCAACGCCTTGTATAACGGGACTAGCACCTCCTTATCTCTACTAGAAATACCTCGCCTAATGCATCCCAAGACCGCATTAGCTTTTTTAATGGCCACATCACATTGCCGACTCATAGTCATCCTGCAATCAACCAGGACTCCGAGGTCCTTCTCCTCTTCCGTTACTTCCAACTGGTGCATCCCCAGCTTATAACTAAAATTCCTGTTAGTCATCCCTAAATGCATAACCTTACACTTCTCACTATTGAATTTCATCCTATTACTATTACTAATACTCCAGATGGGCTCCACCTAAACCAAAATGGAATCAGATTGCTGGCACTTAAAATTAAAAAGGCCATAGAGCAGTTTTTAAACTAAAGGCTGGGGGAAAGCCAACAGGTGAGGAGGAGTATGTGGTTCAGACAGAGACATGCCTTAGGGGAGGATCTATTAATGGAAATTCTCTGTGTCCTAGTAAGGAGGAGAGGATGGAAGGTAGGATCTGATGAGAAACAGTCAAATGAAAAAAAGTCCCATTCAATTACATCATGTACTGGGAGACAGCTAAAAAGTGACAAGTTTTTAAAGTGCTTATACCAATGCTAGAATTCTAAATAATAACATGGGTGAGCTAGAGTGTCTCATATTAAATGAGGATATTGATATAATAGGCATGACAGAAACTTGGTGGAATGAGGAAAATCAATGGGACACAGTAATACCAGAATACAAAATATATCAGAAGGACAGAACAGGTCGTGCTGGTGGAGGAGTGGCACTATATGTGAAAGAAAGCATAGGCTCAAATGAAGTAAAAATCTTAAATGAACTAAACTGTACCATAGAATCTCTATGGAAAGTAATTCCATGCTCGAGTAATAAGAATATAGCAGTAGGGAGATACTACCGACCACCTGACAAGGATGGTGATAGCGACTGTGAAATGCTTAGGGAGATTATAGAGGCTATTAAAAAATCAATAATACCGAGGGATTTCAACTCTCCCCATATTGACTGGGTACATGTCACCTCAGGGCGGGATGCAGAGATAGTTTCTTTACACCTTAAATGACTAGTCCTGGAACCCACAAGATGAGAGGCAATTCTTGATTAGTCATTAGTGGAGCACAGGATCTAGTCCAAGAGGTGAAAATACCTGGTCTGCTTGGTAATAGTGACCATAATATAATTAAATTTAACATCCCTGTGGCCGGGAACCAAAAAAGTGCCACCGTGGCTAAACAACAAAGTATAAGAAGCAGTGAGAGGCAAAAAGGCACCTTTAAAAAGTGGAAGTTAAATCCTATTGAGGGAATGAGAAAGGAGCATAAACTCTGGCAAATGAAGTGTAAAATTATAATTAGGAAAACCAAAAAAGAATTTGAAGAACAGCTAGCCAAAGAATCAGAAATTAATAGCAAAAAAAATGTTAAATACATCAGAAGCAGGAAGCCTGCTAAACAAACAGTGAGGCCACTGGACGATCAAGATGCTAAAGGAGCACTCAAGGACAATAAGGCCATTGCGGAGAAACTAAATGAATTCTTTTCATTGGTCTTCATGGTTGAGGATGTGAGGGAGGTTCCCAAACCTGAGCCATTCATAGTAGTAAGTCACCAGGACCAGATGGTATTCACCCAAGAGTTCTGAAGGAACTCAAATGTGAAATTGCAGAACTACTAACTGTAATCTGTAACCTATTATTTAAATCAGCTTCTGTACCAAATGACTGGAGGATAATTAATGACATACCAATTGTTAAAAACGACTCCAGAGGTGACCCTGGCAATTACAGGCCGGTAAGCCTCACTTCAGTACTAGGCAAACTGGTTGAAACTATAGTAAAGAACAAAATTGTCAGACACATAGATGAACATAATTTGTCGGGGAAGAGTCAACATGGTTTTTGTAAAGGGAAATCATGCCTCACCAATCTACTCAAATTCTTTGAAGGGTTCAACAAGTATGTGGACAAGGGGGATCCAGTGGATATAGTGTATTTAGATTTTCAGAAAGCCTTTGACGAGGTCCCTCACCAAAGGCTCTTAAACAAAGTAAGCTGTCATGGGATAAGAGGGAAGATTGGTAGCTGGCTCTCATGGATTGGTAACTGGGTAAAAGATAGGAAACAAAGAAAAGGAATAAATGGTCAGTTTTCAGAATGGAGAGAGGTAAATAGTGGTGTCTGGAATAGGGGTAAACAGTGAGGTGGCAAAATGTGCAGATGATACAAAACTACTCAAGGTAGTTAAGTCCCAGGCATACCATGAAGAGGTACAAAAGAATCTCTCAAAACTGGGTGACCTTGCAACAAAATGGCAGATGAAATTCCTATGTTGATAAATGCAAAGTAATGCACCTTCGAAAACATAATCCTGACTATACACATAAAATGTTGGGGTCTAAATTAGCTGTTACCACTCAAGAAAGAGATCTTGGAGTCACTGTGGATAGTTCTCTGAAAACATTCACTCAATGTGCAGCAGCAGTCAAAAAAGAAACTAGAAAGTTGGGAATCATTAAGAAAGGGACAGATAATAAGACAGAAAATATCATTTTGCCTCTATATAAATCCATGGTCTGCCCACATCTTGAATACTGCATGCAGATGTGATCACCCCATATCAAAAAAGATTGGAAAAGGTTCAGAAAAGGGCAACAAAAATGATTAGGGGTATGGATTGGCTTCTGTATGAGGAGAGATTAATATGACTGGCACTTTTCAGCTTGGAAAAGTGATGACGAAGAGGGGATATGATTGACATCTATAAAATCGTGACTGGTGTGGAGAAAGTAAATAAGGCAGTGTTAATTACTCCTTCTCCTAACACAGGAAATGAAATTAATAGGCAGCAGGTTTAAAGCAAACAAAAGGAAGTATTTTTTTCACACAACGCAGTCAGCCTGTAGAACTCCTTGCCAGAGGATGTTGTGAAGGCCAAGACAGTAACAGGGTTCAAAGAAGAACTAGATAAGTTCATGGAGGATAGGTCCATCAATGGCTATTAGCCAGGATGAGCAGGGATGGTGTCCCTAGCCTCTGTTTGCCAGAAGCTGGGAATGGGTGACAAGGCATAGATCACTTGATGATTACCTGTTCTTTTCATTCCCACTGGGGCACCTGGCATTAGCCACTGTCGGAAGACAGGATACTGAGCTGGTTGGACCTTTGGTCTGACCCAATATGGCCATTCTTATGTTCTTATTAATTAGCGCCAGTGCCGTTTGTGGTATCTATGCTGCCGTAGACATGAAAGCTCTGTGAGATAAATTGTGGTCATCATATCAGCAAAGAGCAACAACCAGTTAACCATTTGTTAGACATGGATGGACTAAAAGGAGATACAGAGATGGATGACATGTAACAAAGTTTGGTGAAGATATAAAACTCTGGAGTGGCTTGGTTAACTGTGTGTTGGCATCTGTATTAGATGGACAGACTGGTACAATCAGATGGCATACAAGTTAATGAAGGGACTCTCAAGATATCTCTCAGCATGATCCTTACAAATACCTCGGAATTAAGGAACTGTCAGAGCTATAACATAACAAAGTCAAAGAATAAGTTAAAGAAGAACATTAGATCAATAGCAACTATTCTAAGGACAAAATTCCAGGCTAAGAATTTGATCCAAGCCACTAGTATGAGGGTGGTGCCTGTAGTACGCTACATTGCTGGGGTGACCAAGTGGAATCACGGGGAAAAGTAAAAATTTAGCCTCTAACAAGATAGCCGCTGGTAATGCAGGGTATTGAATATCAAGCAAGATATGGACAGGGCATGTGATGGTGGAAAAAGTCTATCTGTGGAAGGAGAAAGTGATAATGAAGAATACAACATCAAAATATATGAAAAGTCAGACAGAGTAAAAAATCATCTGGTGGAGATAACAATCAATGACTGAGAGTGTATTCCAGCCCCCAAAACAGCGAAAGAAAGTAGAAAGAAATCCCCACAGAAAGACACCACAATTTTCAACAGAAATGAATGCACGAACAGTGGTGGTGAGAGATCAAACCTATTAGTGAGAGAACATTAACAGTCTCATGGCTTCTAGAAGGATATTTGAGCAGAGAGAAAGAGATACTCATTATGAGTGCATAAGAGAAGTCCTTAAGGCTTAATTATATAGAAGTAAGACTGACCAACAAAAACTGCCCCCTGAATTGCAGAATGCATTCAGAAAAGAAAGACAGTTGAGCCTTGCTGAGAGAGACACAGGAGGCCATCAAGTTCCTGAATTGGAATCTCTGTTGAAGTATGGATTTAAACAAACTGTGCATTATTACCACCACCAAGTCAAAAGTGCTCTAGAGAACAAAGAGTCTAAGATTTTTTGGGATCTGGCAATTGTCACAGACTGAGTGGTGTAGAAAAACAGGCCAAGCATGTTAACTGATATCTCCATACCAGCAGACACCATTATAAGAAGAATCAAGAACAGATACTAAAGTATGAAGAACACTTCCACAAAGTAGAACGATTATTGAAAACTAGAACAAAGAGTATCCCAGCAATTACTGGAATACTTAAAGTGATCCCTAAGGGTATCGCTGAGCAGCTGAAGAACACATTAGGAGTGCAAGACATCATGGTCAGTGACTTCCAGCAAACAGAACTCTCAGGCACCGTGAGAATGTCAGGGAAAATCAAAGGAAAATGAGTGCATTTCAGCATCTAATATGCAGGAATTCTGCGGAGGGGTTAAGAAAATTCCTGATTATCGAAACCTACACAGCAGGTGCTGGGCAGGATTTACTGGTGACTCATGGGGATAAATTTTGGATAGTAGCTTTCCCCTTTTTATACTTAAAGATCTTGTATATTGTGAAAGCTATTTGTTTTTAAAAATCCCCCTTATGTAATACCGAGGAATAATAATACTGAACATAACAGATGAATGTGCCCAGCAAATACTGTCTAGGTATGATGACATGATTTGAAACAAAGGTGTCGGATTGAAAGTTAATGAGAGTTTTGTTCCTAAATCAGTTACAGTAACTCCTTGCTTAACATTGTAGTTCGTTCCTGAAAAATGCTACAGTACGTGCCTTTGAAAATTCAATCCAATGGGACTTTGGACTCAGGGTCCTGCACATCTGAATTTCAGGCTGTTCGTATATAAGAGAATCTCTCCTGCCCTCATGGAAGTGAGCAGCTACTTAGACATTGATTTTGAGTGGAAATGGGAAATAAGCTAATGTTCTGTCAAAAGTCAAATCTATGTTTAATCCTGTAGTCTCCCAGACAGAACCTAAAACTTATATCCATTATCAGTTTATCAGACAAATGCCTGAGCAAAGATGGACCTTTTCCTGGAACCTAAATGATAACAAGAGCAGAGAATGCCCTGCCCCTAACACACACACACACACACACACGCTCCAAAACCAGAAACTACTTCTATCACACACTCATTGAACCCAGTTTTCTCAGGGATACCTTGAGAGAGAGAGAGAGAGAGAGAGAGAGAGAGAGTTGTGCAACTTAAGTAGTCAATGCAACTCTGCACAGAGACCGATTCCTAGATAACGGGGGGCGGGGGGGGGGCAGAATCTGGTCCTTTGGAATCAAAAGGATAATAAACGGTTAAAATGAATAAAAATATGAATCAGCTCACCAGCCTCTTAAAAGTGGATCATAATTATGATGAGAACTCCCGACCTGTGATTTTCTCTTTTTGTTTTTTTAGTCTATCTACTTACTTATTGATTTTTCTGTCCAATTTATCCATCTGCCCCTGAGACACAGCTTCTAAGGACGTTCCATACTCTTTACCAGTAACAATGAGACCCTTCAGGGTGTGCAGGCTTATCAGCGGGAATGGAGCAAAGACCCTTTTCTTAGCTGACTCCAAGACTAAGAGCTGTTTAAATGCTGTATTGTTCCCCTGGGACAAGATCCCTGGAGTTCACGCTCTAACACAAGCTACCAGTAACACTGTGCTGGGTCAGCTCTTAAGCAACAGTGTGTGGTTCATAAAAATGAGAGCACTGTGGCTTTGACTCTCAAAGAGCCCAAGTGATTTAGGTATCCAATCTAAGGGACAGTCAATAAAAAGGCATATGTTTGGGCTCAGATTTTCAAAGCAGCAGGAGTCAGACACCCAAATAACAAATCATTTCATCTCCTTCAGACTCCCGTGAAAATGATAATGTATGAAAATGTATGAAAAGCCATAATGTATGATCACCACAGGAGGGCAGCAGAGGTGAAAGCATAGGAAATGGCAATCCATCCTTAAACTGCACCAATGGATGGACACACAGATTAAGGAATCAGAAAGGAGTAAATAGATTATAAAATGGAAGGGAAAAGTAAGGGGTTAGACAAAAGAGCAGCTATATTGTATAGAGCTAGGGATCTTAGCCAGGTTATTCATTTCCGTTTTATAAGAGGGGTGCAAACCTTTTGCATTATCACCATACGCTCTGATGTTTTCCTCAGGTCCTCTGGAATTGGGTGTAGTTGGTCTGTCGTCTCTCCAAGTGAGGCAACATCATCCACATATTTAAGATCCAGTAAAGTTGAATCTTTATATTTTTCACCCTCTACTTGGGCCTCAATCAGCCTTGTCATCAGCGAGTGCGTTAGAACACTAATGTCTGTTAGTCTATAAGGGGCCACAGGATTCTTTGCTGCTTTCATACAACCTGTGGAACTCATGGCCAGCGGATGTTGTGAAGGCCAAGACTACAACAAGGTTAAAAAAATAATAGATACATTTATGTAGGATAGGTCCATCAATGGCTATTAGCCAGGATGTGCAGAGCTGATGTCCCTAACCTCTGTTTGCCAGGACTTGAGAATGGGTGACAGGGGATGGATTGCTTGATGATTATCTGTTCTGTTCAGACTGGATTAGATGGAACTTTGGTCTGACCCAGTATGGCCAGTCTTATCCTCTTATGTTCTCCCGAGTGAGTGCCCTAGTCACTGAGATACAGAATCATTCTCACTCATGCCCAGTGGTTGGCCTTCAGCTAGCCACCAGGTTTTGAATAACTGGCATCCTGTCTCCTGTAGTAATGATGGCTTTGAGCTGCATATTCCCTTTCTGTCCTTCCAAAGAGATTGTCCATTTTTTCATGATTTTATATCTGTTACAACTCACTTGTACTGATATCCACCGAGATGACTTTCTGTCTTTCATAGTGTCTGCCTTTACAGGTGTGGTCCGTTTCTATCAACCCTGGCTTCCTACTATAAGAGCATCTTGAGCATCCGAAGGATCTCTTCACCTCAGAGAAGAGGAAAGCCTTCTAAACCTGGTTATCACACCTTCAGGTTATTTCTATTTTTAATGGGACTCTCATTGTCTGAGGCCACTGTAGAAAACAACTCACCAGATTTAAACACAATCTTCTCTATGCCCTATATAGTAATAACTCCCATGTCCAACCACCTCATCTACAGTTTGAGGAACAAGGAGGTCAAAGATGCCCTGGGAAAGGTTGGAAGCAAAGTGTTGACTTTCCTAAATAAGAGAAATATTCAATAAGGTGACACAAGTGGCTGGAATCAGAGAGGATTGAGCACCAGCACTGAGGCGCCACTCCACCAGCCATCCCACAAACTGCTCTGCCAGCTGCTCAGCAATATATCTTCAGTCCACCCCACTACTTAACACAACACTCAGTGATTTCAATTCTTAGTAATTTTAGCATGCTAGTGATTTCAGCTTGTAGTAGGGAAGCCTCAGTGCTGGTGCACCATTGGCCGAAAGTGAATTCAGCTCAGCAGTCTGTAACTAGACTCCTAAGAGAACCAAAATTAGCTCTGATATTCCATAGTGGAGAGAGGAGGCAATGCAAATGGTGTTTCAGGCCCTCAAAAGGGAGGGGTGCATACCATCAGGTACAAATGCCTCTCTCTCTAGCCTCTCTTAATTCACTGGGTTTTGGAACCCTTGTCCCTTGTCTAGCGAGTGCTACTTAGTTGATGGCAAGACCCTCTGTCATAAAACAGTCCCACTGTCCTTGATTCACATAATCAGGGTAACAACATTTTATTCTTCCTGCCCCAATAACAGAGAAACTGGGGATTCCACAGCAGCCAAAGTGACCAATTGGGCTGCTGTGGGCTCATGCTAGGCGGGATGGGTGTGCCTATGCAAACAAGATCGGCCCCTGAAGTTCTTTTCCACAACTCGCCACAATTCACCACCAGATGTCAGAGTAGAGCTCATCCTGACTCTGCTTAAATCCTCCCCCCAGCTGAGAATTTGTCGTCCGGAGAAATCACACTCCCTATTATACCAACTCACTGGTTCCCTCCAAAGGGCCTCAGATAGCCCACTTTAGCTTCCACAGGCATGTGTGCTAAATTTATTGGCTCCTCACTAATCACTCCAGGTCCATCACAATTTAACCATTTTATTGGTCTTATTACCCTGTCTCGTCTATTGAGAATCTCTGTTGCCGTGGTAGGGAGGACATCCTCTTGAGTGACGGATGGTGAGGTTTCCTTTGAGGGTTCCTCGGCTACTGGCATGGGCCCCTGCATTTCTAGTTCTAACAGCGGAGGATCCAAGGTGCCCAGGTCATCCTCCACCTGTATGTCTCCACTGTCCAATAACCTGTGTGTGTCATCACACACGTGTCCCATCAGTGGCACAGGGGTGTCAGAAATGGGCCTAAATACTAGCGCCATGGGGTTTAGGGCAGAGGAGGGGGAGCTCTGTTTTGGTTCAGCTGATCAAGACTGAAATATTGTCTCCATTACAGGATACACCATGGTTGTGTCCTTCTCCTCAGACTTACTCTCGAATGTGCTGCATAGGGGTAGGTTAGCTGCAGGGGGTCGGCTGTCCATGTTGGATGGTGGCTTTCATCTAGCACCTTTGTTCTGCCTGGTTGCCCTGTTGTGGCCCACCTCATAAGGGGTGCCTACCAATTCCCCCACAGGGAGCAAAAGGTTTTTATGCACTGCCTTTATTTGCCCTGGACCCTCTTCAGGTTTGATCTTGTAGACCAGCAGGCATCCCAGCTTTTCCATCACCAAGTAAGGTATTGCTTTCCATCTGTCAGCTATCTTGTGTTTGCCAGCAATACCCAAATTTTGCAGCAGGACTCTGTCCCCTGGCTGGAGCTCCTGCAAATGTACCCTAGCATCATATCAATGTTTGTTGTGGTCTGCGTTCTTCCAAGCTGCAGATGTAGCTAAGTGATAAGCATCCCACAGCTTTTCTCTTAGTCGGGATACATATTGCTGATGAGTTTCATAGCTATCTCCATCCTCTGATATACCAAAGCACAAGTCTATGGGTAATCTTGGTTCTCGCCCAAACATCAAGAGATATGGCGTGACTCCTGTAGCATCGTTCTTTGTGGTGTTGTAGGCATGCACCAGAAATGCGACATGTTGGCTCTAGGTTGCCTTCTGCTCTGGTTGCAAAGTCCCCAACATATCTAATAGGGTTCAGTTGGAGCTCTCTGGCTGAGGATCACCTTGTGGGTGATAAACTGTTGTCCTAGACTTTTTAATTCCTGCTAGCCTCAGCACCTCCTTCAGAAGGTGACTCTCAAAGTTCTGCCCCCTGATCCAAGTGTATCTGGGCTGGGAATCCATAAACTGAGAAATATTTTTCCCATAGTACTCAAGCGACAGTGGTGGCCCTCTGATCACGTGTGGGATATGCCTGTGCATACCACGCAAAATGGTCACTATTAGAATGTTCCAAACATTCCTCTTGTCTACTTCTAAAGACAAGAAATCAATGCAAACCAGTTCCAAGGGTTGGTTGCTGGTGATGTTCTTGAGATATGCAGCCCTCGTGGGCAGAGTTTTCCTTTGAACACATCGAGCGCAAGTCTCACATTTCCTGTGAACATCTTCAGCCATCCGGGGCCAATAGAACCTACTATGAATAAGTTCCAGAGTCCTCTCCATCCCTAAATGTCCAAAGTCATCATTCAGTGCCCTCATGACCAGGGCTCTGTACTCTTTTGGCAGCACAAGTTGTGCTCATTGCTTTTGTAAACGGTCAATGATCATTCAGTGTAGCACTCTCCGAATCAGTTTTAGTTTGGTCCATTCTCTCAATAGTAGTTTACCCTCCGGATTAGATGGGACAACCACAGCTGGGTTTCGCCCCTACCTTTTGGCAAGTAGTGTATAACAAATGTCAATATCTTGCAGCTAGGTTTTTTGCCAGTCAGTTGCATTGAGCATGGGCAATGGAGATTGGTCCAATGCAATATAGTTCACTGAAGCAGAAGGCAGATATTCAGGGGGCAGGCCCAAAGCTTCTGCAACACATCCATGAAGGCTCTCATGGGCCTCTGGCTCTCAGTGACTCACACTGCAAATAGCTCACTCCATCTGTGGGTATTACAGCAACTTCTGGTGTCTGTGGATGCCTGGACATTGCATCTGCATCTACATTGCTTCTCCCTGATCGGTACTGAATGCTGAAGTCATAGCTAGCCAAAGCGGCCACCCATCTTTGCCCTGTAGCATCCAGCTTAGCACTTGTTAACACATAAGTCAGTGGGTTGTTGTCTGTCCACACCTGAACTGAGCACCATAAAGTAGTCTAGAAATTTCTCAGTGATGGCCCATTTCAAAGACTAGAACTCCAGCTTGTGGGTGGGATAGCGAGTTTCACTATCAGACAGCCCTCGGCTGGCAAAGGCTACAGGTTTATGTTTGCCTTCCACTTCCTGGTACAGGACTGCTCCCAGACCCTTCAAACTGACATCAGTATGCAGGGTAAATGGCTTGCTTGGGTCAGCAAAGACTAGGTTGGGAGCATGACTTAGGCAAGTAATGATTTCTCGAAAAGCCCTTTCACATCTCTCATCCAACTGTGGCCCAAATGGTTCAAGTGGCCATAGTGTCTCTGCAGAGGAGGCTTTGGGGACCTCCCCTTATTCTTGGTCTTAGATTTGTTCTTGCTGGACTGGTATCCCCTGGTAAAATCATTCAGAGGTTTTACAATCGTAGCATAGTTCTTCACAAATCTGCGGTAGTAGCCACTAAACCCAAGAAAGGTCTTGAGTTCTCTGTAGTTACTTGGACACGGCCATGTAGTGACTGCTTCTATTTTATTGGGATCAGTACTCACACCCTCTTGGGATACAATGTGACCCACATACTTCACTGAGGTTCTGCAGAACTGGCATTTGTCAGTTGAAAGCTTCAAACCATAATCTTCCAACCTATCAAGCACTTTAAGAAGTCTTTCTTCATGCTCCTCCAAGGTTCTTCCAGTCACAATCAGGTCATCCAAATAAACTAACACTTGCAGTAAATTCATGTCTCCCACGGCTTTCTCCATAAGATGTTGAAATGTGGCATGTGCTCCAGAAATCCCTTGGGGCATATGTTCGAACTGATAAAACCGTAATGGGCAGATGAAGGCTGTCTTCTCCTTATATTCTTCTCCCAAAGGGATCTGGTAGTATTCACTCTGAAGAGCCAACACAGAGAACCACTGGCTTCCCAGCAAACAGTCTCAGGCATCTTGGACTTGGGGCATAGTGTACTGGTCAACCACAGTTCGGCTGTTTAGGGTGCAGTAGTCAATACACATCCGGATTTTCCCATTCATTTTACGGACCACCACAATGGGTGAGGCGGATGGACTGCAGGACTCTGTAATGATGCCATTCGCAGCCAGCTCCTGAAGATGTTGTCACACATCTTCCATCCCGGACGAGCCCACCAAAATGTAACCCTTCTGCCTGTCTGAGTTGGCAGCAACAAGGGCTGGGTTCAGTATCTAGGAGTTTAACTTCAATAACACAATGCAAAATCAGCTCCAGCCCCCACCCAGTGCCCTGGGACAATTACATACCACCCCCTGGGCAACTCTAAGAGGCAATACTTCCCCTCTTGCAAGCACGGAGTCTGAGCGTGGCAAAATTCTTTTAATAAAGGAGGGAAACAATGCAGCATTATGTTGAGGAAACACCACAAACAGGATTCATAACACAAACCATGAGCAAAAGACCCACCCTCAAGTAAGTTTGGCAGTGTCCTTTTCTCCTCAGGGTCTTAAGTCCAGCAACCCCCAAATCACCCAAAAGTCCAACAACCCCAAAGTCTCTGTCCCTGGTCAGTGCAGCCCCAGAGTTCAAAAGTTTATCTGCAGAGTTTTACCTCCCAGCCTGGGTGGAAATGGGGAGGTGCGGGGGTGTTAAGGGGCACCTTATGTGGTCCAAGGCCGACTGCCCTGCCTATCCATGGGGTTCTGCTACAGCCTTCACCACGAGCCACTCCACCAGCCGCTCTGCTCCACCAGCCGTCCCTTGAGCTGCTACAGCTGTTCCACAAACTTTGAAGTGACTAGCCATAATATATATAATTACCAGATGAAGGCAACATGGCCAGCCAACCTTAAACTTTACTAATAAATGGATACGCAGGTTTGGGAATGGGAAAAGGAGTAAATAGACTGTATATTACGGAAGTAAATAATAGGAGTTGAGACAAAAATTTTCAGATGAACAGTTTATTAAAAAAAAAAAAGAAAGTTTTGGTCACCCCCAAATTATCCATGATTTTAACACATATTTTTCTGAATTTTTTCAAGCAGAAGAAAAATATTGGGCTAAATTCACAAAATAGCATGAGGAAGAGGAGTCCCTCTGCTGCTGCTATTTCTTGCTATTTTAGTTCATTGGTTAGGCCACACTCCTTCCAGACTGAACACAATATTTTTTTCCCCCTGTCTACCTGTTGGAGGTCAATGATTTGAAATGAGATCTCCCATTGTTCAGGAAAGTGCCTCAATCTCTGGGCTATAAAATATTCTGGGGTATTGAAGCTGTTCCACATTCTATAAATAATTAAATAAAATACTTGATTGACCACGGACTTGAACCTCCAACCTGGCAAAGGAATCCACTAACTGTGAGCTATCATATAATTTTACTGAAGCTTTCTTCCCCTATGACTATTCAAGTATTTTCTATAAAGTGGAAAAGATTCAATAGGAGACCTTGAGAAAACTCCACTCCTGTATACTCACAGCCCAGTGGTTGGGGCCCTGAGCATAGCAGTCAAAGGTTCAGTCCCTGCTCTACATGAGGTAGAAGGAGGAATTGAACACAGGTCTATCAGAACACCAGGAAGTAACACTGGGACAATGGTCAAAAGAAGGAGCACTACCTCTTCTTTCAGACACTTTCATCAACCAGGAACCATTGATTTGGCTCTAACTCATTACGTGCTTCTAGAAATGCCTCTTGCACTTTCCATTTCACGAGGAAAAATGTTGTAGTTTGTAATATAGGAGAAACACTGATGGTGCGCTCTCAAGCAACTTGAGTTTTTTCTTCCTTCTTCTATTGTTCATTTTAAGGCCCACAACAGAAAAGTATGATTGTGATATGCGTGCGTAAAGCAACAGAGGCTGGGATTTTCAAAAGGGACCTAAGGGATTTAGGTACCCAACTTGCATTGAAATGCAGTTTTCACTCAGTCAGTGGGAGTTTTCCTGGGACTAGGGTCTGAGTAAAATCTGAGACTAAGCCCAAAGATTTGACTATTAAGAAGTATGTTGGGTATGAGTCTTGCACATGAAGGCTTGTCAGTCAAGGAAGAAACCAACATCTATTGTCCAGCATAGCTGATCTCAAATGGTGATTCATTGTCCTCCAAAGGTCTATGGGCCAGATTTTTAAAGGTCTTTAGGTGACTGAAGACACATACAAATACCTAGAAGTGCCTAGCTAACAATCATTTCAAAATGACTTATGTACCTGGATGCTATTGAAAATCCCAGTAAGCATCTACCTGGCTCTTTAGATGCCTAAATATCTTCATTAATCTGGCTTTGTGGGAATCCATTTTTGTCTTTCTCCGTCTGTCTCTTTGTCAGTCCTTGGTGAGGGCTGCTAAGTGGCCCTTAACCAGCCATCTGACACCTTTCGGCCCATCCTCCTCCTCCTCCAGACCCATTCTGAGTTCACACGTTCCACCTGTCAGAGTTGCTGGTGGGAAGGTGTCAATTGTTCAGTCCCTGGGGCTCCAGTTGTTTCTCTGAATGCTCCACTGAAATGGGTCAGTTCCAGATGGTCCCTAAAGACCTATTCCTATCTAGGGTTGCCAGGTGTCCTATTTTCAACTGGAACCCTGACTGCGCCATTAAAAGTCTGGTTGGTGGTGTAGGCAGGCTCCCTACCTGGGTCCACGTGATTCTGGGAAGCTGCTAGCATCTCCCTATGGCTCCTAGGTGGAGTGACAGCCACAGGGGCTCTGCACTCTGCCCCTGTCTCCGGCACAAGCTCAGTGTTCCCATTGGCCAGGAACTGCAGTCAGTGGGAGCTGAGGGGGTGGTGCTGGCATGTGTGGGCAGCATGCAGAGCCATATGGTCGCTCCTCTGCTTAGGCGCCAGAGGGAGATGCCTCTGGTTCCTGGGAGCCACCTGAGGTAAATGCCATCCGGAGCCCACACCCCAAACCCTCTCCTGTACCCCAAGCACCTGCCCCAGCCCTGAGCCCCCTCCTGCACTCCAAACCGTAGCCCCACCCCAGAGCCCACACCCCCATCTATAGCCCTCACCCCACCCTACCCCAGCCTGGATCCCCCTCCTACACCCTGAACCCCTCATAGTTGGCCCCACCCCAGAGTCTGCACCCCCAGCCCAGACCCCCTCCCACACCCCAACCCCCTGCCTGAGCCTGAAGCCCCCTTCCAAACCCCAAACCTCTGCCGCAGCCTGGATCCCTCTCCTGCACCCTAAACCCCTCATCTCCAGCCCCATCCCAGAACTCGCAGCAGGAGCCCTCACCCCCTTTTGCACTCCCAACCCTCTGCCAGAGCCTGGTGAAAAGGAGCGAGTGAGCTAGGGCAGAGGAGAGTGAGGGGTGGTGGTGGAGTGAGTGGGAGTGTGGCCTTGGAGAAGGGGTGGGGCAGGGGTGTTTGGTTCTCTGCAAATAGAAAGTTGGCAACCCTATCCCTACCACCCAGACAGTTACATGATACAAGCACCTCCTGTCTCCTGCTCAGCCCCAAGAGCACTTTAACCCTTTTGAACCCACTGAGTACCCATCCCTAGCAGTGGGGGATTACTGCACCATGCCTAGGTGCCTCGGCCAAATTGGGGGCCCTGGCAAGGTTCTCCAGAATCTGGCCCCTCCACCCTACTCCTCGTCTTCCCCCTGAGGCCCCACCTCCTGGCCAGGCTGGAAGCCTGAGCCCATCTGTAGTTGTGAGCACATTTCCGCCCCCTCCCCCAGGGGCAGAGAGCTGGCCCAGCCACTTGCTGGAGCCACGCTCTCCTGCCCCCGTTCCCCCCTCAATTGCACCAAGCCACTGGTCAGAACCCCTCTCTCCATCCCTCCCCCCTCTCCACATGGAGCTGCTGGCCATAGCCCCGCTCCCCACCCTTCCCCGCCACGTGGAGCTGCTGGCCAGAGCCCCTCTTTCCCCCCCTTCCCCAGCCCCATGCAGAGCTGTTTGTGGGAGCTCCTCTCTCCCCCCCACATTGAGTGGAGCTACTGACTTGAACCCCTCTTTCCCCGCCACGGAGGTGCAGACCAGAGCCCCACAGAGAGGGTCCAAGCCATTCCCTGACCCCCCTCCTCGCCCACGTGGGGCTGGTCCAAGCCCTGCCACTCCCACCCAGCCCCTTTTTGACAAAAGTGGACGTTAGCCTTGTTTGCTCTTGCCAACTAATGATCAGCTGGCAAAAGCAAAAGGGACACATGCCCACCTACACACACAGTAAGAGCTGGTCTATACTATGAGGTTAGGTCAAATTTAGCCATGTTAGGTCGATTTTATAAGCAATGCGGCTACACAACCAACCTCGTTCTGCTGACCTAAAGGACTCTTAAAATCTACTCCTCCCCGAGTAAAATCACCTTCTTGGGTTGTCAGCTTCCATGTCAGCGCCACTGGCTACCACAAAGCGCACTGGTGCTAAGGAACTCCCTTGAAAGGTTTCTTTTTTAGTTTGGACATCATTACTGAGAGTCCCTTCCTGCTAGAGTCAAGTGTTCCAATTTAACGTTGATTGCCACAAAAAGGAAATGATCTTTGGAAGAACTCTGGGCCTTTTCTGTGTCTTGGTGATCCATGATTATGGAAAGCTGTTATATGCTTTACGGTAGCCTTCCCACACAATCACTAATTCTTTTATTTCTTTGTTTTGTATCCTCTGTGATCCTCCTGCTCAGCTTGAGATGGTCTTGTGTCCCTTTCAGGTTTAGCGTGCTGTCTTTTTGCTCAGGAGGCAGCATTCCATTCTGAGCTGGCACTATCCGCCCACATCTTCTTTGTCAGAATTGTTGATAGAAATTTCTACATAGTTGCTAAAGCCATGGTTAGTCTTTAATTCATTGGATCATTGCAGCCTTCTTTTTGTTTGGTATGAGAAGAGTTGTGCCTGTCACCATTCATCTCAGAAACCCAGTCTTCAAACATTTATTACGTTGTTCAAATAAACAGTCAGGGCGGGTTGTGCTGTGGTGGGTACCCTGTTCACCAAGGAGTATAAACCTTGCTGAGGGTCAGAAAGATCCTGGGTTTGAATCTGAGATAAGTCCTTGCTTTTTCCCCCTATAGCTTGAAATCGGTGGGCTAGTTCTTTTGGAGTTCCTCCTTTAGCTAGGATGTGGAGTTGCAGGTCCTCAGTGCTGTATGCTGAGGCTTCAAGCCCAGCTGGTGACCTGAAGAGACTGTGGTTTGGGTAGGGGAAGACACACACATTTAAGTGCAGGTGTTTTCATTCATCTATTATGTCTTTTTCTGCATCTCTTCTTCTCTATATACGTGATATTGCATGAACTTGAGTATTTTGACTAAATGGACATATCTTCACAGTCTGTCTCCATACAGAACTCCAGCCGAGGCTCACAGGACACAATCTGCAGGATTGAGCCCAATCACGTTTGTGTATAATCCCAGTCCTTCAGACAGATTCACTCTCATGCTAGTGTTCCATAGTCATGCTTAACTTCAATATGATTAATCATGGGTTCAACCTGTTCTCTGGGGTAAGCCTTGAGAAGACTGGGCAATATATGAATATTTAAATGAAATTTTAAGTTTTCAGTAAGCCTATCAAATTTAAATGTAAGAACTATAAGAGTGTAATTAGGTCTGCACTTTGTCAGGGCTGCAAATATTGGGTACTGAGGAAGGGACAAGAGCAGATCTTGAATACAGTGGACATGAATATATTAAGATGGGTGGTTGGAGTTACAAGAATGGACCATGTTCAAAACGAATGATATAGGTGAAGCGAAAAGGTGGTACTACCTATTAAAAAGCTGAGGGAATCCAGGTTAGATGGTTTGGCCATGTGAAAAGAACATCAGAAGAATATATAGGGAGTGTTAAAAAGTTAGAATTGGAGGGTAAGAGAAGAACTGGGAGACCCATAACCAGATGGATGGACTTCATAATAATGGATTTTATTTGCTGTGGAGTTTCTAAGGAACTGTCTTTAAGGCAGACCTGAATGGATAAGAAGGACCCCCAAAGCCCCTGAATTTGGTCAGTGCATCAAGGGATTCAGATACTATGCCCTGGTCTACACAAGTTTAGGTCAAATTTAGCAGTGTTAGATTGATTTAACCCTGCACCAGTCCACACGATGAAGCCATTTTTATCGACTTAAAGGGCTGTTAAAATCAGTTTCTGTACTCCTCCCTGACAAGGGGATTAGCGCTGAAATCAACATCAACGGGTCGGATTTGGGGTAGTGTGGATGCAATTTGATGGTATTGGCTTCCAGGAGCCATCCCACAGTGCACCATTGTGACCGCTCTGGACTGGACTTTGAACTCAGATGCACTAGCCAGGTACACAGGAAAAGCCCTGGGAACTTTTGAATTTCATTTCCTGTTTGGCCAGCATGGCGAACTCAGCAGCACAGGTGACCTTGCAGTCCCCACAGAATGTTTCTACACTCTCCCTATCATCTTCATCCCTGAGGTTATCGCAGATTAGAAGTGAAAAAAAATGTACTCGCGATGACATGTTATCCAAGCTCATGCAGTCTTCCCGCACGGATAGGGCACAGTGTAATGCATGGAGGCATTCAGTGGCAGAGGCCAGGAAAGAATTGCTGTGTTTGCTTAACGGCAAAAATATCATGCCTCGCTAGTAATCCTGCCTGAGACAGGTCCCTGTGTCACATGCAGTCCATGCTGTGTCTGCCTTAGGCAGAGGCATGACCGCTTTGTGAGCAGGAAGGCCACAGATATAGACATTGCATTAGGTAGCTTCTGTAGCTAGAGAAAACATTCGTGTGCATTTGGCAAAGTCTGTGGCAAAAAAAGAGAAGCCCCATAGTGTAGTGGTTATCACATTCACCTAACACATGAAAGCCCCATAGTGTAGTGGTTATCATGTTTACCTAACATGAAAAATGTCTCCGGATTGAAACTGGGCAGAAACAGGTCATTGTTCCTTTTTCTGACTTCCCTCCTGCATTTTTAGTCTTAGAACTGTCACAGATTGAAGCGTTACTAGAGGAGGTTTTGCAATTAATTGACAAACTCGACATTAACAAGTCACCGGGACCAGATGGCATTCACCCAAGAGTTCTGAAAGAACTCAAATGTGAAGTTGCGGAACTATTAACTAAGGTTTGTAACCTGTCCTTTAAATCGGCTTCGGTACCCAATGACTGGAAGTTAGCTAATGTAACGCCAATATTTAAAAAGGGCTCTAGGGGTGATCCTGGCAATTACAGACCGGTAAGTCTAACGTCGGTACCGGGCAAATTAGTTGAAACAATAGTAAAGAATAAAATTGTCAGACACATAGAAAAACATAAACTCTTGAGCAATAGTCAACATGGTTTCTGTAAAGGGAAATCGTGTCTTACTAATCTATTAGAGTTCTTTGAAGGGGTCAACAAACATGTGGACAAGGGGGATCCGGTGGACATAGTGTACTTAGATTTCCAGAAAGCCTTTGACAAGGTCCCTCACCAAAGGCTCTTACGTAAATTAAGCTGTCATGGGATAAAAGGGAAGGTCCTTTCATGGATTGAGAACTGGTTAAAGGACAGGGAACAAAGGGTAGGAATTAATGGTAAATTCTCAGAATGGAGAGGGGTAACTAGTGGTGTTCCCCAAGGGTCAGTCCTCGGACCAATCCTATTCAATTTATTCATAAATGATCTGGAGAAAGGGGTAAGCAGTGAGGTGGCAAAGTTTGCAGATGATACTAAACTGCTCAAGATAGTTAAGACCAAAGCAGATTGTGAAGAACTTCAAAAAGATCTCACAAAACTAAGTGATTGGGCAACAAAATGGCAAATGAAATTTAATGTGGATAAATGTAAAGTAATGCACATTGGAAAAAATAACCCCAACTATACATACAACACGATGGGGGCTAATTTAGCTACAACGAGTCAGGAAAAAGATCTTGGCGTCATCGTGGATAGTTCGCTGAAGATGTCCACGCAGTGTGCAGAGGCGGTCAAAAAAGCAAACAGGATGTTAGGAATCATTAAAAAGGGGATAGAGAATAAGACTGAGAATATATTATTGCCCTTATATAAATCCATGGTACGCCCACATCTCGAATACTGTGTACAGATGTGGTCTCCTCATCTCAAAAAAGATATTCTAGCACTAGAAAAGGTTCAGAAAAGGGCAACTAAAATGATTAGGGGTTTGGAGAGGGTCCCATACGAGGAAAGATTAAAGAGTCTAGGACTCTTCAGCTTGGATAAGGAATAAGGAAAAGTTATTTACTTATTCCCATAATACAAGAACTAGGGGTCACCAAATGAAATTAATAGGCAGCAGTTTAAAACAAATAAAAGGAAGTTCTTCTTCACGCAGCGCACAGTCAACTTGTGGAACTCCTTACCTGAGGAGGTTGTGAAGGCTAGGACTATAATAATGTTTAAAAGGGGACTGGATAAATTCATGGTGGTGAAGTCCATAAATGGCTATTAGCCAGGATGGGTAAGAATGGTGTCCCTAGCCTCTGTTTGTCAGAGGATGGAGATGGATGGCAGGAGAGAGATCACTTGATCATTGCCTGTTAGGTTCATTCCCTCTGGGGCACCTGGCATTGGCCACTGTCGGTAGACAGATACTTGGCTAGATGGACCTTTGGTCTGACCCGGTACGGCCTTTCTTATGTTCTTAGAATCATAGAATCATAGAATCTCAGGGTTGGAAGGGACCGCAGGAGGTCATCTAGTCCAACCCCCTGCTCAAAGCAGGACCAAACCCAACTAAATCATCCCAGCCAGGGCTTTGTCAAGCCTGACCTTAAAAACCTCTAAGGAAGGAGATTCCACTACCTCCCTAGGTAACCCATTCCAGTTCTTCACCACCCTACTAGTGAAAAAGTTTTTCCTAATATCCAGCCTAAAGCTCCCCCTCTGCAACTTGAGACCATTACTCCTTGTTCTGTCATCTTCTACCACTGAGAACAGTCTAGATCCATCCTCTTTGGAACCCCCTTTCAGGTAGTTGAAAGCAGCTATCAAATCCCCCCTCATTCTTCTCTTCTGCAGACTAAACAATCCCAGTTCCCTCAGCCTCTCCTCATAAGTCATGTGCTCCAGCCCCCTAATTATTTTTGTTGCCCTCCGCTGGACTCTCTCCAATTTATTCACATCCTTCTTGTAGTGTGGGGCCCAAAACTTATGTTCTTATGTTCTTAGAACAGACCATGCTGTGAATTTTTACTTTGAATTATATCAATTATGAGTTAAATAATATGGAAGCTCTCTCTAAATTATAGTCCTGGGTTCCTTACCCTTTCAGCTACTCTGATAAATTAACATTTTTGTTAGGGGCAGGGAAAAATTTTCATGAAGCCTGTTATAGGAACTAAATGTTATCTAGGACTCTGAAGTAATCTTAATGTGGCCCATACAGTGCAATCCTTCGTTCTGGATTGGTCATTCCACAAGTTGAACCGCTCCTAACTACTGTCCATGCTTCATGAACCGTGGGAGTAAGGGGCAGGCTGGAGTAGGTGCGACCACACGGTTCTGCCAGCTGGGAGAGCGGCCTGAGGCAGAAGGCTCCAGCTCACATGTTATTCCAGGCAGGACTGACTCTACATGAGACTAAACTTAAAGAAGAGAATGACCTGGAGTCACTCCCATTCGGTGCTCTAAGAGGAGGATAGCCATGTCTGTCCAGCACCCCTGATTGAACTCACTGAGGTCTGCCAGCTGAGCTGGGCTGAGCGAGACCCTGGCTGGCGGACAGAGCCCCAGACCAGCAGCAGGCTCAGTGGGTCCAGCGGACAGACCCCAGAAAAAAGGCGCAAAATGATTGTCTGCTGTTGCTTTCACAGAAGGGGGGGAAGGGGGAAGGGCCGATGACATGTACCCAAAAACCACCTGAACAAAGTTTTTGCCCCATCAGGAATTGGGAGTTTAACCCAGAATTCCAATGGGCAGCAGAGACTGCAAGAACTGTGGGATAGCTACCCACAGTGCACCGCTCTGTAAGTCAATGCTAGCCACTGTAGTGAGGACACACTCCACTGACTTAATGCGCTTAGTGTAGACATATGCAATAGACTGTATAAAATACAATTCTAAAAAAATGACTTCTATAAAATTGACCTAATTTCATAGTGTAGGCATATCCTTAAACACAAGATCATAATTGTGACAGATATCACACTGTCCTGTAACACGCTAGACAAACCCTTTTGAGTTAAATTAAACATTGAATTAACACCTTCTGAGTTGTTTGTATTAAAATACACATTTATGTACTATTGCAAGATTGTGTGGAGCTTATTTAGGAAGAAGTCATTATTAGTTCAGTCGCTGGAAGACATTAGGAAGATGAAGGGAATTTTGGGGATAATACATGTGAAATGGATGTCCTGGGACATTTTGGTGGGTTAAGGAAATGCAAATTTTAAAGGTACTTTAGAAGATGCACTTTGGGCAGAGACCTATTGTCTGACTGATTACCTAGCCAAGGTCTTTTCAGATAGCCCAACTGGATAAATGAGTGACTCTGAGTTACAAGTTATTCTGCTGCCCACAAATCCTTTCTCCAATGACGATTCCTTGTATGTCCTCTCACCCACCAATTAAATTGTTGCTTTAACCCGTCTATATATGTGTTGCAGATGGGATGTATTCAGACCACCCACCATTTTTTTGGATGTACCACCCATGTATTAGACTGAAAGGACACATTGAAAAGCACTGGGTACGCCTGCTCCCACACGTTCACCCGCAGGGGAGTATTTCCGGCTCCAGGCTGTGGCCAATTTAAATCCAGATTCTTTCAGTTTGGCATCCATACTACCTGCAAGGTTACATTCTTCAAAGCGGTTAAATTGTCATATACCCAATGTCCCAGGGGAGATTTTATGCCCAGTGTGATAGGTACATAACTGCACACCCTGGGATTTTCCTCTATGGAGATTCCATTGTGATTAGACATGGTAACATCACACCCTAATTATGAGACCCCATAACCCAAAGGTGGTTCAAACAGTTGGGGAGACCAGAGGGTCATATTTTGGGGGCCCTCCATGACATATCACATGTCTGGATGACTATTTTTCCTATTGTCATTGATCATGGCATAGCCTAGGGAATACCACACAAGATGTCCTGATAAATTTGATATTCTTCACTGGGTTGGGACCCCCCTCCACCATCTGATCTGTACACCATGTACCAACGCTGCCAAATTCCCATGGGAGGATTGGTGGTACAAACTTTTATAGGTTGATCCTTAAAGTCTTCATTTGCCTCATTACCATAACTTGAGGGTGTAGCAGTCCACGTGTTTCCTCCTTTTGACACCTCACATTGTGGGCTCCCGGTAGACCTTACAATAGCGACAATTGTGATTAGCAGCAACGACTGTTAAATTCCAGGCCAGGGGGGTCCTTGTTTTCCTTTGTGGGTTCACCTGTAAGATACATGCAATAGAATTTATACATCATTCTTCTTAACCTCCATTTTGTGCCTTTTATTTGTGTGCAATGAACCCATCCCCACTCTTCATCCTCTGTTCCCAATAGCAGCAGGCTGGGCCCTAATCTGCCAAGGGCTATGTAGAGACCCTCCAGTGAAGAGCTGAGAATGGATGGTGCTGCTCTGAAATCCGTGGATCATGCTTTTTGGGCAGGTCACATCATGCTTTGACCTTTGCTGCTCCTTGTTCCTCTTGCCAGGCCACTGCCTGCTGTGATCCATGGTATTCTGGGTTCCTCTTCAGCTGGCATCAGATTTTCTAAAGTTCTGAAAGACAAAATGCACATTTTTCTACCTCCTTTAGGGGGCAGTAGATTATTGCTTAAAATAACCCTTCCTTTTACAAACTTCCTTGCTGATTGCAGGAAAAAGAATAATTGCTGCCACACTTTCTTGGGTTTTTTTTGTTCTATCAGCGGACCAGGTTTCAATGGCTTCTATCCTTAAGAGGAAGGGTGGATTATCCTACTGTTCATTTATGAAATTCATGGAGGTGGTGTAATTCAGTTTCCCTTCTTCTACAGCCGACCAGGTTTGTAATGGTTTCTCTTCTGTGCCAAGATTTAGGTTTATTTACAGGTAATATCTGAGAGGCAGCATTATCATGAGACCTTTGAACATGAGGTTTGTTTTCAATTACCATTTTTAGGATGCTTATTCCACCCCCACCCCAAAGCCATACATATTATACATTATTGCATGGTTACTTACTAACATTAAATTTATCCCGAGGTTTAACATTTTGACAGTCTGATTACTCAGAGCCACCTTAAAGCTCAGTGTTTCTGACATTGCTTCTTTTGTCTATGCCACCCCTGTCTTTGTGTCAGAGGTACATGGTCTTAACTTTTTGTTCTGCTCCTGCAGTTCTTAGCTGCTATTGATTCCCCCCCCCACCCCCCCAACAAAAAGGATCCAGAATCTCACTTTATTCTCCTGGTTCTGTCTGCCCCAGCCATGGCCACATTCTCTGGTCCTTATTTTACAAGATATTAAACTTTATAAAAACATGGAAGTACCCAAAGGGTTAAATACTAAATGCCAAAGCCAAATCACACTTGCTGCCTGTGTCTGGCAAAAGGGACGGTAAGTGTTGCAACTTTGACTGAGAAATTCAAATGGCGTTTTAGTGACATAACAATTTTAAAACAAACAAAATAAAATCAATTTATCTTAAAACCTACAAAACGTGTTGGTTTAGGTCCTTAAAACCTTACATAATACACACACAAAAATTCCCTTTTTCCAACATTCATTGCGCTGCTTTACTGCATTTTTATTACAACTATACCCAGACTACATTTCCATAGCATACAATTGGAGACAGTCAAGTCAAATTCCAATGGAAAACCCTTATCTCTTTTAGCAATTCTGATTAAATCATCCAATAGTTAAATAAATTAAATCAGATTGTCTCTCTGCATGCTACCTGCAGCATCCCTTTACAATTGATTATTTACAGACCATTCCTTTGGGAAGAGGGCCCATTTTCCTTTAGATTACATGTAAAGATGTTGTACGGGATTTGAAGGTTGTGTAGACCCAGAACACAATCGTAGCAATGTGTGACTCACCCCTGCAGCTCCTCCTGCTGGTTGTCCAGGGAATTAGCTCTTCCAGCCTCTGGAGCACCCTCTGCAGGCCAGTGTCCCACTGCCACTGGCCCCCTCATGTCCCTCCCAGGACCCAGTGCCCCTTGTGTTTGGGGTGCTGCCCCCCAGCAGTACTCACCTCAGTCATAGGCTACTACCAGTAACCATTAACCCCCACTCTCTGGGGCAGACTGTATAAGCCACTCATCACAGGCAAAGGGGTTTGGACCTTCTGCCTCTGGCTACCTATGGGCTGCCCCTGCAACCCAGTACTTAATAGGCCTTACCAGGCCTGCAGCCTGGGGCTTTCCTAGGCCAGAGTTCCCCAGCCCTGCTCAACTCCAGATACCTGGTTAACCTCCCTGCAGCCAGGCCCTTCTCTCTGTGAACACAAAGGGAGACTGCTGAGCTCCTGGCTCCCAGCCTTTTCATACAAGCCAGCTGTGGCCAGATTGGGGTGTGGCCCAGCTGCAGCCACTTCCCCAATAAGCCCAGCTTTTAGAGCTGCAGCCCTCTCCAGGGCTGCTTTTACCCTCTTTCAGGGCTGATTTCAAGCCCTTCAGGGCAGGAATGGGTGACCACCCCACTACAGCTTTCAAGCCAGTTGCAACCATATTAGTTAAGGGTTAATGGGAAAGCAGGTTTTCAGAAGCAAGGCCATATCTAGCTGGCCATTTCTGCTAATCAGAATGGGAGGAGGGGACAGACAAGCAGACAAGTGAGACTGAAAACCTTGGTGGTTGGAAAGCCTTGAATCTAGATGCCTCTGGTATTAAAAAAAATTGAAAGTTAGAAGAATAATGATACAGTAGGGCTTATCATGACCTATGTGTTTTGTAGAAGTTAGCTATAAAAAGTTTAGATAATAGTGTGTACTTTGGAGCAGTCCTTTGAAGCCATCTTGAGAGACTTTCCTGAAACCTTTTCTCCCCAGTGGGTGAGCAACTGGCCACTACAAACCTGCTGTTAACTGCTCAATACCATTCCAGATGTTCTAAACCTATTGCTTATGTTTTTGTGTGTGTGTAAATCTAATGAACTGCAGTGTTAGACAAGAACATTCTTATTTGCATTTAATCCTTGATAGGCAGAATTGCTCTGTTCCTGTTGATTTATTCCTGACACTGCCTGGAGTGAAATAGTTAAGCTACCAGTGTTGGGGATTCTGAAAACCCTGGGTAACAAAGGCTCCTGGGGACAAAAACATAGCTGTGCTAGTGGCCAGTACTGACCCCCTTGTATAATTTAACTAATAGGATTTCACCTAGTGTGACTGTACTGAGTTGCACACATATTTATATTTACATGACTGGGTTTTATTATCAAAGCAAGAATTCTATTCTTATAACACCACAACTGTTACTCTTCAACATTTGCACAACTCTCAACTATTTACTTCCCTCCAAACTCTCTAATATTAATTTCTGCAACAGCTACTTTTATCTCTTCACACTCTTTCTTTAAATCACTCACTTCTGCATTCATTTCTTTAAAGTGGTGCATTTTGCCTGTAAGGACTTAGCCACTAAATACAGTCCCTGCAACACAGCTACCTTAGTCTGTGCTTTCTTTACCATGGGATTGTTGGAAAAGGCAGTATTAATATTATTTCCATGGTTGCCCATGGGTCTTTTGCTTTAAAATTTCAGTGGAATACAGCGGACCTCTGTCAGGCTTTGTCAAAAATACTTTTCACATAAGTATCCAAAATAACCTCCCTGAAAACTTCAGAAAAACAAGTGCGAGGGGGTGGTGGTGGTGGAAAGCAACCAGTTAACTCTGTGAAGTCATTTTAAAGTATGGGCTAACAGCAGCATATTTAGCAAACTGAAAAGAAGGACGAGAGAAAAATAATGAAAAAAAGGATATTATTAGCTCCGAGCAAAGAGTAGGGCTCCCCAGGTTAAAATAATTGGGAACCATTACTCTGTTATCCTGGCTCTGGGGGAAAATTGAGTGTTTGTTACCTGCACTTGCAAACCTGAATTTGTTCTCCCAGTGTTGTTTTTGTTTGCATGCCAAATGAATTGCAGGAGTGCCATTGCCTGCTGCAGTTGACTGTTTCTGGGCAACCCCATATATTAATCCATTAATTCTAGATGTTAACCCACTCACTCACAGGTTTTCATTTTGAAATTCCTTTGTATTCCCTTCCCTAGGATTTGAGTTGCAGTTCCTGGTTCTTAAGGTGGTCTATTAATTTTGCTACCATACATGATTCCTGCTGTTCCCTTCAGGGAAGGCATGGGGCAAGTGACTATGACTATCTGGGATCTGTCCCCTCAGGATAATAACATGGATTGGCTCCCCCCTCTGATGTATTTACCTCCACACATCCACCTGCTCCAAAAACTGAGGTTTGAGACCCCCCAAGACCATTACTTCCATGCTTACATTGATAGAGCTCATCCTATAAATCTGCTACACTCCCTGGCCGTTCATGCCTCTCCTGACAAATTGCCTCACAGGACTCCTCTGTCCATACAGCATCGTGTGTCATTAGATTCACTACCTCTACTGCTAGTATGGATTTTTTCCATTAAAATCTATTGTTGGTCCACTCCAAAGCCTTAATATGTTGGAGGAGATCAGCTTCCCTTTTTACCCAGTACACCATGCTGGAGCACAGACCTTGTAATACCATTCCTCTTTTCCAATATTCCTTTCTCTTGGGATCCCCAATAACCCCTCATCTCCTTTTCAATCTCATCTCAGGTTGACCCCCCCCTTACCTGGTATGGGCCCTGATTCCTCTGTATCAATTTATTTTAAAAGGCTGTTACCTTAGGTTACCAGAGCCCACTGTATCACCGTCAAGCAGCTTTGTGGACTATTATTGAGGGCGACTTATCTGGCTGTTACTCACCTGCTGAGCACGATGCATCTGAGTCATGGCAACACGATATTGGGGCTTGACCTTTGCCTTCCCTTGGTTCTTTGTCACACAGACAGAAAGCAGAAGACCAGAAATGCAGGTAATGTGATGTTTATTGGGGTTAATCAAGCAAACTTATCCATAGCTCTCCATACCAGTAGCGCCTTTTCCCTTCTCTTTCTCAGAAGACATAATTATACCTTTACTGCATGCCCTTGGCAGCACCCCTTACAATTATTAGTCATGTTCCATTTTAGCAGGTCTTGAGTCTTGGGGCTTCGATTCCACCTCTTTGTACCCCATGGGAGGGAGAGGAATGGAGGTTGTGTACTGGCCAGGCTTTTCTTTAGCTTTTAGTGTTTCTTATGTCACTCTCCCATCCCCCCTTGTCCCTCCTAACTGGTTGCTTGACCTTGGCTAGAGGGAGGAGTCAGGCAATCTTCAAGTGTATGCTTGTATATTACACTCCCCACCATACCCAGCAACATTTCAACTCTCTTCCTTATCTTTTCTCACTGTGCTATAAACCCTGTCTGGTTGTGAGCAGATCCAATACACCGTGTCTTTGTTCTCACATGTTAGTAAGACTATAAAAATATCACAAGTCAAACGAGCAAAAAAAGCCCAAAATTCTATCTAAGGCAAATATACAGGCCTGAATACTATGTTATCATCACTAGCATGGACCTCCCACATAACTTTTATCCCAGTGCTTAGGGTAGTTAACTAGGATGTGGCAGACCCCCATTTCAAGTCGATGATGAAGAAAAATATTTGAACAAATCCCATACGTGTGCCTTGACCACTGGAATATGGGAACTCTCTCTCAATTTCTCCTGTTGAAGACCCTCTGTGAATCTAACTCCAGCACCCATTGGTTCCCATGTAGTTATGCTATTTTACACATGCATGCTGGGGATCTGGCCAATTTACTTCACTGGATCTACACTGATTAAATTAGTGGAAGATTGGCTCAAAATGTCTGTCAGATACCTTAGCTGAGAATGTCTCAAACACCAGTTACCCAGAAATCTGTGGTCTCTGATTTTTGTTTTTTTAAAGATAAGAACATCAACACTGGTTGAGAAACCTGAATTTCCCTAATATATTCCTTAGAGCTGTTTTCACCTCCTTGTTTTTCAGGCTGTAGATGATGGGGTTTAACATGGGGGTCAAAATGCTGTACTGGACAGAGAACATTTCATCCAGAAGCACAGAGGAGACTGAGCTGGGCTTTGTGTACTGGAAAAAAGCTGTCAGATACAACAAACCAACCACAATCAGGTGGGAGCTGCAGGTGGAGAAGGCTTTCCGCCTGCCCTCCGCAGAGCGTATCCTCAAGATGGTGGAGATGACGTGAACGTAGGAGATGAGGGTGAAGAGGAAGGAGCTTGATCCTAGTATCACAACAGAAGTAAGAAGCACCATTTGATTGGTGAGAATGTCAGTACAGGAGAGTTGTAACAGAGGAGGGAGCTCACAGCAAAAATGGCTGATTTGATTGGGTCCACAGAAGTGCAACTCGAGGGCAAAAACTGTGTTAATTAAGGCATAAAAGAAGCCCGTGATCCATGCACCACTCACGAGCTGAACCCAGATCTCTTTGTTGATTGCATCCACGTAATGCAATGGGTCACAGATGGCAGCATAGCGGTCATAAGCCATGGCTGAGAGAATGAAAACTTCTGTACCAGCTAAGAGAAAAAAGAAGAACATCTGGGCAATGCAGCCATTGACTGAAATTGTTTTGTGGTCTGCAAGAAAGTTCATCAGCATATTAGGCACCGTGACTGAGGAATAGCAGATATCAACAAAGGATAAGTGGAAGAGGAAGAAATACATGGGGGTGTGAAGGTGAAAATCAGCTCTTATCAGCACCATGATCACTATGTTCCCAACCAGGGTGATTAGGTAAATAACTAAAAACACCAGGAAGAGGAAAATCTGTATCTGTGGTTCACTGGAAAGTCCGAGGAGAATAAATTCGGTCACTGCGGTTTGATTTTCCATTGACATATATTCAGGAAAACTGTGACCTGGGAAATGAGGGGATAAAACCCAAATGAAATTAGCATTTATAACCAAGGTAAATTGAAACAGCATGTGGAGATAATCTGATCAGCAGCATGAAAGTAAAAAGAATCCTATTCCAGCCTGTAAAATATGTGTTTTACATCATTTAAATTGAGAGAGAGAGAGAGAGAGAGAGAGAGAGAGAGAGGGGCGGAATGAAATGTGTATATTTTAAATAGACAAAATGGGCTGGATATACGAAAGGACTTGCCCCTTTAGATGCTTAAAACCCAGAATCAGGCCCCACTGGTATTCACAAATACCCTGCTCAGCTGGGACTCTGGGACAGGCTGATGTGGGGCTCCTCAGTCTCATCTCTTCAAGCTGTTCCACTCTGGCTAAAGAATTAGAGAGGAAGTGCAATGGGCATGCTGGATACTGGGTTTTCCACATCCAGGGTGAGTGCTCTAGCAATGGGCCATGCTGGATACTGGGTTTTCCACATCCAGGGTGAGTGCTCTAGCCATGAGGCTATAGAGTCATTAATTTTCTCGCTCACTCTCTATGTTGTCCACTTCCTCTGGCCTAATATCGCTCTATCTGCCCCAGTGACGTCAATGCAGCCACAGCAAATTTGCACCAGCAGGGGATCTGGCTCATAGACACCAAAAGAACTATGTATGATTTAAACCTACTGGGGATCTGGTCAATTACCACTTGGTCTATTATTTATGTCTACTGTTTTCAACTATTTTGCTGAAAATGCAATTTAATATCTTTAGTATCTTATTGGATTCATCCCTATTAAAATCACTAATATTTTTGAAGAAGAAGAAGAAATTAATGTGCCCAGCAAACATTCTCTAGTCACAGTGACATAATTTTGAAAAGAGCAAGATAGAAAATTAATGGCATTTTTTCCCCTAAATTACTTAAGCTCTTTTGAAAAATGACTTTGATTCATTGTTCTGCACAACTGAATGTCAGGCTGTACATACAGAAGAAAATCTTTTCTGCCCTCATGTAAGTGAGTAGCTATCTGACATCAGTTTTTAATAGAAATTGGAATGAAGCCAATATCCTCTGCAATGTCCAATCTTTGACCCCATATGACCCTAGAGAGAAACTAAACCTTTACTCCATTATCAGCTTAAGAGAGCAATACCTAAGAAAAGAAATAGACCTTGTAATCAAATGTTATTGTTAACACAGACAGACTCTATGCAGAGGGAAATTTCACAGTGGAGAGAGGTAAATAGCTGGGTTTCTCAAGGATCAGTACTGCTACCAGTGCTGTTTAACATACTCATAAATGATCTGGGAAAATGGGTAAATAGCAACGTTTGTAGATGATACAAAATTACTCAAGATAATTAAATCCAAAGGAGATTACAAAGAGTTACCAAGTCATCCAAAGAAACTGAATGACTGGGCAAGAAAAAGGCGGATGAAATTAAATGTTCATAAAGTGAAAATAAATCACATTGGAAAACAATCCCAATTATACATGCCTAACAATGATGTTTTAATTAGCTGTTACAGGAAAGAGATCTTGGAGTCATTGTGGATAGTTCTTAAAACACATCTGCTCATATGCAGCAGCAGTCAAAAAAGCTAATAGAATATTAGGAACCATAAAGAAAGGGAGAGAGAATAAGACAGAAAATATGATAATGCTGTTAAATGAATCCATGGTATGTCTACATCATGAATATTACATGCAGTTCTGGTTGGCCCGTCTCAAAAAAAATTATGTTAGAATTGGAAAAAGTACAGAGAAGGGCAACAACAATGATTAACAGTATGGAACAGCTGCTGTATGAGGAGAGATTTAAAAGATTGGGACTGTTTGGCCTCTGTTTCCCAGAAACTGGGGATGAGCGACAGGGGATGGATCACTTGATGATTACTTGTTCTGTTCATTCCTTCTGGGGCACCTGGCACAGGCCACTGTCAGAAGACAGGATACTGGGTTAGATGGACCCTTGGGTCTGACCAGTAGGGCCATTCTTATGTTCTTATGAAAAGAGATGATGAAGGGGAATGTGATAGAGGGCTATACAATCATGAATGGTGTGGAGAAAGTGGAGGAAGTTTTATTTATCCCTTCACATAACATACAAACAACGAATCACCTGATGAAATAGGCATCAGCTTTTCATAGAATATTAGGGTTGGAAGAGACCTCAGGAGGTCATCTAGTCCAATCCCCTGCTCAAAGCAGGACCAACACCCACTAAATAATTCCAGCCAAGACTTTGTCAAGCTGGGCCTTAAAAACCTCTAAGGATGGAGATTCCACCACCTCCCTAGGTAACCCATTCCAGTGCTTCACCACTCTCTGAGTGAAATAGTGTTTCCTAATATCCAACCTAGACCTCCCCCATTGCAACTTGAGACCACTGCTCTTTGTTCTGTCATCTGACATCACTGAGACCAGCCAAGCTCCATCCTCTTTGGAATCCCCCTTCAGGTAGTTGAAAGCAGCTATCAAATCCCCCCTCACTCTTCTCTTCTGCAGACTAAATAACCCCAGTTCCCTCAGCCTCTCTTCATAAGTCATGTGCCCCAGACCCCTAATCATTTTCATTGCCCTCTGCTGGACTCTCTCCAATTTGTCCACATCCCCTCTGTAGTGGGGGGGACCAAAACTGTACACAATACTCCAGGTGTGGCCTCACCAGTGCCGAATAGAGGGGAATGATCACTTTCCTCGATCAGCTGGCAATGCTCCTACTAATGCAGCCCAATATGTCATTAGCCTTCTTGGCAACAAGGGCACACTGCTGACTCATATCCAGCTTCTTGTCCACTGTAATCCCCAGGTCCTTTTCTGCAGAACTGCTGCTTAGCCAGTCGGTCCCCAGCCTGTGCATGGGATTCTTCCGTCCTAAGTGCAGGACTCTGCAGGACTCACTTGATAAATTGCTCTGTTCTCTTCACTCCTTCTGAAACATCTGACACTGGCCAATATTGGAAGGCAGGATAGTGGGCTAGATGGACCATTTATTGGACCTGGTATGGCCATTCTTAATATAGTTAAGAGGCTTCTCCAGAGAATGCCATACCCCTAACCTCTGCATGCCCATAAAACACAGACTCAAAGAAAAAAGATACACCAGGTAACACTAACCAAATGATCTCAATTTGTGATAGACTTTAGACTTCAAGGTCAGAAGGGACAATTATGATCATCTAGTCTGACCTCCTGCACAATGCAGGCCACAGAATCTCACCCACCCACTCCTGTAATAAACCCCTAACCTATGTCTGAGCTATTTAAGTCGTCAAATTATAGTTTGAAGACTTCAAGGTGCAGAGAATCCTCCAGCAAGTGACCCGTGCCCCATGCTGCAGAGGAAGGCGAAAAACCCCTAGTGCCTCTGCCAATCTGCCCTGGAGGAAAATTCCTTCCCAACTCCAAATATGGCAATCAGCTAAACCCTGAGCATGTGGGCAAGACTCACCAGCCAGAAACCAGGAAAGAATTCTTTGTAGTAACTCAGATCCCAACCCATCTAACAGCCCATCACACGCTATTGGGCATATTTACCGCTAATAGTCAAAGATCAATTAATTGCCAAAATTAGGCTATCCCATCATACTATCCCCTCCATAAACTTATCAAGCTTAGTCTTTAAGCCAGATATGTCTTTTGCCCCCACTACTCCCCTTGGAAGGCTGTTCCAGAACTTCACTGCTCTGATAGTTAGAAACTTTTGTCTAATTTCAAGTCTAAACTTCCTGATGATCATTAGTTCTTATGTTCATATTAATACTGAGCTTAAATAATTCCTCTACCTCCCTGTATTTATCCCTCTGATATATTTATAGAGAGCTAAATAAGCCAAGCTCTTGGAATCTCCTTTCATAAGACAGGTTTTCCATTCCTCGAATCATCCTAGTAGCCCTTCTCTGTACCTGTTCCAGTTTAAATTCATCCTTCTTAAACATGGGAGACCAGAATTGTCTCAGTGGTATCTCAGAAAGAGAGAGAGAGAGAGAGAGAGAAAGAGAGAGAGAGATGGGTGATTGAAGTAATAGCCGAGTTCTCAACTACAGCCCTTGGATGGCAACTCACTCTGTGTGAACATACAGTGGTGTTGTAGCTGTCTTGGTCCTAGGAGATTCAAGACTCAAGGTGAGTGAGAACAACTTTTGTGGGTGAAAGGGAAGAGCTCTGTGTGGCTCAAAAACTTGTCTCTCTCAGCAACAGAAGCTGGTCTAATAAAGAATATTACCTCACCCAGCTTGTCTCTGTGTGAACAGACTGCTGCATGTGAGCAGAAGTCAATGGGACTCACCCCTGGATACGAGGGAACAGAATCTGGTCCTTTGGCATGGAAAGGATAAAAAAAAGGTTAAAAAGGAATAAAAATATGAAACAACTCACCTGCCTTTTAAATGTGGATCATAAAAATGGTGAGATCACTCTGACCTGTGCTTTCATCTTTCTGTTGTCTTAGTCTATTTATCTCTCTACTTCCTGATTTGTCTGTCTGCCTCTGCAATACAGCATCTTAGGATATCAACTTTTCTTTATGCCAAACATTTAAATCTGACAAGGGAGGTAGGGTTATCCCTGTGAGTGAAGCAAAGAGCTGATTCTTGAGAGCTGTTTAAATGCTGTCCTATTTCCCCTGGTACAAGATCCCTGAAGTTCACGCTCTGTAACAAAGTACAAGTAACGCCATGCTGGGTCAGTCCTTCAGCAGCGATTTACTATGCATAAGAATGAGAGGACAGAAGCTTGGATTGCCAAAGGAGCCTAATGGATTTAGGTATCCAATCTCAGTGACAGTCAATAAAAAAGACACATATCTTGGATTTTTAAAGTACCCTAGTAGCTAGACACCCACACAGCAAATCATTTCATCTCCCAAACACTCCTTTGAAGATGCTAACCATAATGTGAAAGGAACAACTAGACTGCATGAGGTGGCAGGAAAAAATTAGGTGATGAGACAAAGGTGGAGTTATATTATGCAGAACTTGGCAAAACTTTTCAGACAAATACTTTTTTTGAAAAAAAAAAGCAGTTTTGGTTGATCCCATATTATTTGCAAATTTGATGCCCATTCACCAAATATCTGCATGCAAGGCCGGGGGGGAGGGGCAGGAGAGTCTAAATTGACAACCCTAGCACCCACACCCAATACATTTAACCTATCTAGGCTACTCGGATGTTGGAGAAACTCATTAACTTTCCACCTCTGCTTTCTGTGGAGCAGAGAGGTGTAGATAGGTCTCCCATCTCTCAGGAAATTGCTTTAATCTTTAGGGCACAACTTTTTAAGGCTTTCCTGTTGAAGCTGTTCATATTGTATAAATCAGCAGCACATCAGCAGCAGGAGAGACATATCACTATAATGAAGGTGGTGGTCAATGGGGAGTCATTCTGGGGGTGGCGAGATCCTGGGACAGAGAGAACTGTTGTCAGGCCCCGGATGGTGCAGCCTCACCAGATGATGAGGGGCTGTGTGACCTTGGTGTAGGTGCCAGGGATGAAGCCCCTTGCCCTGCCTATGGCCCGGATCCCTGTGCAGACACAGGAGGGGTCAGGCTGGCTGGTAGTTGGGGCTCTCCAAGATATCGGCTGTGAAGTGCTGTTGGGACAGGATCCAGGCCCTGCTCCTGTAACAGCCAAGGATTTGAATTTGAATCCAGGGAACCAATCGGCTGAGACTGAAGTGGTCAGTGAAAATGCTAAGCTCAGGATACCTGCGTCTCTGTAACCAGAGCCCTGGAGCTGAGTGGGACAGAGAGATGCTCCCCGTCCTCCAAACAGGGGAGGTGGTTCACACTGGCGCTGATGCTGTGAACCAAGCAGTGGGCTCTCTGCCTGCCTTCACTGGGACAGCAGGGGCAAAGCTGAGCCCAGGCGGATCGGAGACCCCAGCTGAGTGTGGGGAAGCACAGCCAGGGTGGGACAGCTGCCAACCAGGGCTGCCTTGTCCAGAGGTGCAAATGGCCCAGGACAAGGCTAAAGCAGCCTTGGGACACCTGCCTGTCCTAGAGGAGCCTTTTCAGAAGGTGGCCCTGGACTGGGTGAGGGACA
This sequence comes from Mauremys reevesii, assembly GCF_016161935.1. Classification (NCBI taxonomy): domain Eukaryota; kingdom Metazoa; phylum Chordata; order Testudines; family Geoemydidae; genus Mauremys; species Mauremys reevesii. The sequence goes on along the minus strand of NC_052635.1, from coordinate 16,527,708 downwards.
GATGTGAGGGGAAGGCCTCTCCCGATGGAGAATCAGTGGTGGAGTATGTACTGACTTTCCTGGAAAAGCTCGCTGAGCTCATGGGTCCGGTCAGGGAGAACCTAGCCAGGGCCCAAGGGAGACAGAAGGTCTGGTACGACTGCTCAGACTATGGCACCGGGGACCAGGTGAGGGGTCTCATCCTGGTGAGGAAGAATAAGCTACAAGCTGCCTGGGACGGGCCCTTCAAGGTCATCAAACAGCTGAATGAGGAGAATGATGCGGTGGAACAGCTCAACTGGGCTCACAGCCACCGAGGGGACCAGGTCAACATGATGAAGCCGTACTGTGACAGGGAGAGGTTGGTACTGGCCGTGTGTGGCCAGTGGGAGAAGGGGGAAGATCTCCTGGTGGGTCTCTTCCCTGAGGCTGGAGCCAGCCTCTTGCTGGAATCAGCTCCCCTCTCTGACCAATTAACCCCTTCCCAGCAGGCAGAGATCAGAGAGATGCTGCATTCATACCCACCGATGTTTTCCAACCGGCCTGGGCTCACTAACTGAGCTGTCCACTGGGTGGAGACAGGAGCCGACCCTCCCATCAAGTGTTCCCCATTCAGAGTAACAGGGAACACAGGCCAGGCCCTGGAGGGAGAGGTCAGAGACATACTGGCTTTAGGGGTGATCCAGCCATCCACCAGTCCTGGGGGCCTCTCCCGTGGTTCTGGTTCCCAGGAAAGATGGGTCGATCCAGTTCTGTGTGCAGTATCAGAAGCTCAGTGCCAGCACCATGTCTGGTACCTGCCCATACCAAGGCCTGATGAGATCCTAGACAAGTTATGGGGGACTCAGTACCTCATGACCAGGGATTTCACCAAAGGTTACTGGCAGTTGCCTTTGCATCCAGATGCCAGGTTGAAACCTGGTTTTGTCACCCCTGTGGGGCTGTACAAGTTCCTAGTCCTACCTTTCAGCCTCAAGGAGGCGCCGGTCACCTGCCAGCACCAAGGGGATCAATTACTGAGGGGGAAGGATAATTTTACCCTAACGTACATTGATGATATTTGTGCCGTTAGCCAGACCTGGGAGGACTGCGTGTCCAAGGTGAAGAGGGGCTGAGTCGCCTCCAGGATGCAGGGCTGACTGTAAAAGCTGGGATGTGCAAGGTGGGGATGGCAGAAGTTGTACCTGGGCCTCAAGGTGGGGAGCGGCTGCCTAAAGCCAGAGCCAGCCAAGGTGGGGGCGATGAGAGACTGGCCTGCTCCCCAGACTAAGAAACAGGCCCAGGCCTTTATTGGGATGGCGGGGCTCTCCTGGAGGTTTGTGCTCCACTTTAGCTCTTTGTCAGCTCCCATCACTGCGCTATGCAGGAAGGGGAAGCCAGACAAGCTCGTCTGGACCGGGCAGTGCCAGAGGGTTCTCTGCACAGTGAAGGAGGATCTGGTCAAGGGCCTGCTGCAGGGAAACCCTGACTTTGACAAGACCTTTGTGGTGTTCACTGATGCCCCACACACAGGGCTTGGCACGGTGCCGAGGCAGGCCAATGCAAAGGGGGAGAAACATCACATCATGTATCTAAGCAGGAAGCTGCTGCCCTGGGAGCAGGGCTATGCAGCCCAGAGAAGGAATGCCTGGCCATGGAGTGGGCTCTTTAAAAGCTGTGGCCGGATCTATTTGGGCAGCGCTTCACTGTGTATCTGGACCACTCACCCTTCTGTGGCTGCACCAGATGAGAGGGGCCAATGCCGAGCTCCTGAGGTGGATTCTGTCCTTCCAGGATTATGAGATGGAGGTGGTCCACATTAAGGGGAGTGCAAATGTTATAGTTGATGCTTTGTCCCGGAGAGGGGGGCCTGAACTTGCCCAGGTCACTGGCTAAAATGACCCCACTCAGTTCGGTCTCAAATTGGGGAGAGGTATGACAAAGTAGGGATTTTACCTTGTTATGTTGTATGTAAGCCTATTTGAGTCTCACTGTTTTGCATGAATGCTGTGTGTGCCTCAGTTTCCCTGTGTATTGCATCAGTGTCTAGGTGCATCCGATGAAGTGGGTATTCACGCACGAAAGCTCATGCTCCAAAACGTCTATTAGTGTATAAGGTGCCACAAGACTCTTTGCTGCTTTTACAGATCCAGACTAACACGGCTACTCCTCTGATAAGTGTCTAGGTGGTAGGAATAAGGGTGTGTGACTTTTGTGGAGGCTGCTCCAGCAGCCTGCATGGATGCTATGGCTGCCCTTTTGTAACCTGAAACCCAGGATGGGGATGCAACCAGTTGACTCTTGGCCTGGAAAGTGAGACAAAGGCTGGAGGAGGAGCAATGGGCAGGCTGGGGCCAGGCAGCTGGAAGCGAGTCAGTCTCAGCCGGCTTGGAGCTCAGGGGAGGACCAGAGCCCTGGCTCTGGGCTCTCTTCCCCCCAAGATGGACTTGGCTTAAAGTCACTGATTTCTGTCCTAAAAAGTTGTTTTCTGCGATGTGTTTCTTTCGACTAATAAACCTTCTGTTTTACTGGCTGGTTGAGAGCCATGTCTGACTGTGGAGTTGGGGTGAAGGGTGACACACCAGTAGCTGACATAGCTCCAGTTGTTCCTTTCAGGTGCTGTCTTCCAGATAACCTACTGAATGGACAGTAAACGATTTCTGAAATATTGCTGTGTCAGGATTTAGTATAGGCCCCCGACTCTGAAGAAGATAATTTTGAATAACATGTGCTTCAGTTAGGATGCAATGTCACTGATCCAAATAGTGACCGGTACTAATAAGGAATTTGTTTACCTCTTTTGTAGTTACTGTATAACTTAATGATTTCTTTACCAATTTGTTTTTTCCTTGCCTGCATTTTGTTTGCTGTCATTCATTTGTTGATTTTTACCTGTGTGTTGGTTAAAAAGATGAGCAAGTTCATGCACGTTGTAAATGTTGTACAGCAACAGAGGCAGGGCCGGTGCAACCCATTAGGCGACCTAGTTGGTCGCCTAGGGCGCTGACATTTGGGGGGTGGCAACCACGGCGGCCGAATATCCCCGGTCGTTGGGGGTATTTTGAGGGCGGGACCTTCTGCCGCCTCTGTCGGGGGCGCCATTTTGGGGGCAGGACCTTTCGCCGCCTAGGGCGCCAAAAAGGCTGCCAGCGCTCCTGAACACAGATCTTACATGATGTCATGGGTTAGGCCTCCTGGGATGTCACCTGAGGTGCTGGGACACCACTGAGTCAGACTTTTCAGCCAGCCTGGGACCCCTTTTTCCTGGACTTGCTGGTTGGTCTAAGCTCTCCAGCCTTTTCCAGCCAAGCAGTCATCTTTGATGGAGGTAGCAGGGGGGAACTGAGGGCCTGGATTATGTCACTCCCCATCCTTAACTAGGATTTGCGTAAGGCAGGAGTTCCTTGTTTCCTAGTTTGACCCTCCCGCCCTAGCTTCTCCTTGAAAAGTACAGAATTCAAGATGGATTCCAGTATAAGGTGACGTGGTCATATGCCTCTGCAAGGCCCCTTTTGCCGTTCTTCACAGGTTGACTCACACATCCACAGGAAGACTAAGCTCTTTTAGAATTCATTGTCAGCGCTGATGGACCATTAGCACTGTCTGGCTTTTCCATGTTGTACCTGAAGTGTTAGCAGGGGCATCATCCAAAGTAACATAGTTGAAATATAGATACATAGTCAATATTCCTAATTTCAGATAGAGAAATGATACACGCATACAAATAGGATAATCATATTCAATAAATCATAACTTTTCTAATGATACCTCACAAGCGTTATATTGCATAAAGCATATCTTAGTTATGTCATATTCCTACCACGAGCATATTTTCATAAAGAATATGGAGTATAGTGTCACAGATGACATACAGGACAAACTTATAATTAAAAACAGATGGCACCAGAATTCAATTTATAACTGTACAAAATAAGGCAAACAAAAATAAAAAAATAAAAAGGGTTAAACATTTAAATAAGCAAGTTATTACCTTGTTATTTAAAACTTTTAATAAAAATTGATAAAATGTATATGATTATTTCCCAAATTTGTTGTATTAATGCAGTAACTTAAGGCATTTTCCATTACTTTAATTAACTATATTTTAAAACTCTGTGTGGTAATAAGGAAGGCCATGTTTCAAATATTAATCAGTGGTTAGGATTAGAAGCAGAATATGCATTTCTGTTGCTCAGCAACCATATCTTTAAGTTAGGAGTAATTTGAGCTGCTGCATTCCTGAAGGGTTAAAATTATTAATTTATTGGATTTATTTAAAGTAAATTTTTACCTTGTTTTTTCTTTGTTTGATTGTTGTTTTGTTCTATTTTCAATTGTTTTATCTTTTGGAGGTTTCTGTAAAAACTATAACTTTTAACTTTTAAAACAGATAGAGTGGAAGGTGTGGCCGGGGGGGGGGGGGGGGGTGCGGAGAGCAACCTAAGAAGGTAGCAAGACCTGAGCCAAGAGAGATTAACTCTAGCAAACTGTGAAAGGATATACAGGAAAACTTAACTGGTATGTAAAAGTATTTGAGAAAGAAAGTTATATTTTTAGCCATGAATGAGGAGTGTTGCTCTATGTGATTTCCTTAAGCGTCTTCACCAGCATGGCATGGTCTCCCTTGATACGTTCCAGCAAGAATCTAGCTGTATCATTTGTTCCCACATGAAGGACAATCAGTGGATTTTTTCCCACTCCTGTTAGGATCCTCTTCAGCCTCAGGTCCACATCCCATATCTTAGCACCCGGCAAACAGCACACCGTTCTGTTCTCCGCATCAGCTCTGGTTACACATCTGTCTATTCTTCTCAGTAAGGAGTCTCCAATCACGTAGACCTGCCTTTTCCTGGTGATGGTGCGATTCTCCGGTCTATCCCCTGTTTCCTCTGACTGCAAATCCTCTCAATTCCTGTTCACCCTTGCAATCTTCTGCAACCCATCCTGTACCCTCCTGCAGCTCATATTTGGTGTTGTAATCTCCATTGACTCTTCCCCTCTTCTTATAGAATTAGCTTCTCCTCTCTTCTTCCTTGCCCTCTCACCTTCAGTGACCATCTGCTGTGCCCCTTCATTTTCCAACTCAGCAAACCTGTTCCTGAGCTCTATTTCTCCTTCACTAGCCCGTCTTTTCCTCTCCCTGGTTCTCCCTAGTCACATGCTTCCACCGTCCACTTTCCTCACCCAGCAGTCTCCCCTCAGAGTTCTTTGGTCCTGCTTCCATCTGCAAGTCTGAGCTTTTCCCTTCAGACTCCTCATGTCTTTGCTCCATCACCCACTAGAACCCCCTTCTAAACTCAACCAGAGTTTCCACCTGCATCTCCAGTCCTCAGATCTTTTCTTCCATCAGCTCTCTCAGGTGGCACTTCATGCAGACGAAACTCTTATCAGATACCCCCTCCAGGATCATGTATATGCCGCACCTTCCACATCCAGTCATCTTCATTGTGTCTTCCACTGCTCGGGTCCCTACCACTCCTGCCTCTGTATCTGTCATAGGCTTCCCACCTAAATCCTGTAAATCTGGGAAACACAAACCAAACCAAAACACCACCACCCATTTCAAAACAAACCCCCAACAAGCACCAAAATACTGCTAGAACACTGCACACTCCCTTCACTAACCTGTCTGATCCTCTGCCTGCCTCTCTTAGTCTTCCCCCAAACTCCTCCAACAGAACTCCCACTCAAACTCCCCTGTTTACAGCTCTGTTTGCTGGCTCCTGTGCCGCAGCAGTTGTCTATGCCGCTGACTGAGTGGCTGGCTACCTTTATAGGACCCACTTCAAGTGCCTGACAAGGAGAAAGATCTCTGTTTAAATCCTTTCTCCACCCAGGTGGGTGCCCTAACCCACTGGTATATGGGATATCCTAATCCGGGTGTCTCTCATATTCTCCTGTTCAAGGCTCAGTCCCTTTGAGTATATAGCACTACCTGGGGAGTAAACCCATTGACTTCATGGATTATTATTGAACCCCCCCATAGATTTTAATAGGGTAGAATCCAATAAGATACTACAGATATTAAATAAGGTTTTCTACAAATTAGGCCCAAAACAAAGAGAACAGAAATTAATAGATGAAGAGATTCTTTTTATAGAATTGGCTGGATGCCTGGCAGGTATAAATTGGCCATAGCTCCCCTGAAGCCAGTGAACCATATTAAAGTAAGAGGCAGAGAGATGAAAGAGAAACATGTGCAAATGACTCCACATCTTGGTGGTCTGAGCACTCAATCCGAGTGAAGGTGACCCAGGCTCCAGTTCCCCAGGCTCTAGTGACTCTTGTATAATTAGGGGCCTGGCCTGCTGGCTTCCTAGGAGCCACACAATTTTAGCCCAGCCGAGGTTTTGTCCCATCATGTCGCTCAGTTACCTGAGCTGAGAATGTTTCAAACACAACTTATCCTTAATTCTGTGCTCTCTGACTTAAAAATAAATAAATAAAATAAGATCATCAACACTACTTGAGAAAGTTCAATTTCCCCAACATTTTCACCAGTGCCCTTTTCACCTCCTTGTTTTTCAGGCTGTAGATGATGGGGTTTAACATGGGGGTCAAGATGGTGTACTGGACAGAGAACATTTCATCCAGAGCCCCAGAAGAAATTGAGCTGGGTTTTGTGTACTGGAAGAAACCTGGCAGATACCATAAACCAACCACAATAAGGTGAGAGCTGCAGGTGGAGAAGACTTTACGCTTACCCTCCACAGAGCGTATCCTCATGATGGTAGAGATGACATGAATGTAGGAGATCAGGGTGAGGAGGAAGGAGCTTGATCCAAATATCAGAATAGAAGTGAGAAGCACCAGTTGATTGGTGAGGGTTTCAGCGCAGGACAATTTTAATAAATGAGGGAGTTCACAGCTGAAATGGCTGATTTGATTGGGTCCACAAAAATACAAATCAAATGAGAAGACTGTGTTAAGAAGGGCATGAAAGAAGCCTATTGCCCATGCACCACTCACCAGCTGAAAACAAATCCCTTTGTTCATTTTCTTCACATAATGCAATGGGTCACAGATGGCAGCGTAGCGGTCATACGCCATGGCTGAGAGAATGAAAACTTCAGCACCGGCTGTGAAGAGGATGAAGAACATCTGGGCAATGCAGCCACTGACTGAAATAGTTTTGTGCTCTGCTAGGAAGTTCATCAGCATTTTAGGCACCGTGACTGAGGAATAGCAGGTATCAACAAAGGATAAATGGAAGAGGAAGAAATACATGGGGGTGTGAAGGTGGGAATCAGCTCTTATCACCAGCATGATCAGTATGTTCCCAACCAGAGTGATTAGGTAAATAACTAAAAACACCAGGAAGAGGAAAATCTGCATCTGTGGGTCACTGGAAAGTCCCAGGAGAATAAATTCAGTCACTCTGGTTTGATTTTCCATTGATATTAATTCAGGAAAACTGTGACCTGTAAGACAAGAAAATGAAATTAGCCGATATCCTAAAAGTGAATTGAAATGGATTGTGGAGACCATCTGTTCAGAAGTATGTATTAAAAGAGAACTCTATTCTAGCCTGTATTTTTTTTTTAAATAGACAAAATTTATAGAAAGAGATAGCAATAAGATATTTGGATTTTGTATGTTTTATGGTGACAAAATTGGCCAGATACAGACAATGATTTAGGCCCCTAACTACCACTTTAAGTACCTAAATCCCAGAATCTGGCCCCACAATTATTCACAAAATCCCCACCCAGATGGGATTATGGGACAGTTTGATGCAGGCCTTGTTTAGTCTCTCGTGTTGACTCTGTTCCACTGTGGTTCAAAAATTAAAGAGGCATTGGAGGAAGAGGATTGGATACTGCATCTGGGGTGAGGTCCCCAACCACCAGGCTATAAAGTCATCCACTCCCTTGCTGTTTCCTTCTGGCCTAATAATGTTTTAATCTGTCCCCTAACATATATAGAAATACAGTTGTTTCCCCTTCAACTGGGGATCTGGCCTTTTTACTATAATGGAACTATGGCTGAGTCACACCCTCTGGGGATCTGGCCAGTTCTATAAGAAGTACATCTTTCTCTGTTACATGTGGTAATTTGTGAAGAGTATTTAGTATTTATAGTATTTTAGTGGATTCATCCATATCAAAATATCTGAGATTTCAAATAATAATAATAATAATAATAATAATAAATTAATTAATCATTAATACCAACATCAATAATCCCAGCCTAGAATTACTGGTTTGTGACCCAGCATGGTATAGGCAGACAACCCAACTAAGTATAGAGAATACAGACAAATTGATAAATATTATGAATGCCATAAAGAGGGCGTCAGAAGAACATAGTTGTATTACAGGCTCCCACACTCAGGGCTGCCCAGAAAATTCAGGGGGCCTCGGGCAAATCAATTTTGGGGGCCCCTTCCATAAAAAAAAAGTTGCAATACTATAGAATACTATATTCTCTTGGGGGTCCCTGTGGGGCCCAGGGCCTGGGGCAAATTGTCCCATTTCCATCCCTCCCCACCCCCGGGCAGTCCTGCCCACACTGGCAAACTGTGGTGTGTGGAGGCAAGTACCTCCAGGCTAATATCATGCAACTGACCAAACAATCCAAGAAAAGCAGAGATAATTTTCAACAAAAGAGTGAAAAAGACTCACGGGGCAAACCAAGAAGTGACCTAAGGTTGGATTTTAGCAAAACTGGAAGAGAGAGGCTGCAGGAAGTGAATGCTCCAAGGCTTAAAGAAGAAAAACAACAACACAGAGAAAGAAATGACCAATCATAGAGTCACTGGACAACTCAGATCTCAGTTGCAACAAGGACTATTTATGCAACTGGAGATTGAAAGCCTATACCGTGGGGGAGCATCCTGTAACCCCCATATTCCTCATTTTCATATAATTGTGAGCTTACATACAAAGCATGCCTTGTAAGGTATCAGGGGAAAGGTTATGACCTGCTGAAAGTCATTTCTCTATACATTTACGTATATCATTGATGCATATGAAGTTACGAGAATTGTGTTGTATGGTGGTCACTAAAACATGCTGTAAGTTGAGGAATCAGCCAGACATTAGCTCTCCAGAAGCAACAGCAAGGAAAGTAGCCAACACACAGGTCGGGTATCAATCAACCCATCATCAACCATTGTCCAGGGAGCTACGTTGCAATGACTCACCTGCATGAGGCCACACCAGGGGAATTGCTTAACCTTGCCTGGAGTCTCAGCAATGCCCCCAGATATGCCTGGACTTGTGTTTTCCAACCACATGGACTGAGCGTATAAAACAGACAGAGTGGGCACATCCTGGTCCTTTTGTCCTGCCCTATGCTGCAAGCAACAAAGACACTAAGAAGAAGACTGAAGACTTAAATCTGGGCCAGTCTCCTCTGTTGAAGAGACAAATCTTTGTATAAAGGACTGCAGTATCCAGCAGGGTGATAAAAACTGCTTAATCTAGTTGCTGCCCAGTCTAATAGGGTTGAGAGTTTAGACTGTGTGCTTATATTTTACTTCTTTTGGTAACTAACTCTGAACTAACTTTGCCTATCAATTTAAATCTACCTTTTAGAGTCAATACATTTAGTTTACTGTTTATCTTTGCCAGTGAGTTTGTATGAAGTGTGTGGCAAATCTGCTCAGGTTTGACAAAGGCTTGTGTATGTCCATTTTCCATTGATGAAGTGGCGAACCAATTAATAAATCTGCATTGCTTGTCTTCAGCAGTGCAAGATGGTATATTCCTGAGGCATAGTGCTGGGAGCTGAGTGGCCTTTCTTTGTATGATTCATTAGTGGCTCTGGAAGCATTCATGCAATCTATCTGGGTGTGTGTGGCTCCACATGCTCTTGTGCTGAGTGATCACAGCCCCTGGAGGAGCTTGCTGCTAGTCATTAGCAAGGCATTGTGAGAGACAGACCAATCTGGAGACAGTTAAGGAGGCACAGAGGTCCCACAGTCCCACGCTGCTCCCCGCAGGGATCCCATCACAATAGGACAAACAGAAACCACAAAAGAAAAAAAATCAAGGACAAATATTAATGAAACACCATCTGAAGAAAGTATAGGAAATATGAATTATTTGTTGATAGAGGTCATGCAGAGTGTAAGAGACCTTGAGCACTGACCAGCACTACCAAGTATCAGGGTAGTAGCTGTGTTAGTCTGTATCCGCAAAAAGAACAGGAGTACTTGAGGCACCTTAGAGACTAACAAATTTAGTGTAGCATAAGCTCGGATGCATGTAGCGGAAAATACAGAAGGAAGATATATATATATATATAAATATATATATATATATATATATATATATATATATATATATATATACACACACACACAGAGGGAACATGAAACAATGGGTGTTACCATACACATTATAAGGAGAGTGATCAGTTAAGGTGAGCCGTTATCAGCAGGAGAGAAAAATAGCTGTTTGTAGTGGCAATGAAAATGGCCCATTTCCAGCATTTGACAAGGAGATATAAGGAACTGTGGGGGGCGGGGAAGATAAGCATGGGAAAATAGTTTTATTTCGTGTAATGGCCCATACTCTCCCAGTCTTTATTTAAACCTAATTTAATGGTGTTGAATTTGCAAATTAATTCTGTTTTTGAAGTTTTTTGTTGTAATATTGTGACTTTGTAGATCAGCAAAGACTGGATAATAATAAAGGTAATAATTGGAGATATACCAATCTCCTAGAACTGGAAGGGACCTTGAAAGGTCATTGAGTCCAGCCTCCTGCCTTCACTAGCAGGGTCAGTTTTTGCCCCAGATCTCTAAGTGGTCTTCTCAAGGATTGAGCTTACAACTGTGGGTTTAGCAGGCCAATGCTCAAACCACAGAGCTATCCCTCCCCCCGAAGATATAAAAAGAGCACTTAATGAAGTGCTTACAGAAATTGTGGAGTAAAACCAACAAGTATTAACCATCTGAATTAGATAATTTATACAGTAACAGTAGCAGCTCGTCGGTTTAACATCAAGCCATCTGAATATGCAAACAATTGAAAAACAATCTATATCCAACAACCTCCATGGGAACAAATAAGGTTTTACTGAGAGATACCAGCCCACTAGATGAATATGAGAAAAAAACATTTGAAGAGAAATAGCAGCAAATGGCCTTGGAGATGAAATATCTGCTGAAAGAAAGGGATGTGAAAACTGTAGAGGAACAATGTAAATGGAAGCTGATCACTCAGTGTCATGGACTTGAAAGATTTCCTACCAAGTTATTAGTATGAGGAGAACAGTCACTTGACCTGAGACATTAGGAAATTCTTTGATCTTACTGAGAATTAAAAGCAGAATAAAAAAATAGAGACCCAATAAATGATGTGGAAGAGTTTCAGTTCTACTGGAAGGAAATCTAGTCTGAGGAAGTACAACATAATCAGAGAGTGGATGGGATTAAAATGCCAGAGTTAAATGTAGAAAACCACACCATAGACGAATACACAGAAAGATCAAAGAAAGAAATTGATGAAGTAGTGAAAGAAATAAAAAAATTGGAAACCAGTACTGCTACCAGTGCTGTTTAACGTACTCATAAATGATCTGGGAAAATGGGTAAATAGCAACGTTTGTAGATGATACAAAATTACTCAAGATAATTAAATACAAAGGAGATTACAAAGAGTTACCAAGGAATCTAAAGAAACTGAATGACTGGGCATGAAAAAGGCGGATGAAATTAAATGTTCATAAAGTGAAAATAAATCACATTGGAAAACATAATCCCAATTATACATGCCTAACAATGATGTTTTAATTAGCTGTTACAGGAAAGAGATCTTGGAGTCATTGTGGATAGTTCTTAAAACACATCTGCTCAATATGCAGCAGCAGTCATAAAAGCTAATAGAATATTAGGAACCATTAAGAAAGAGAGAGAGAATAAGACAGAAAATATCATAATGCCGTTAAATGAATCTATGGTATGTCTACATCTTCATGAAGTTCTGGTCGGCCCATCTCAAAAAAAATTATGTTAGAATTGGAAAAAGTACAGAGAAGGGCAACAACAATGATTAACGGTATGGAACAGCTGCTGTATGAGGAGAGATTTAAAAGATTGGGACTGTTTGGCCTCTGTTTCCCAGTAACTGGGGATGAGCGACAGCGGATGGATCACTTGATGATTACTTGTTCTGTTCATTCCTTCTGGGATACGTGGCACTGGCCACTGTCGGAAGACAGGATACTGGGTTAGATGGACACTTGGGTCTGACCGGTAGGGCCATTCCTATGTTCTTATGAAAAGAGATGATGAAGGGGAATGTGATAGAGGCCTATAAAATCATGAAATGTGTGGAGAAAGTGAATAAGGAAGTGTTATTTATCCCTTCACACAACATACAAACAACTAATCACCTGATGAAATTAATAGGCATCAACTTTTCATAGAATCATAGAAAATCAGGGTTGGAAGAGACCTCAGGAGGTCATCTAGTCCCACCCCATGCTCAAAGCAGGACAAACACCCACTAAATCATTCCAGCCAAAACTTTGTCAAGCTGGGCCTTAAAAACCTGTAAGGAAGGATATTCCACCACCTCCCTAGGTAAACCATTCCAGTGCTTCACCACCCTCCTAGTGAAATAGTGTTTCCTAATATCCAACCTAGATCTCTCCCACTGCAACTTGAGACCATTGCTCTTTGTTCTGTCATCTGACATCACTGAGAACAGCCGAGCTCCATCTTCTTTTGAAATCCCCTTCAGGTAGTTGAAGGCTGCTATCAAATCCCCCCTCACTCTTCTCTTCTGCAGACTAAATAACCTCAGTTCCCTCAGCCTCTCTTCATAAGTCATGTGCCCCAGACCCCTAATCATTTTCATTGCCCTCTGCTGGACTCTCTCCAATTTGTCCACATCCCTTCTATAGTGGGGGGGACCAAAACTGGACACAATACTTCAGATGTGGCCTCACCAGTGCCGAATAGAGGGGAATGATCACTTCCCTCGATCAGCTGGCAATGCTCCTACTAATGCAGCCCAATATGTCATTAGCCTTCTTGGCAACAAGGGCACACTGCTGACTCATATCCAGCTTCTTGTCCACTGTAATCCCCAGGTCCTTTTCTGCAGAACTGCTGCTTAGCCAGTCGGTCCCCAGCCTGTGCATGGGATTCTTCCGTCCTAAGTGCAGGACTCTGCAGGACTCACTTGATAAATTGCTCTGTTCTGTTCACTCCTTCTGAAACATCTGACACTGGCCAATATTGGAAGGCAGGATAGTGGGCTAGATGGACCATTTATTGGACCTGGTATGGCCATTCTTAATATAGTTAAGAGGCTTCTCCAGAGAATGCCATACCCCTAACCTCTGCATGCCCATAAAACACAGACTCAAAGAAAAAAGATACACCAGGTAACACTAACCAAATGATCTCAATTTGTGATAGACTTTAGACTTCAAGGTCAGAAGGGACAATTATGATCATCTAGTCTGACCTCCTGCACAATGCAGGCCACAGAATCTCACCCACCCACTCCTGTAATAAACCCCTAACCTATGTCTGAGCTATTTAAGTCGTCAAATCATAGTTTGAAGACTTCAAGGTGCAGAGAATCCTCCAGCAAGTGACCTGTGCCCCACGCGGCAGAGGAAGGTGAAAAACTCCCAGAACCAATCTGCCCTGGAGGAAAATTCCTTCCTGAACCCAAATATGGCAATCAGCTAAACCCTGAGCATGTGGGCAAGACTCACCAGCCAGACACCCAGGAAATAATTCTCTGTAGTAACTCAGGTCCTACTCCATCTAACAGCCCATCACACGCTATTGGGCATATTTACCGCTAATAGTCAAAGATCAATTAATTGCCAAAATTAGGCTATCCCATCATACTATCCCCTCCATAAACTTATCAAGCTTAGTCTTTAAGCCAGATATGTCTTTTGCCCCCACTACTCCCCTTGGAATGTTAGATGGTTAGAAACCTTTGTCTAATTTCAAATCTAAACTTCCTGATGACCAGTTTATATCTATTAGTTCTTGTGTCCATATTAGTACCGAGCTTAAATAATTCCTCTCCCTTCCTGGTATTTATCCGTCTTATATATTTATAGAGAGCTAAATAAGCCAAGCTCTTGGAGTCTCCTTTCATAAGACAGGTTTTTCATTCCTCGGATCATCCTAGTAGCCCTTCTCTGTACCTGTTCCAGTTTAAATTCATCCTTCTTAAACATGGGAGACCAGAATTGTCTCAGTGGTATCTCAGAAAGAGAGAGAGAGAGAGTGAGAGAGATGGGTGATTGAAGTAATAGCCGAGTTCTCAACCACAGCCCTTGGGTGGCAACTCACTCTGTGTGAACATACAGTGTTGTTGTAGCTGTCTCGGTCCTAGGAGATTCAAGACTCAAGGTGAGTGAGATAATATCTTTTATTGGACCAACTTTTGTGGGTGAGCGGGAAGAACTCTGTGTGGCTCAAAAACTTGTCTCTCTCACCAACAGAAGCTGGTCCAATAAAGAATATTACCTCACCAAGCTTGTCTCTGTGCGAGCAGACTGCTGCATGTGGGCAGAAGTCAATGGGACTCAGTAGAGAGACCCACCCCTTGATACGGAGGAACAGAATCTGGTCCTTTGGCATGGAAAGGATAAAAAAAGGTTAAAAAGGAATAAAAATATGAAACAACTCACCTGCCTTTTAAATGTGGATCATAAAAATGGTGAGATCACTCTGACCTGTGCTTTCATCTTTCTGTTGTCTTAGTCTATTTATATCTCTACTTCCTGATTTGTCTGTCTGCCTCTGCAATACAGCATCTTAGGATATCAACTTTTATTTATGCCAAACACTTAAATCTGACAAGGGAGGTAGGGTTATCCCTGTGAGTGAAGCAAAGAGCATTTCCGCATCTAACTCCTAAACTAAGAGCTGATTCTTGAGAGCTGTTTAAATGCTGTCCTATTCCCTCTGGTACAAGATCCCTGAAGTTCATGCTCTGTAACAAGCTACAAGTAACATTGTGCTGGGTCAGTCCTTCAGCAGTGATTTACTATGCATAAGAATGAGAGGACAGAAGCTTGGATTGCCAAAGGAGCCTAATGGATAGGTATCCAATCTCAGTGACAGTCAATAAAAAAGAGATATATTTAGGCTTGGATTTTCAAAGTACCCTAGTAGCTAGACACCCACACAGCAAATCATTTCATCTCCCAAATACTCCTTTGAAGATGCTAACCATAATGTGAAAGGAACAACTAGACTGCATGAGGTGGCAGGAAAAAAGTAGGTGATGAGACAAAGGTGGAGTTATATTATGCAGAACTTGGCAAAACTTTTCAGACAAATACTTTTTTAGAAAAAAAAAGCAGTTTTGATTGATCCCATACAATTTGCAAATTTGATGCCCATTCACAAAATATCTGCACGCACGGGGGGAGGGGAGGGGAGGGGGGAGTCTAAATTGACAACCCCAGCACCCACACCCAATACATTTAACCTATCGGCTGGGATACTCGGAGGTTGGAGAAATTCATTAACTTCCAAACTCTGCTTTCTGTGGAGCAGAGAGGTGTAGATAGGTCTCCCATCTCTCAGGAAATTGCTTTAATCTTTGGGCTATAAGGTAATTTAGGGCACGACTTTCTCAGATTTTCCTGTTGAAGCTGTTCATATTGTATAAATCAGCAGCACATCAGCAGCAGGAGAGACATATCACTATAATGAAGGTGGTGGTCAATGGGGAGTCATTCTGGGGGTGGCGAGATCCTGGGACAGAGAGAACTGTTGTCAGGCCCCGGATGGTGCAGCCTCACCAGATGATGAGGGGCTGTGTGACCTTGGTGTAGGTGCCAGGGATGAAGCCCCTTGCCCTGCCTATGGCCCGGATCCCTGTGCAGACACAGGAGGGGTCAGGCTGGCTGGTAGTTGGGGCTCTCCAAGATATCGGCTGTGAAGTGATGTTGGGACAGGATCCAGGCCCTGCTCCTGTAACAGCCAAGGATTTGAATTTGAATCCAGGGAACCAATCGGCTGAGACTGAAGTGGTCAGTGAAAATGCTAAGCTCAGGATACCTGCGTCTCTGTAACCAGAGCCCTGGAGCTGAGTGGGACCGAGAGATGCTCCCCGTCCTCCAAACAGGGGAGGTGGTTCACACTGGCGCTGATGCTGTGAACCAAGCAGTGGGCTCTCTGCCTGCCTTCACTGGGACAGCAGGGGCAAAGCTGAGCCCAGGCTGATTGGAGACCCCAGCTGAGTGTGGGGAAGCACAGCCAGGGTGGGACAGCTGCCAACCAGGGCTGCCTTGTCCAGAGGTGCAAATGGCCCAGGACAAGGCTAAAGCAGCCTTGGGACACCTGCCTGTCCTAGAGGAGCCTTTTCAGAAGGTGGCCCTGGACTGGGTGAGGGACAGATGTGAGGGGAAGGCCTCTCCCGATGGAGAATCAGTGGTGGAGTATGTACTGACTTTCCTGGAAAAGCTCGCTGAGCTCATGGGTCTGGTCAGGGAGATCCTAGCCAGGGCCCAAGGGAGACAGAAGGTCTGGTACGACCGCTCAGACTATGGCACCGGGGACCAGGTGAGGGGTCTCATCTGGTGAGTCAGAATAAGCTACAAGCTGCCTGGGACGGGCCCTTCAAGGTCAGTAAACAGCTGAATGAGGAGAATGATGCGGTGGAACAGCTCAACTGGGCTCACAGCCACCGAGGGGACCAGGTCAACATGATGAAGCCGTACTGTGACAGGGAGAGGCTGGTACTGGCCGTGTGTGGCCAGTGGGAGAAGGGGGAAGATCTCCTGGTGGGTCTCTTCCCTGAGGCTGGAGCCAGCCTCTTGCTGGAATCAGCTCCCCTCTCTGACCAATTAACCTCTTCCCAGCAGGCAGAGATCAGAGATGCTGCATTCATACCAACCGATGTTTTCCAACAGGCCTGGGCTCACTAACTGAGCTGTCCACTGTGTGGAGACAGGAGCCGACCCTCTCATCAAGTGTTCCCCATTCAGAGTAACAGGGAACACAGGCCAGGCCCTGGAGGGAGAGGTCAGAGACATACCGGCTTTAGGGGTGATCCAGCCATCCACCAGTCCTGGGGGCCTCTCCTGTGGTTCTGGTTCCCAGGAAAGATGGGTCGATCCAGTTCTGTGTGCAGTATCAGAAACTCAATGCCAGCACCATGTCTGGTACCTGCCCATACCAAGGCCTGATGAGATCCTAGACAAGTTATGGGGGACTCAGTACCTCATGACCAGGGATTTCACCAAAGGTTACTGGCAGTTGCCTTTGCATCCAGATGCCAGGTTGAAACCTGGTTATGTCACCCCTGTGGGGCTGTACAAGTTCCTAGTCCTACCTTTCAGCCTCAAGGAGGCGCCGGTCACCTGCCAGCACCAAGGGGATCAATTACTGAGGGGGAAGGAGAATTTTACCCTAACGTACATTGATGATATTTAAGTCATTAGCTAGACCTGGGATGACCATGTGTCCCAGGTGAAGAAGGGCTGAGTCGCTTCTAGGATGCAGGGCTGACTGTAAAAGCTGGGATGTGCAAGGTGGGGATGGCAGAGGTTGTACCTGGGCCTCAAGGTGGGGAGCAGCTGCCTAAAGCCAGAGCCAGCCAAGGTGAGGGCGATCAGAGGCCGGCCTGCTCCCCCGACTAAGAAACAGGCCCAGGCCTTTATTGGGATGGCGGGGCTCTCCTGGAGGTTTGTGCTCCACTTTAGCTCTGTGTCAGCTCCCATCACTGCGCTATGCAGGAAGGAGAAGCCAGACAAGCTCGTCTGGACTGGGCAGTGCCAGAGGGCTCTCTGCAGGCTGAAGGAGGATCTGGTCAAGGGCCTGCTGCACGGAAACCCAGACTTTGACAAGACCTTTGTGGTGTTCACTGATGCCCCACACACAGGGCTTGGCACGGTGCCGAGGCAGGCCAATGCAAAGGGGGAGAAACATCACATCATGTATCTAAGCAGGAAGCTGCTGCCCTGGGAGCAGGGCTATGCAGCCCAGAGAAGGAATGCCTGGCCATGGAGTGGGCTCTTAAAAAGCTGTGGGTGGATCTATTTGGGCAGCACTTCACTGTGTATCTGGACCACTCACCCTTCTGTGGCTGCACCAGATGAGAGGGGCTAATGCTGAGCTCCTGAGGTGGATTCTATCCTTCCAGGATTATGAGATGGAGGTGGTCCACATTAAGGGGAATGCAAATGCAGGGGCTGCTCTAGGTATTTTGCCGCCCCAAGCACGGCAGGCAGGCTGCCTTCGGTGGCTTGCCTGCGGGAGGTCCCGGGTCCTGCGGATTTGGTGGCAGCCTGTGGGAGGTCCGCCAAAGATGCGGGACCAGCAGACCCTCCACAGGCATGTCGCTGAAGGTAGCCTGCCTGCCACCCTCACGGAGACTGGCAGAGCGCCCTCCGTGGTTTGCCGCCCCAGGCACACATTTGGCGTGCTGGTGCCTGGAGCTGTCCCTGTGCAAATGTTATAGCTGATGCTTTGTCCCGGAGAGGGGGGCCTGAACTTGTCCAGGTCACTGGCTAAAATGACCCCACCCAGTTCGGTCTCAAATGGGGGAGAGATATGACAAAGTAGGGATTTTACCTTGTTATGTTGTATATAAGCCTATGTGAGTCTCACTGTTTTGCATGAATGCTGTGTGTGCCTCAGTTTCCCTGTGTATTGCACCAGTGGTGGGAATAAGGGGGTGTGACTTTTGTGGAAGCTGCTCCAGCTGCCTGCATGGATGCTATGGCCACTCCTTCATAACCTGAGACCCAGGAGGGGGATGCGACCAGGTGACTCTTGGCCTGGGAAGTGAGACAAAGCTGGAGGAGGAGCAATGGGCAGGCAGGGGCCAGGCAGCTGGAAGCGAGTCAGTATCATCCGGTTTGGGGCTCAGGGGAGGACCAGAGCCCTGGCTCTGGGCTCTCTTCCTCCCAAGATGGACTTGGCTTAAAGTCACTGATTTCTGTCCTAAAAAGTTGTGTTCTGCTGTCAAGGTTTCCTCCCCCACTCTGAACTTTAGAGTACAAATGTGGGGACCTGCATGGACACTTCTAAGCTTAGTTTACTAGCTTAGATCTGGTACACTGTCACCAGCCAGAAGTTAGTGTCTGGTACACTCCCTGTCCCCCCAAAAACCTTCCCTGGGGAACACAGATCCAAACTCCTTGGATCTTAACATAAGGAGAAATTAACCATCCCCCCTCCTTTCCCCCCAGACTTTCCCCTCCCTGGGTTGCCTTGAGAGACTTCACACAGATCCAAACTCCTTGGATCTTAAAACAAAGAGGAATTAACCATCCCCCCTCCTTTCCCCCCCCCCACCAATCCCTGGTGGGTACAGACCCAGTTTCCTGGATCTTAAAACAAAGAAAAATCAATCAATCAGGTTCTTAAAAAGAAAGCTTTTAATTAAAGAAAAAGAAAAGGTAAAAATTATCTCTGTAAAATCAGGATGGAAAATACTTACAGGGTACTTAAATTTATATAGCCAGAGAAATCCCCTCTAGCCTCAGGTTCAAAGTTACAGCAAACAGAGGTAAAAATCCTTCCAGCAAAAGAAACATTTACAGGTTGAGAAAACAAACATAAGACTAACATGCCTTCCTGACTAGGTACTTACAAATGTGAAACATGAGACTGATTCAGAAAGATTTGGAGAGCCTGGATTGACATCTGGTCCCTCTCAGTCCCGAGAACGAACAACCCCCAAAACAAAGAACACAAACAAAGACTTACCTCCAACAAGATTTGAAAGTATCTTGTCCCTTCACTGGTCCTCTGGTCAGGTGTCTAAGAAGCCAGGTTTACTGAGCTTCTTAACCCTTTACAGGTAAAAGAGACATTAACCCTTAACTATCTGTTTATGACATGCCCCCCAAATCTCAGACAGTGTGGAACCACACTGGCGGTGATTTCTTCCTAGAACTTTAGAATAAACAGATTAATAAAACACATGCACTGTTACATATACTACTAATTATGTAAAACTACAAGATTTTCCACATTTCAAGAACAATTTTTAACCATTTGATTGTGGGAAACTTTCACTGGAGAGTCCATCAGCTACTTTGTTAGAAGCTCCTGAAATGTGTTGAATTTCGAAATCAAAATCTTGGAGAGCTAAACTCCATTGAAGAAGTTTTTTGTTGTTTCCCTTGGCAGTATGAAGCCACTTTAGCGCAGCATGGTCGGTTTATAGCTGGAAGCGCCATCCCCAAACTTATGGGCATAGCTTTTCCAGGACATACACAATGGCATAGTATTCTTTTTCACTGATGGACCAGTGGCTTTCCCTCTCAGACAGCTTCTTGCTGAGAAACACGACCGGATGGAAGTTTTGATCCGGTCCTTCCTGCATTAAAACTGCTCCTACACCACGCTCAGATGCATCTGTGGTTACTAGGAATGGTTTGTCAAAGTCTGGGGCCCTTAGCACAGGGTCAGATATGAGTGTTGCCTTAAGCTGGGTAAAGGCCTTCTGACACTCATCAGTCCACTTAACTGCATTTGGCTGGGTCTTTTTGGTCAGGTCCGTTAGTGGGGCAGCGATTTGGCTGTAGTGTGGTACAAATCGCCTATAATATCCAGCCAAGCCTAAGATTGGACCTGTTTCTTAGACTTCGGGACAGGCCACTTTTGGATAGCATCCACCTTGGCCTGTAGGGGAGTTATCGTTCCTTGACCCACCTGGTGTCCAAAGTAAGTCCTGTTTTGGCCTATTTGACACTTTTTAGCCTTAACAGTTAGTCCTGCCTGCCTGATGTGCTCGAAGACTTTTTCCAGGTGCTCCAGGTGTTCTGCCCATGAATCAGAAAAAATGGCCACATCATCGAGGTAGGCAACTGCAGACTCTCCCAATCCTGCTAGGAGACCATCTACAAATCTTTGGAAGGTGGCGGGTGCATTATGCAGCCCGAAGGGAAGCATATTAAATTCATACACCCCTGCATGGGTAATGAAGGCTGACTTTTCTTTGGCGGGTTCATCTAGCGGTACTTGCCAGTACCCCTTGGTTAAATCTAATGTAGAGATGAACTGGGCACGTCCCAATTTCTCCAATAGCTCATCGGTGCGTGGCATTGGATAGTTGTCGGGATGAGTTACAGCATTTAGCTTACTGTAGTCCACACAAAAGCGTATTTCCCCATCTGGTTTGGGAACTAGAACCACTGGAGATGCCCATGCACTGGTAGAGGGGAGGATTATACCCATCTGTAGCATGTTTTGGATCTCCCGTTCTATAGCAACTTAGGCATGAGGAGACACCCAGTAGGGTGGGGTTCTAATTGGGTGAGCATTACCTGTGTCAATGGAGTAGTATGCCCGTTCAGTCCGTCCTGGGGTGGCTGAGAACAAGGGGGTGAAGCGAGTGCACAGCTCCTTGATCTGTTGCTGCTGCAGACGTTCCAGAGTTGTGGAGAGGTTCACCTCTTCCACGCCACCGTCACTTTTTCCTTCATAGTAGACACCTTCAGGCCACTCAGCGTCATCTCCTCCCTGGGCTGTTAACTGACAAACCTTTAAGTCTCTGGAATAAAAGGGCTTGAGAGAATTAACATGGTACACTTTAGGCGTTAGGGTTGAGGTGGGGAATGCTATGAGACAGTTAACAGCTCCCAGGCGCTCTTGGACCGTGAATGGCCCTTCCCATGATGCTTCCATCTTATGGGTCTGTTGCGCCTTCAAGACCATAACCTGGTCCCCTACTTTGAAGGAACGCTCTCTGGTATGTTTATCATACCAGGCCTTTTGCTCTTCCTGAGCATCCTTTAGGTTTTCCTTAGCAAGGGCTAAAGAGTGTCGGAAGGTGCTTTGTAGGTTGCTTACAAAGTCCAGAATGTTAGTTCCTGGAGAAGGTGTAAACCCCTCCCATTGCTGCTTCACCAACTGTAATGGCCCCTTAACCTCGTGGCCATACACAAGTTCGAATGGTGAAAATCCTAAACTGGGATGTGGTACAGCCCTGTAGGCAAAAAGCAACTGCTGCAACACTAGATCCCAATCATTGGAGTGTTCATTTACGAATTTACATATCATGGCCCCCAAAGTTCCATTAAACCTCTCCACCATGCCATTGGTTTGATGGTGGTAAGGGGTAGCAACCAAGTGATTCACCCCATGAGCTTCCCACAGGTTTTTCATTGTCCCTGCCAGGAAATTAGTTCCCAAATCTGTAAGGATGCCAGAGGGCCAACCTACCCTGGCAAAAATGTCTGCCAAGGCCTGGCACACAGTTCTAGCCTTGGTGTTGCTTAGAGCTACTGCTTCCGGCCATTGGGTAGCAAAATCCATGAAAGTCAATATCTACAGCTTTCCTCTGGGGGTCTTTTTTGGGAAAGGACCCAGAATATCCACAGCTACTCGCTGAAATGGGACCTCAATTATGGGGAGTGGGTGGAGAGGGGCTTTGACCTGGTCTTGGGGCTTTCCCACTCTTTGGCACACCTCACAAGACTGGACATAATTAGCAACGTCCTTGCCCATTCCCTTCCAGTGGAAGGACTTCCCCAACCTGTCTTTGGTTCTGTTCACCCCAGAATGGCCACTGGGATGATCATGGGCTAAGCTTAAGAGATTTACCCAGTACTTAGTTGGAACTACCAACTGCTTTTAGGATGCCAGTCTTCCTGGTGTCCACCAGAAAGAGTCTCCTTGTATAAAAGTCCTTGTTCTACAACAAACTGGGATCAGTTAGAAGAGCTGAGAGGCGGTGGGGTGCTCTGTGCCACCGCCCAAGCTTTCTGAAGGCTGT
Organism: Mauremys reevesii; assembly: GCF_016161935.1. NCBI lineage: Eukaryota > Metazoa > Chordata > Testudines > Geoemydidae > Mauremys > Mauremys reevesii. Next base: position 16,505,077 of record NC_052635.1, on the reverse strand, counting down.
CATCTGCTTCCTGCTCAGCCTGGAACTGTTCCCTTGAGGCTGGAGACACCAGTTCCTCCTTAGACTGTGGACTTGGTCCCTGTGGAAGCAATGTAGGTGATGAGGTTGTTTCCGTTGACTGTGAACCGCTGTCTGCTGGTGCACTAGGTGGTATTTCAGGCTCTGGCTGAGTCTCTTGGATAGGGTTGTCTGCTGCTTCTGCCAGTTCAGGCCCACTGGTGCCCTCTGGCATTGGAGTGGTAGATGGGTTTGCGAGCGCTGGCGTCAGTGCTGGCAACAGTTCTGGTGTTGGTTGCTTTTCCAGTTCCGGTTCTGGGACTGGATGTACTATGGCTGTTTCAGTTGTTGGCAGGGGATCCGGTTCCACCACCTCTGTCTGGGTCTCTGGTAACACAGACGGGGCCCTGGTGGACGGCTCAGGAACAGGGATGGGTGTGGAAACTTGCTTGGCCTGGCTGCGGGTGACCACTCCCACCCTCTTGGGCAGCTTCACATGGTTGGCCAAGTCTTCCCCCAGTAGCATGGGGATGGAATAATTGTCATAGACTGCAAAAGTCCACATTCCTGACCAGCCCTTGTACTGGACAGGCAATGCAGCTGTAGGCAAATTTAAAGATTTTGACATGAATGGGCAAATTGTCACTTGGGCCTTTGGGTTGATGAATTTGGGGTCTACTAAGGATTGGTGGATAGCTGACACTTGTTCCCCGGTGTCTCTCCACGTGATAACCTTCTTCCCGCCCACTCTCAAGGTTTCCCTTCACTCCGAGGGTATTTGAGAGGCATCTGGGCCTGGGGATCCTTGGCGTGATGATGGTGTAATGAACTGTACTCGATTGGGGTTCTTGGGGCAGCTGGCCTTTATATGTCCCAGTTCATTACATTTAAAACATCGCCCAGCTGACTGGTCACTGGGCCGAGGTGAGTTGCTGGAGACTGGTGAGGTAGGACTATAGGGTGTCTGGGGCTTTCCTAGGATTGTAGGTGGGGTCTTGGGTTGCCCCCAGTGATAGGGTTTATTTTCGGTTTGCCCCCTCTGATATTCGCTCTCCTTGCTAGTAGTTTTTCTCTTTTCTGCCACTTCTACCCAGCTGGCTCCAATCTCCCCCGCCTCGGTTACAGTTTTGGGTTTCCCATCTAGGATGTACCTCTCTATTTCCTCCGGAACACCCTCTAAGAACTGCTCCATTTGCATTAGGAAGGACAGAGCTTCCAGAGATTTAGTACTTGTTCCTGATATCCAGGCCTCCCAATTCTTTTCAATGTGGTAGACGTGTTGGGTAAATGACACATCGGGTTTCCACCTTAGGGCTCTGAACCGCCGACGGGCATGCTCAGGGGTTAGCCCCATTCTGATTCTGGCCTTGGTTTGAAAAAGATTATACTCGTTCATTTGTGCCTTAGGCATTTCAGCCGCCACCTCTGCTAAGGGTCCACTGAGCTGTGGCCTCAGCTCTATCATGTACTGGTCTGCAGGGATGTTGTACCCATGGCAGGTCCTTTCAAAATTTTCTAAGAAGGCCTCAGTATCATCACCTGCCTTGTAGGTGGGGAATTTCCTGAGATGGGTAACAGTACTTGGAGAAGGGTTATTAGGGTTGTCTGGTCCATCCTGCTTAGCCTGTGCTAAGTCCAGTTCATGCTTTCTCTCTCTTTCCCTCTCTTCCATCTTTTTTTGTTGCCTCTCCATCTCTCTCCTGTGGTCAGCCTCTTTGGCTCTCTCTTCTCTTTCTCTTACCTCCATCTCTTTTTCTCTCATCTCCAGCTCTTTTTGTTTTATCTCTAGCTCTTTTTGTTGCCTCTCCATCTCTCTCCTGTGGTCAGCCTCTTTGGCTTTCTCTTCTGCTCCCAGCCTAGCCATTTCCTGTTTAACTGATTCCTTGGAACTCAATTTTTTCTGCTTTCTTGTGCTGGTCACACCCCCCTGCAGCTCACTGAAACTGGGATGCTTCAGCTCAGGGCTGCTTGGTTAACAGAGATTTTCTAACTAGCTATACCCGAGAGATAGAAAGAAAGAGAAAACAATTCAGCTTGTAAATGCCTTTTGCTGTCTATGTTTGCTTACAGCTTTTAACTGGACTTCTCTGAATGAGAAGAGACCAGAAAAACTGGTTTGTAACTTGTCTTTTGCAAACTGTAATTACCCTCCAGCTAAGCCCAGCTGGAAATCCTTTCTAACAAAGCCTTGTTAGAAAAACTTAACACCTCTGCCCTCAGGCTGCTTTCCAATCAGTTAGAGAAAAGGAAAAAAAATCTCATTGGCTTTTGGTTCTTAAAAAAAAAATCCCACACCACTGCTCACCATGTCAAGGTTTCCTCCCCCACTCTGAACTTTAGAGTACAAATGTGGGGACCTGCATGGACACTTCTAAGATTAATTTACTAGCTTAGATCTGGTACACTGTCACCAGCCAGAAGTTAGTGTCTGGCACACTTCCTGTCCCCCCAAAAACCTTCCCTGGGGAACACAGATCCAAACTCCTTGGATCTTAACACAAGGAGAAATTAACCATCCCCCCTCCTTTTCCCCCCCACCAATCCCTGGTGAGTTCAGACCCAATTTCCTGGATCTTAAAACAAAGAAAAATCAATCAGGTTCTTAAAAAGAAAGCTTTTAATTAAAGAAAAATAAAAGGTAAAAATTATCTCTGTAAAATCAGGATGGAAAATGCTTACATGGTACTTAAATTTATATAGCCAGAGAAATCCCCTCTAGCCTCAGGTTTGTTACCGAAATATCGGGTCTGCCTAGCTGAGAGCCAATAACAGCCTGACAGGGATAAGGAAAAATGCTTTATTCTGCAGGAGAAAGGAGAGCTCTGTAATAGATACAGAAGGCTCTGCCTGATACAAGTTTTACAGATCTTTTATACACATTTAGACAAAGACCATGCCATGTTAACACTTGATTGGTAGTTGCCAGACCTCGTGAAACCGTTATCTGGTCAGTGAAAACTGGCTTGGAGCAAGATTTCTCTGCTTTGAGGCAGAAGAGAAAGGCTAGTTCAAAAGTTCAGGGTACTGTGTACGTGAGGCTTCTGGAGGCTTCTTCCTCCACCTACTGGCCGTTTGTAAAACTATTAAAAAGGGGGGGGGGCATCAAATAACTTTCACAGGTTCAAAGTTACAGCAAACAGAGGTAAAAATCCTTCCAGCAAAAGAAACATTTGCAGGTTGAGAAAACAAACATAAAACTAACACGCCTTCCTGACTAGGTACTTACAAATGTGAAACATGAGACTGATTCAGAAAGATTTGGAGAGCCTGGATTGATGTCTGGTCCCTCTCAATCCCGAGAACGAACAGCCCCCAAAACAAAGAACACAAACAAAGACTTCCCTCCAACAAGATTTGAAAGTATCTTGTACCTTCATTGGTCCTCTGGTCAGGTGTCAGCCAGGTTTACTGAGCTTCTTAACCCTTTACAGGTAAAAGAGACATTAACCCTTAACTATCTGTTTATGACATCTGTGCTGTGTTTCTTTCGACTAATAAACCTTCTGTTTTACTGGCTGGCTGAGAGTCATGTCTGACTGTGGAGTTGGGGTGAAGGGTGACACACCAGTAGCTGACATAGCTCCAGTTGTTCCTTTCAGGTGCTGTCTTCCAGATAACCTACTGAATGGACAGTAAACGATTTCTGAAATATTGCTGTGTCAGGATTTAGTATAGGTCCCAAGACCCTGAAGAAGATAATTTTGAATAACATGTGCCTCAGTTAGGATGCAATGTCACTGATCCAAATAGTGACCGGTACTAATAAGGAATTTGTTTACCTCTTTTGTAGTTACTGTATAACTTAATGATTTCTTTACCCATTTGTTTTTTCCTTGTCTGCATTTTGTTTGATGTCATTCGTTCGTTGATTTTTACCTGTGTGTTGGTTAAAAAGATGAGCAAGTTCATGCACATTGTAAATGTTGTACAGCAACACAGGCAGGGCCGGTGCAACCCATTAGGCGACCAACTAGGGTGCTGATATTTGGGGGGCGTCGGGGGTATTTCGGGGGTGGAACCTTCGGCTGCCTCTGTTGGGGGCCCATTTTGGGGGCAGGACCTTCTGCCGCCTAGGGTGCCAAAAAGGCTGCTGGCGCTCCTGAACACAGGACTTACATGATGTCATGGGTTGGGCCCCCCGGGATGTCACCTGTGGTGATGGGACACCACTGAGTCAGACTCTTCAGCCAACGTGGGCCCCCTTTTTCCTAGACTTGCTGGTTGGTCTAAGCTCTCCAGCCTTTTCCAGCCAAGCACACAGGCAGGGCCACACCCAGCTGCACAAAGAGACAGAGATCCATTCTGGGAATGCTCACCTTAAGGGGCTTGGCACAGCACCCAGATGTCCACCCCTCCTTGGAGTACAAACCCCAACTTATATGAAATTTGCCTCTTCCCTCAATGCGGAAGAGAGTATGCACAGTTTTTTGTCCCCCCCAGTTAGAAATCACATAAACTGGGTTATATTATAAACAATAAATTTATTAATTATAACAGGTGTATTTTAAATAATTAAGGAGGTAGCAGACAAAACAAGGCAGATGACTAAGAAAATAAAACAGAACATGCAAACCAGGCCTGCACAACATACGGCCCGCGCGGAGCCTCACTGTGCGGCCGGCGGTGGGATTGTAAATCCCCTGCACACGGCGCTCTGCGGGCAGCGCAGAGCCCTTTGAATCTCAGCCACGGCTGGGAGTCAGAGGGCTCTGGGCTGCCCGCAGCCATGGGGAGCCCAGAGCCCTTTAAATCCCAGCCCGCGGCGGCTGATTGCCCCCTCCCTGGACCCCTGCCCCAACTGCCCCCCGGGACTCCCATCCCCTATCTAAGCACTGCTGGTCCTTGTCCCCTGATACCCCTCTCCTGGGACCCCTGCCCCTAACTGCCCCCCAGGACCCCACCCCCTATCTAAATGCCACTGGTCCTTGTCCCCCGATTGCCCCATACCGAGACCCCTGCCCCTAACTGCCCCTTGGGACCCCAGCCCCTATCTAAGCCTCCCTTCTCCTTGTCCCCAACTGCCCCCTTCTGAGACCCCCAGCTTCCCCAGGACCCCACCCCCTACCTGTCCCCTGATAAACCTCTAGGACTCCCATGCCTATCCAATTGCTGCCTGTCCCCTGACTGCCCCTCCGAACCTCTGCCCCATCCAACCCACCCTGCTCCCTGTCCCTTGACTGCCCCCCAGAATCCCCTACCCCTTCTCCAACCCCCAGCCCGCTTACCATGCCACTCAGACCAGTGTTTCTGGCTCCGTGCAGCTCCAGACAGTTGCTGCCATGCTCCCCCATGGAGCCCACAGCCCCCTCCCTCCCCCAGCACCTGCCTTCCAGGTTTGAACACCTCAAAATTCAGGAGTGCTCAAGCTCAGTTTGGGCAGCTGTTACTTCATTTCTCCCAAATCAAATATACTGATCCACTGTAACTGGCTGTAGAAAAGGTAGGATAAAATTGAGCAAGAAATGCTTATTAGGACTGGAATTACTATTTTCAACAGCCATTGCCTTTTGTTTGTTTGTTTGAAAGGAAGACAGTGATAGTGCATTGACAAATTCCCCATAGAAAGAAAGAGTAGAACAAAAGAATAATAAAGGCACCTCAACTTTTCCTCATTTATGGAGGACAGTCTTATAATATGCATCCAGATATCCTCCAATCACACTAGCTGAAAATTGTTCCACTTTACTGCAGCTCTGTAACCATATGGGAACCAATCCTGTCTGTGTTTTGTGCACATCCAAAATTCCTGCTGAATGACCCGCCCTGGGAACGAGTTACCAGTGACCCAGGGCTGGGGCGGCAGGAGGTGTAGGGGTGGGATTGGTGGCGGGGAGCCCAGGGCTGGGGCAGCAGCAGGGTGGAGGGAGGGCACTGGTGGGGAGGAAAGGGGGAAGCCCAGTGCTGGGGCAGCAGTGGGTGAGTGTGGGTGTGGGGAGAGCCCACGACTGGGGCAGCAGGAGGGTACAGGGGGGAGCCCAGGGCTGGGAAGGGAGGGGGCAGCCACATTTTTTTTTGCTTGGGGCAGCAAAAGCCTAGAGCCGGCCCTGCCGCGTTCCTCCAGCCGCGGGAGCCCCGGGCCCTTTAATTTGACCCTGAGGGCTCCCAGCCACCTCTTTAGCTGGGAGCCCCTGGTTGATTTAAAATAAAGTATCACCTCCCCACCCCCAACCTTCCTTTTTGGCCCACAGCTGTTTTGGTGGGGCGGCGCTGGGGAAGGAGGGTTTGTTTCTGCAGGGCTGGGCGGCCCTGGGGTGGGGTGTTTCTACGGGGCCGGGAGGTTTCGGCCCTCAGCTGTTTTCTTTGGAGGAATGTGGCCCTCGCCGCTTTACGAGTTGTGCAGGCCTGACGCAAACTAAGCTTAATACACTAAATGTGATTCTAATAATCTTCTTCATAGGCCAGACACCTTTCAAGACTGGGCCAAGTTCTTTCCCCCAGTTCAGTCTTTTTTGTTTCTAGCAGTCATCGTTGATGGGGTAGCAGGGGAGAACTGAGGGCCTGGATTACATCACTCCCCACCCTTAGCTAGGATTTGCATAAGGCGGGAGTTCTTGGTTTCCTAGTTTGACCCTCCCACCCTAGCTTCTCCTGGAAAAGTACAGAATTCAAGATGGATTCCAGTATAAGGTGACCTCATCACATGCCTCTGCAAGGTCCCTTTTGCTATTCTTCACAGGTTGACTCACACATCCCCAGGAAAACTAAGCTCTTTTAGAATTCATTGTCAGTGCTGATGGACCATCAGCACTTTCCGGCTTTTCCATTGTTGTACCTGAAGTGTTAGCAGGGGCATCACCCAAAGTAACATAGTTGAAATATAGATACATAGTCAATATTCCTAATTTCAGATAGAGAAATGATACATGCCTACAAATAGGATAATCACATTCAGTAAATTATAATTTTTCCAATGATACCTCACAAGCATTATATTGCATAAAGCATATCTTAGTTATGTCATATTCCTACCACGAGCATATTTTCATAAAGAATATGGAGTATAGTGTCACACATGACATACAGGACAAATTTATAATTAAAAATAGATGGCACCAGAATTCAATTTATAACTGTACAAAATAAGGCAAACAAAAATAAAAAAATAAAAAGGGTTAAACATTTAAATAAGCAAGTTATTACCTTGTTGTTTAAAACTTTTAATAAAAATTGATAAAATGTATATGATTATTTCCCAAATTTGTTGTATTAATGCAGTAACTTAAGGCATTTTCCATTACTTTAATTAACTATATTTTAAAACTCTATGTGGTAATAAGGAAGGCTATGTTTCAAATATTAATCAGTGGTTAGGATTAGAAGCAGAGTCTGCATTTCTGTTGCTCAGCAACCATATCTTTAAGAAAGTTAGGAGTAATTTGAGCGGCTGCATTCCTGAAGGGTTAAAATTATTAATTTATTTAAAGTAAATTTTTACCTTGTTTTTTCTTTGTTTGATTGTTGTTTTGTTCTATTTTCAATTGCTTTATCGTTTGGAGGTTTTTGTAAAAACTATAACTTTTAACTTTGGCCATGGCTACACTGGCAATTTGCAGTGCTGCAGCAGGGTGTGAAAACACACCCTCTCCAGCGCTGCAAATTGCGGTGCTGCAAAGCGCCAGTGTGGTCAAAGCCCCAGCGCTGGAAGCGCGGCTCCCAGCGCTGTTCGTTATTCCCCACAGGGAGGTGGAGTACGGACAGCGCTGGGAGAGCTCTCTCCCAGCGCTGGCGCTTTGACTATACTTAGCGCTTCAAAGCGCTGCCGCGGCAGCGCTTTGAAGTGCAAGTGTAGCCAGAGTGAGTGGAAATGAGGAGAGGTGGGGCGGGGGGGAGGGGGAAGGGGTGAAGAGCAACCTAGGAAGGTAGGAAGACCTCAGCCAAGAGAGATTAACTCTAGCAAATTGTGAAAGGATATACAGGAAAACTTAACTGGTATGTAAAAGTATTTGAGAAAGAAAGTTATATTTTTAGCCATGAACAAGGGGTGTTGCTCTATGTGTTAGAGCCGTTGGGAAGATCATCTGAGCCTCAATTTCCTTAAGCGTCTTTGCCAGCCTGGCATAGTCTCCCTTGATACTTTCCAGCAAGAATCTAGCCGTTTCAATCGTTCCCACATGAAGGACAATCAGTGGATTCTTTCCCACTCCCATTAGGATCCTCTTCAGCCTCAGGTCCACATCCCGTATCTTAGCACCTGGCAGACAGCACACCCTTCTGTTCTCTGGATCAGCTCTGGTTACACATCTGTCTATTCTTCTCAGTAAGGAGTCTCCAATCACGTAGACCTGCCTTTTCCTGGTGATGGTGCGATTCTCCGGTCTATCCCCTGTTTCCTCTGACTGCAAATCCTCTCAATTCCTGTTCACCCTTGCAATCTTCTGCAACCCATCCTGTACCCTCCTGCAGCTCATATTTGGTGTTGTTATCTCCATTGACTCTTCCCCTCTTCTTATAGAATTAGCTTCTCTCTTCTTCCTTGCCCTCTCACCTTCAGTGACCATCTGCTGTGCCCCTTCATTTTCCAACTCCGCAAACCTGTTCCTGAGCTCTATTTCTCCTTCACTAGCCCGTCTTTTCCTCTCCCTGGTTCTCCTAGTCACATGCTTCCACCGTCCATTTTCCTCACCCAGCAGTCTCCCCTCAGAGTTCTTTGGTCCTGCTTCCATCTGCAAATCTGAGCTTTTCCCTTCAGACTCCTCATGTCTTTGCTCTGTCATCTGCTCGAACCTCTTTCTAAACTCAACCAGAGTTTCCACCTGCATCTCCAATACTTGGATCTTTTCTTCCATCAGCTCTATCAGACGGCACTTCATGCAGACGAAACTCTTATCAGATACCCCCTCCAGGATCATGTACATGCCACAGCTTCCACATCCAGTCATCTTCATTGTGTCTTCCACTGTTTGGGTCACTACCACTCCTGCCTCTGTATCTGTCATAGCTGTCTCACCTAAATCCTGTAAATCTGGGAAACACAAACCAAACCAAACCAAACCACCACCACCCACAGCGAAACAAACCCCCAACAAGCACCAAAACACTGCTAGAACACTGCACACTCCCTTCACTAACCTGTCTGATCCTCTGCCTGCCTCTCTTAGTCTTCCCCCAAACTCCTCCAACAGAACTCCCACTCAAACTCCCCTGTTTACAGCTCTGTTGGCTGGCTCCTGTGCCGCAGCAGTTGTCTATGCTGCTGACTGACTGGCTGGCTACCTTTATAGGACCCACTTCAAGTGCCTGACAAGGAGAAAGATCTCTGTTTAAATCCTTTCTCCACCCAGGTGGGTGCCCTAACCCACTGGCATATGGGATATCCTAATCCGGGTCTCTCTCATATTCCCCTGTTCAAGGCTCAGTCCCTTTGAGTATATAGCACTACCTGGGGAGTAAACCCATTGACTTCATGGATTATTATTGAACCCCCCATAGATTTTAATAGGGTAGAATCCAATAAGATACTACAGATATTAAATAAGGTTTTCTACAAATTAGGCCCAAAACAAAGAACAGAAATTAATAGATGAAGAGATTCTTTTTATAGAATTGGCTGGATGCCTGGCAGGTATAAATTGGCCATAGCTCCCCTGAAGCCAGTGAACCATATTAAAGAAAGATGCAGAGAGATGAAAGAGCAACATGTCTGAATGACTCCACATCTTGGTGGTCTGAGCACTCAATCCGAGTGAAGGTGACCCAGGCTCCAGTTCCCCAGGCTCTAGTGACTCTTGTATAATTAGGGGCCTGGCCTGCTGGCTTCCTAGGAGCCACACAATTTTAGCCCAGCTGAGGTTTTGTCCCATCATGTCGCTCAGTTACCTGAGCTGAGAATGTTTCAAACACAACTTATCCTTAATTATGTACTCTCTGATTTAAAAATAATTAAATAAAATAAGATCATCAACATTTTCACCAGTGCCCTTTTCACCTCCTTGTTTTTCAGGCTGTAGATGATGGGGTTTAACATGGGGGTCAAGATGGTGTACTGGACAGAGAACATTTCATCCAGAGCCCCAGAAGAAATTGAGCTGGGTTTTGTGTACTGGAAGAAACCTGGCAGATACCATAAACCAACCACAATAAGGTGAGAGCTGCAGGTGGAGAAGACTTTATGCCTGCCCTCTGCAGAGTGTATCCTCATGATGGTGGAGATGATGTGAATGTAGGAGATCAGGGCGAGGAGGAAGGAGCTTGATCCAAATATCACAATAGAAGTGAGAAGCACCAGTTGATTGGTGAGGGTTTCAGCGCAGGACAATTTTAATAAATGAGGGAGTTCGCAGCTGAAATGGCTGATTTGATTGGGTCCACAAAAAAACAAATTGAATGAGAAGATTGTGTTAAGAAGGGCATGAAAGAAGCCTATTGCCCATGCACCACTCACCAGCTGAAAACAAATCCCTTCGTTCATTTTCTTCACATAATGCAATGGGTCACAGATGGCTGTGTAGCGGTCATACGCCATGGCTGAGAGAATGAAAACTTCAGCACCGGCTGTGAAGAGGATGAAGAACATCTGGGCAATGCAGCCACTGACTGAAATAGTTTTGTGCTCTGCTAGGAAGTTCATCAGCATTTTAGGCACTGTGACTGAGGAATAACAGGTATCAACAAAGGATAAATGGAAGAGGAAGAAATACATGGGGGTGTGAAGGTGAGAATCAGCTCTTATCAGCACCATGATCACTACATTCCCAACCAGAGTGATTAGGTAAATAACTAAAAACACCAGGAAGAGGAAAATCTGCATCTGTGGGTCATTGGAAAGTCCCAGGAGAATAAATTTAGTCACTCTGGTTTGATTTTCCATTGATATTAATTCAGGAAAACTGTGACCTGTAAGACAAGAAAATGAAATTAGCCGATATCCTAAAATGAATTGAAATGGATTGTGGAGACCATCTGTTCAGAAGTATGTATTAAAAGAGAACTGTATTCTAGCCTGTAATTTTTTTTTAAATTGACAAAATTTATAGAAAGAGATAGCAATAAGATTTTGTATGTTTTATGGTGACAAAATGGGCCAGATACAGACAATGATTTAGGCCCCTAACCACCACTTTAAGTACCTAAATCCCAGAATCTGGCCCCACAATTATTCACAAAATCCCCACCCAGATGGGATTATGGGACAGTTTGATGCGGGCCTTGCTTAGTCTCTCCTGTTGACTCTGTTCCACTGTGGTTCAAAAATTAAAGAGGCATTGGAGAAAGGAGACTAGACACTGCATCTGGGGTGAGGTCCCCAACCACCAGGCTATACACTCATGCACTGTCTTGCTGTTTCTCTCTGGCCTAATAATATTTTAATCATACATTATTTGGGTTGGAAGGGACCTCAAGAGATCATTTAGTCCAACCCCCTGCTCAAAGCAGCACCAATCCCTAAATGGCCCCTTTAAGGATTGAACTCATAACCCTGGGTTTAGCAGGCCAATGCTCAAATCTCTGAGCTATCCCTCCCTCCTAGTCTGTCCCCCTAACATATATAGAGTTATAGTTGTTTTCCCTCCAGCTGGGGATCTGACCTCTTTACTCTAATGGAACTATGGCTGAGTCACACCCACTGGGGATCTGGCAAATTCTATAAGTACATCTTTCTCTGTTACATGTGGTAATTTGTGAAGAGTATTTAGTATTTATAGTATTTTAGTGGATTCATCCATATCAAAATATCTGGGATTTCAATTAATAATAATTAATACCAACAACAATATCCCCAGCCTAAAATTACTGGTTTGTGACCCAGCATGGTATAGGCAGACAACCCAACTAAGTATAGAGAATACAGACAAATTGATAAATATTATGAATGCCATAAAGAGGGTGTTACAGTTATGCTATTCTATGACAGGCTCCCACACTGGCAAACTGTGTTGTGTGGAGGCAAGTACCTCCAGGCTAATATCATGCAACTGACCAAACAATCCAAGAAAAGCAGAGATAATTTTCAACAAAAGAGTGAAAAAGACTCACGGGGCAAACCAAGAAGTGACCTAAGGTTGGATTTTAGCAAAACTGGAAGAGAGAGGCTGCAGGAAGTGAATGCTCCAAGACTCAAAGAAGAAAAACAACACAGAGAAAGAAATGACCAATCATAGAGTCACTGGACAACTCAGATCTCAGTTGCAACAAGGACTATTTATGCAACTGGAGATTGAAAGTCTGAAAAGGGAGATTAGTTATATTGCACCATATGCAAATATTTTGGTAAAAGAAGTGATATAGGTGTGACATTCTGTACTGTGGGGGAGCATCCTGTAACCCCCATATTCCTCATTTTCATATAATTGTGAGCTTACATACAAAGCATGCCTTGTAAGGTATCAGGGGAAAGGTTATGTCCTGCTGAAAGATATTTTTCTATACATATACGTACATCATTGATGCATATGAAGTTACGAGAATTGTGTTGTATGGTGGTCACTAAAACATGCTGTAAGTTGAGGAATCAGCCAGACATTAGCTCCCCAGAGGCAACAGCAAGGAAAGTAGCCAACACACAGGTCGGGTATCAATCAACCCATCATCAACCATTGTCCAGGGAGCTACATTGCAATGACTCACCTGCATGAGGCCACACCAGGGGAATTGCTTAACCTTGCCTGGAGACTCAGCAATGCCCCCAGATATGTCTGGACTTGTGTTTTCCAACCACATGGACTGAGGGTATAAACAGACAGAGTGGGCACATACTGGTCCTTTTGTCCTGCCCTATGCTGCAAGCAACAAAGACACTAAGAAGAAGACTGAAGACTTAAATCTGGGCCAGTCTCCTCTGTTGAAGAGACAAATCTTTGTATAAAGGACTGCAGTATCCAGCAGGGTGATAAAAACTGCTTAATCTAGTTGCTGCCCAGTCTAATAGGGTTGAGAGTTTAGACTGTGTGCTTATATTTTACTTCTTTTGGTAACTAACTCTGAACTAACTTTGCCTATCAATTTAAATCTACCTTTTAGAGTCAATACATTTAGTTTACTATTTATCTTTGCCAGTGAGTTTGTATGAAGTGTGTGGCAAATCTGCTCAGTTTTGACAAAGGCTTGTGTATGTCCACTTTCCATTGATGAAGTGATGAACCAATTAATAAATCTGCATTGCTCGTCTTCAGCAGTGCAAGATGGTATATTCCTGAGGCATAGTGCTGGGAGCTGAGGGGATTTGGCTCTGGTGCCTTTCTTTGTATGATTCTTTAGTGGCTCTGGGAGCATTCATTGCAATCTATCTGGGTGTGTGGGGCTCCACATACTCTTGTGATGAGTGATCACAGCCCCTGGAGGGGCTTGCTGCTAGTCACTAGCAAGGCATTGTGAGAGACAGACCAATCTGGAGACAGTTAAGGAGGCACAGAGGTCCTACAGTCCCACGCTGCTCCCCACAGGGATCCCATCACAATAGGACAAACAGAAACCACAAAAGAAAAAAAGTTAAGGACAAATATTAATGAAACACCATCTGAAGAAAGTATAGAAAATATGAATTATTTGTTGATAGAGGTCATGCAGAGTGTAAGAGACATTGAGCACTGACTAGCACTACCAAGTATGAAATTTGTAGACCAGCAAAGACTGGATGATATAAAGAAAGCACTTAATGAAGTGCTTACGGAAATTGTGGAGTAAAAACAACAAGTATTAACCATCTGAATTAGATAATTTATACAGTAGCAGCTCATCAGTTTAACATCAAGCCAATGAAGATGCAAACAATTGAAAAACAATCTATATCCAACAACCTCCATGGGAACAAATAAGGTTTTACTGAGAGATACCAGCCCACTAGATGAATATGAGAAAAAAAACATTTGAAGAGAAATAGCAGCAAATGGCCTTGGAGATGAAATATCTGCTGAAAGAAAGGGATGTGAAAACTGTAGAGGAACAATGTAAATGGAAGCTGATCACTCAGTGTCATGGACTTGAAATATTTCCCACCAGTTATTAGTATGAGAAGAACAGTCACTCGACCTGAGACATTAGGAGATTCTTTTATCTGATTGAGAATTAAAAGCAGAATAAGAAAAAAAATAGAGAGCCAATAAATGACGTGGAAGAGTTTCAGTGCTACTGGGAGAAGATCTAGTCTGAGGAAGTACAACGTAATTAATTAACAAATTGTTAGACATGGGCAATCTGAAAATTCATAAATAGTCACAGTGGATGGGATTAAAATGCCAGAGTAAAATGTAGAAAACCGCACCACAGATGAATACACAGAAAGATCAAAGAAAGAAATTTATGAGGTAGTGAAAGAAATAAAAAATTGGAAAACACCCAAATTAGATGGGGTGCATAGATTGTGGCTGAGTAATTGTTTCCTTGAACAACTTAATAAATATTTGAAAGATGGATTTCCAATATAGAGAGTGACAGTGGCAACTCTTCTCATATAGGAAAAACAGAGAAGGCTGCAGTGATCCTATGAATTATAGCCTGACCACATATTGACCAACTATATAGACATTTCTATCAACAAATCTGGCAAAGAAGATCTGGACAGTGTGAGCTCACAATGGAATGCTGCCTCCTGAGCAAAAATACAGCACGCTAAACATGAAAGTGACAAATGACCACCCGAGGCTAAACAGGAGGATCACAGAAGATACTAAACAAAGAAAGACAAAATTAGAGATTGTGTGGCTTGACTACCAGAAAATATAGAAGAACATCTCACTATCATGGACCATTGAGACAATGTGAATGTCCAAGGTTCATCCAAAGATCAATTCCTTTCTGCAACAATCTATGTTTAACTGGAGCACTTGACTTTATCAGGGAGGGACTCTTACTGATGAGGTCCAAATTAAAAGAAATATTTCAAGGGGATTCCTTAGCACCAGTGCTGTTTGGGGTATCCATGCTGCTGCTGACGTGGATGCTTGTTGAGATAAATTGTGGTTAACACATCAGCAAAGAGAAACAATTAACAATTTGTTAGACATGGACAATCTGAAAATCCATAAATAGTCACAAGAAGGAGCTACAGAGACGTGTGGAACAGTTTGGTGAAGATATAAAGCTACTGGTTGGCTTGGCTAACTGTGCATCAGCATCTGTAAAGATGGCCAGACTGGTACAATCTGATGGCATACAAGTTAATGAAGGAACTTTCCATGATCTCAGCATGACTTCTACGGATATCTTTGAATCAGAGAACTGTCACAGCTCCAACATAAGAAATTAAAAGAAAAATTGAGGAAAGAATATTACATATGTATACAAATTACTTTAATAACAAAACTCAAGTCTAAGAATTTGATCTCAGCCATTAATATATCCACGATGCCAGTAGTACAGTACAGTAGTCACAGACCGAATGGTGTAGTCAAACAGGCCAGACTAAGTTGTAGAAAAGAAGAAGACAAAACAAGCCTGTGTTAGTGGATGTTGCCATGCCAGCAGACAAAAACAAAAAGAAAAACCAGAGAGAGAAGATGCAGAAGTCTGAAAAACTCTGACTCAAAGGGGACAAGTTATGGAAAACTGGAACAAAGAGAACCCCAGCAGTTATTGGCGCACTTGGAGGGATTCCTAAGGGGTTATGGACAAGCAGGGATATGGACATGTTTGAACATAAGAACTTAAGAATGGCCATACCGGGTCAGACCAAAGGTCCATCTAGCCCAGTATCTGTCTACTGACAGTGGCCAATGCCAGGTGCCCCAGAGGGAGTGAACCTAACAGGCAATGATCAAGTGATTTCTCTCCTGCCATCCATCTCCATCCTCTGATTAACAGAGGCTAGGGACACCATTCTTACCCATCCTGGCTAATAGCCATTTATGGACTTAGCCACCATGAATTTATCCAGTTCCCTTTTAAACATTTTTATAGTCCTAGCCTTCACAACCTCCTCAGGTAAGGAGTTCCACAAGATGACTGTGTGCTGCGTGAAGAAGAACTTCCCTTTATTTGTTTTAAACCTGCTGCCTATTAATTTCATTTGGTGACCCCTAGTTCTTGTATTATGGGAATAAGTAAATAACTTTTCCTTATCCACTTTCTCAACATCACTCATGATTTTATATACCTCTATCATATCCCCCCTTAGTATCCTCTTTTCCAAGCTGAAGAGTCCTAGCCTCTTTAATCTTTCCTCGTATGGGACCCTCTCCAAACCCCTAATCATTTTAGTTGCCCTTTTCTGAACCTTTTCTAGTGCTAGAATGTCTTTTTTGAGGTGAGGAGACCACATCTGTACACAGTATTCAAGGTGTGGGCGTACCATGGATTTATATAAGGGCAATAATATATTCTCAGTCTTATTCTCCATCCCCTTTTTAATGATTCCTAACATCCTGTTTGCTTTTTTGACCGCCTCTGCACACTGCGTGGACATTTTCAGAGAACTATCCACAATGACTTCAAGATCTTTTTCCTGACTCGTTGTAGCTAAATTAGCCCCCCATCATGTTGTATGTGTAGTTGGGGTTATTTTTTCCAATGTGCATTACTTTACATTTATCCACATTAAATTTCATTTGCCATTTTGTTGCCCACTTAGTTTTGTGAGATCTTTTTGAAGTTCTTCACAATCTGCTTTGGTCTTAACTATCTTGAGTAGTTTAGTATCATCTGCAAACTTTGCCACCTGACTGTTTACCCCTTTCTCCAGATCATTTATGAATAAATTGAATAGGATTGGTCCTAGGACTCACCCTTGGGGAACACCACTAGTTACCCCTCTCCATTCTGAGAATTTACCATTAATTCCTACCCTTTGTTCCCTGTCTTTTAACCAGTTCTCAATCCATGAAAGTACCTTCCCTTTTATCCCATGACAGCTTAATTTATGTAAGAGCCTTTGGTGAGGGAGCTTGTCAAAAGCTTTTTGGAAATCTAAGTACACTATGTTCACTGGATCCCCCTTGTCCACATGTTTGTTGACCCCTTCAAAGAACTCTAATAGATTAGTAAGACACGATTTCCCTTTACAGAAAGCATGTTGACTATTGCTCAACAGTTTATGTTTTTCTATGTGTCTGACAATTTTATTTTTAACTATTGTTTCGACTAATTTGCCCGGTACCGACGTTAGACTTACTGGTCTGTAATTGCCGGGATCACCTCTAGAGCCCTTTTTAAATATTGGTGTTACATTAGCTAACTTCCAGTCATTGGGTACCGAAGCCGATTTAAAGGACAGGTTACAAACCTTAGTTAATAGTTCTGCAACTTCACTTTTGAGTTCTTTCAGAACTCTTGGGTGAATGCCATCTGGTCCCGGTGACTTGTTAATGTTGAGTTTATCAATTAATTCCAAAACCTCCTCTAGTGACACTTCAATCTGTGACAGTTCCTCAGATTTGTCACCTACAAAAGTCAGCTCAGGTTTGGGAATCTCCCTATCATCCTCAGCCGTGAAGACTGAAGCAAAGAATCCATTGAGTTTCTCTGCAATGATTTTATCGTCTTTAAGCGCTCCTTTTGTATTTCGAGCGTCAAGGGGCCCCACTGGTTGTTTAGCAGGCTTCCTGCTTCTGATGTACTTAAAAAACATTTTGTTATTACCTTTGGAGTTTTTGGCTAGCCGTTCTTCAAACTCCTCTTTGGCTTTTCTTATTACACTCTTGCACTTAATTTGGCAGTGTTTGTGCTCCTTTCTATTTGCCTCGCTAGGATTTGATTGTGTCCCATTGATTGCTCTCAGTCCACCAGGTTTCTGTGATGCCTATTATATCAGTATCCTCCTTTATCACATGGCACTCTAGTTCACCCATCTTATTATTTAGACTTCTAGCATTTGTGTACAAGCACTTTAAAAACTTGTCCCTGTTTATTTGTCTGCCCTTTTCTGATGTGCCAGATTCATGTGACTGTTTATAGTCTGATCCAGCCCTTACATTATCCTCTTCTGTCCTCTGCTCCTGACTATAACCTGGAGATTCCCTATCATCAGACTCTCCCCTAAGAGAAGTCTTTGTCCAATCCACATGCTCCTCTGCAGCAGTCGGCTTTCCCCCATCTCCTAGTTTAAAACTGCTCTACAACCTTTTTAATGTTTAGTGCCAGCAGTCTGGTTCCACTTTGGTTTAGGTGGAGCCCATCTCTCCTGTATAGGCTCCCCCCATCCCAGAAGTTTCCCCAGTTCCTAATGAACGTGAACCCCTCCTCTCTACACCATCGTCTCATCCACGCATTGAGACTCTGAAGGTCTGCCTGCCTACCTGGCCCTGTGCGTGGAACTGGGAGCATTTCTGAGAATGCCACCATAGAGGTCCTGGATTTCAGTCTCTTCCCTAGCAGCCTAAATTTGGCTTCCAGGACATCTCTCCTACCCTTCCCTATGTCATTGGTACCTACATGTACCATGACCACCGGCTTCTCCCCAGCACTACAAATAAGTCTGTCTAGATGCCTTGAGAGATCCGCAACCTTCTCACGAAGCAGGGAAGTCACCATGCGGTTCTCCCGGTCATCACAAACCCAGCTATCTACATTTCTAATAATCGAATCTTCCATTACTAACACCTGCCTTTTCCTAGAAACTGGAGTTTCCTCCCCCGGAGAGGTAACCTCCGTGCGAGAGGCAACCCCAGCACCATCTGGAAGGAGGGTCCCAACTATGGGAAGGTTTCCCTCTGCTCCCATTGACTGCTCTGCTTCCCTGGGCCTTTCTTCCTCCTCAACAGCGCAGGAGCTGTCTGAGTGGAGGTGGGACAATTCTACAGTGTCCCAGAAAGCCTCATCAACATACCTCTCTGCCTCTCTTAGCTCCTCCAGTTCCACCACCCTGGCCTCTGAAGTCCATACAGGGTCTCTGAGGGCCAGGAGCTCCTTGCACCGACTGCACACATACACCACTCGCCCACAGGGCAGGTAATCATACATGCAACACTCAGCGCAATAAACTGGATAGCCCCCACTCTGCTGCTGGGCTTCTGCCTGCATTGTCTCCTAGTTAATGAAAGGGTGGTTTAAAGAAAGAAGTTTTGAAAAGTGGTTTGGATTATAGGTTTTAAGGGGACTACAGGGGAAGAGATAGGCCAACAAGGGACCCCTGCTCCCTTCCCACTCCCCTTCCAAACTCCCCTTGCAAAACTCCCTGTTAGCATCCCCTGGTCGCTTGTGCGTGGCTTTATAAAGGCCTGGCCTGAGTGAATGCCCCGCCTACTCATTAAGGCTCAGCCAATTACCAGAGGCTTTGAGCTTTCAAACCTTCCTTTGAAGCTCACGGCCTCCAACTGCCAGCCACAGCACACGGTCCTTCAGACAACCAACCAACCAGACTGACAAACACAAGCTCAGCACACATCAAGTAACCCCCAAACACAAACAAACACACACTACAGACAGACACTTACCCCACAGATGCTGTATTTTCTCCTCCTTCACCTGGAGAACTCCCTTGCGAAACTCCCTGTTAGCAGCCCCTGGTCGCTTGTGTGTGGCTTTATAAAGGCCTGGCCTGAGTGAATGCCCCACTCCACTCATTAAGGCTCAGCCAATTATCAGAGGCTTCGAGCTTTTTTTTTTTTTTATCTTGGACTGCAAGATATCATGGTCAGTGGCTTCCAGCAGACAGCGCTCTTAGGCTCTGTGAGAATGTGAAGGAAAGTCAAAGGCGAATGTGGGAATTTGAGCACCTAAAAGGCAGGAATTCTACAAAGGGTTTAATAAACCTCTTGGCTCTCCAAACCTTCAGAGTCCGTTCAGCCAGAATTTAATGGTGATTCACAGGGATACATTTTAGTCGGCAGCTTTCCCCTTTAAGCTTAAAGATTTTATATGTTGTGAAAACTCTCTCTTTAAAAAATACACCTTATATAATACTGAAGCAACAAAGAATCCTGTGGCACCTTATAGACTAACAGACGTTTTGCAGCATGAGCTTTCGTGGGTGAATACCCACTTCTTCGGATGCTTCTTCACCCACGAAAGCTCATGCTGCAAAACGTCTGTTAGTTTATAAGGTGCCACAGGATTCTTTGCTGCTTTTACAGATCCAGACTAACACGGCTAACCGTCTGATACTTGACACATATGTTGAGAACATTCTGACCTGTGATTTTCTCTGTTTTCTTAGATTATCTACCAATGTATGGATTTGGCTACCTAGTTTGTCTATCTGCATCTGGAATGCAGCATCCCACAACATCCAACGTGTCTATGGATGTGACTCTTGCACGCGTTCCCCGGAGCAGTGCAACCCCTCAAGCTGTGTAGGGTTATCTGTGGAAGGAGAGCAAAGAGCCTTTCCTCATCTGAGTCCATGGACTAAAAGCTGATTTCTTGAGAACTGTTTAAATGCTGTTTTGTTCCCCGAGACAAGATCCCTGGAATTCACGTGAATGTCACGTTGCATGAACTGGTAGATGTTACAACTTACCACGGCGATTCCTTTATATCATGGTGATTTGTGGTGCTTTAAAGAAAGGCAGATTGTCCCTCTACATTAGGGCTGGGGGACACGGACTAGGATAAAGAAATAGGGAAGAATGTAATGCTTAGATTAATAGATTCTGATGCTAGGAAGGACCATTGTGCTAAACTAGTCTGTCCCCCTGTATAGCAAAGGCCAGAGAACGTCTCCAAAATAATTCCTAGAACATATCCAGGATGGTGCCCACACTATATATATATCCTGTGGATGAATATAAGGTTCAAGAAAAGCATGTGTTTTATCTGGCCAGCCTGATCCAGCACATCCAGCAGGGGGAGGGATAGCTCAGTGGTTTAAGCATTAGCCTGCTAAACACAGGGTTGTGAGTTCAATCCTTGAGGGGGCCACTTGGGGATCTAGAGCAAAAATTGGTCCTGCTAGTGAAGGCAGTGGGCTGGACTCGATGACCTTTCAAGGTCCCTTCCAGTTCTAGGAGATTGGTATATCTCAAATTATTACCTTTTTATTACATCCAAAACACACAAGTTGTAATTTTCCAGGCTACCAGCGGGTATGATTTCCAGCAGGGTCTAAGGGAGTTAGGTATGATATTCTATGATTCTTTGGAACCCCTCTTGAGGTAGTTGAAGGCTGCTATCAAATCCCTCCCCTCCCTCTTCTCTTTTGTAGACTAAATAACCCCAGTTCCCTCAACTTCTCCTTGTAAGTCATGTGCTCCAGCCTCCTAATTATTTTCATTGCCCTCTGCTGGACTCTCTCCAATTTGTCCACATCCCTTCTGTGTGTGTGGTGCGGGGGAGGGGGGGAAACAGACAAAACTGGATGCAATACTCCAGATGTGGCCTCACCAGTGCAGACTATAGGGGAATAATCACTCCCCTTGATCTGCTGGCAATGCTCCTACTAATACAGCCCAAAATGCCATTGGCCTTCTTGGCAACAAGAGCACACTGTTGACTCATATTCAGCTTTTCGTCCACCGTAACCCCTAGGCCCTTTTCTGCAGAACTGCTGCCCAGCCATTCGGTCCCTAGTCTGTAGCAGTGAATGGGATTCTTCCGTCCTAAGTGCAGGACTCTGCACTTGTCCTTGTTGAACCTCACCACATTTCTTTTGGCCCAATCCTCCAATTTTTCTAGGTCACTCTGGACCCTATTCCTACCCTCCAGCATACCTACCTCTCCCCACTGCTATGATACATCAGGCCAAGTTCTCCCACCACTTTTATTGAGGCAAATCACAGGTGGCTGCATTGAAGTCATTGGGGAGAGATCAGTGCAAAAAACTGGTGTGAGTGAACTTTCTGTTAACCACACTAGTTAGGGGCTGAGTCCTGCACACCCTCATATAGGCCTAACCCTGAAAATCCTTACTTGTCTGAATAGGTCTGCTGACTCCAGTGGTTTCATTGGTATCAATGAGATCACTGGGGTAAGAAGTACTTTCCTCAGTAACAGCTGGCAGGGTCAGCTGAATAGTTCTGAATAGTTCTTAGTTGGGAACTGCTGATTGTGCCAGGTATTCCACTGCTATAGGCTGACATAGCTCTGTTGGTTTACACCATCTGGGCATTTTATCCCTTTGACCTTGGTGGAGGTGGCCCCACTCTCTGCACAGGAACTATGCGGATTCACAGCAGCTGGGGATCTGGCTCCATTGGGAGGTGTGGCCAATTTGCACCCACTAGGGATCTGGCCCATTGAGGTAAGGGGAGCTATTCCTGATTTAGACTAAAGAAAGCACGAAGGGGAGGGGGAAATCAGGCCCATAGACACGGACAGCTTTTCTTTTGAAATAAGAATGCCTAGCACTGCTCAAGTGGAATTCTCAAATAGGTTAAGTGTCATTATCACCAGATGGAGAAGGTGAGGCACAGAATCCTAACCCACAGGAAATACCTGGCAGTGCTGTGACAGGAACAAAAAGACTCAAAATCTTCAGATCTCGTTCACTGCAGTGGAGTTTCTCTGAAATTATATCAGTGTAACTGAGGTCATGGAGTGACCCAAACTCCTGGCTCACGGTTCAGTGCCCTACACACCGAACCATAGCTGCTCATGATCAGTGTACTGGGGAATAGGTCAGAGGGAAGAATTTAGGCTGTGGCTTTCAAAGGATGCCAAGGTATTTAGTCAGCACCTCTGCTGGGATTTGGGTACCTGATCTCTTAGGCTCATTTGGAAATCCAAGCTTCAGAGTAGATAGAAAATAAATTTTGAAACAAAACTTTTTCATGTTTATATTATTTCTGTGATTTTTCACATTTCACAACGTAAGTTGAAACAATCTATTATTGTATTGTATTTTTCTATTTTACTTAAAAAAAAACTAATGACAGCTACTGCTCAGTACAGATTGAAATATCTTCTTTCTAGATCAAAAGGGATCTTGCTTCTGTTTTCATGAGGCAGTTTGTCATTTTCACACATTATCGTATTTTCTGATCCGATCTGTCCTAAGTAGTAGCTGCCCTCCAAAATTTGTTTGCTTCTTTGTGAAAAGGAAAAAGGGAAGAGAAAAAAGAAACGAGAAAAGAAAATATTTTGACTTTATTGTCATAATATGAAGACAACATAAGGCATGTCATAGTGACATGTCATGACATAATGCTAATATAAGGAATAATAAAGTAAATTGCAAAACAAAAATTTCAGTTTGAAGGAGAGTTTTGATTTTCCCCCCAAAACAAATGCGTTGAAATAACTTTGTTTAGCAATTTCCACTTAAAATGACATTTGGAGAATACTTGTTTCTGCTCTAGTTAGGAACGAAAACAAATGTCAAACGTCAACATATCCTGCATAATGGAGATCCAGAGTTTTGACCAGCTCTCTTGCCTCCCAGAAGTCTTGCCAATTGCCTTAGAAAGATGGAGGGTTATGCTGTTCTTTGTGGAACTCCCTACCTACAATAAGAACTTGTGTACAGAAGAAGTTAGTGGGCAGCAAGCTTAGGGAAAGTTTACAGTACATTAGTCTCTCTGCACTAACTCCCATGTGATCTCTCTTTCCATGTACTAAAGTGTCCTTGTCTTCCATATCTTAATGTACTTTAAAATACTTGGTGAGTTCTCATGTGGTGTGGACAGCACAGAGAACATTGAATAAATGTTGTTCCTCCATGAGATTCTGTCCTGTAACACACCAGATTTGTTTCAAGGTGTAATGCCTGTATGGGGCAGGTGTCTATTGAACACCTAAAACATAATGGTTGATGGCATCAAGAGGGTCTTTTTGACCCTGCTGTCATTGGATAAAGTCGAAGATGATTTCTCATGGGGAAGGCATGGTAGGCATTTAGAGCAAATGACCATTTGCTCTAAATGGTTGAGTGAATGGAACCTGTTTAAGTATACTAAGTAGAAAAGCCCAAAATATAGGGCTATTGAGGGGATATTAAAAATACATAGGTAACCTTATCTATTTATATAAGTCAAAGCTACCATGTTTTCATGGGGATCCAGTATAACTCATTCTAATTAGGGTTTGTGGCCAGTTTCTGAACTCAGTTATCCCAATGAAGCCAATGGAATTAGGTATGGATTCTAATCTTAGTTACCTCAGTGTAAATCCACAGCCTCCTCTCTGAAGTCAAAAGAATCAAGATGGAATCTGATCTCGATTATCTTATTATAAATTCAGAGTTAGCCTTCTTTAATCAATGAATTTAGACACAAATTCTGAACTCTGATAAGAGATTTCACTTGTTCTGTTTGAGAAGCAAATGGCCTTGGAGATATCAGCTGGATGAGAGATTTGTGAAGGAACAATGTAAATGAAGGCTGAGCCATCAGAGTTATAGGCTTGAAAGATATTTAGCACAAAGTTATTAGTATCAAGCGAACAGTTTCTTCATCAGACACTCTAGGAGATTCTTTGATCTTATGGGTGTTAAAAACAGAATAGGCAAAAATAGAGAGCCAATAAATGATGTGGAATAGTTTCAGCGCTACTAGAAGGAAATCTGGTCTGAGACTGCACAACATAATCAGACAGTGAACCAGATTAAAAACGAGAGGACAAATTTACAAATTACACCACAAAGGAATAAACAGAAAAGTCAAAGAAAGAAAAAGTTAGCAATTGTGTGGATAGACTATTCTAAAGCATACAACAGTGTCCCACAATCATGGCTCACTGAGACATGGCTCAGTGGCTCATGGCCATGGCTCATCCAAAAATCATTTCCTTTCTGCAGCAATCTATGTTGAACTGGAGCACTCGACTCTACGGGTAAGGGACTCATTGATGAGGTTCAAATTAAAAGAAATCTTTCAAAGGGATTCCTTAGCACCAGTGCTGTTTGTGGTAGCCATGCTGCCACTGGCATGGATACTTGTTGAGATATGATAAATTGTGGTGATCAGCAAAGAGCAATGATTAGTTAACATTTGTTAGACATAGGCAATCTGAAATTCCATGAACAGTCACAAAAAGGCTCTACAGAGATGGAGGATGTGTGGAAAAGTTTGGTGAAGATATAAAGCTATGGGTTGGCTTGGCTAACTGTGTATCCACAGCTGTAAAGATGGCCAAACTGGTACAATCTGATGGCATGCACTTTAGTGAAGGAATTATCCATGAAATCTCGGCATTGTTCCTAAAAATATCTTTGAATCAGGGAACTGTCAGCGATGCAACATCAGAAATTGAGAGAAAGAGGGAGGAAAGAATTTTATGGATGTGTAAGAACTACTCTAAGGACAAAACTCAAGTCTTAAGAATTTGATCTCAGCCATTTATGTGTAGGTGATGCCAGTAGTACAGCACATTGCTGGAGCGATCAAGTGGAATCAAGAGGAGAAGAAAAAAAATTATGCATCACCAGCAGTTGTCTTATTTGGATGTCAGAATATTGATTAGCAAGGAAGGCATGGAAAAGATGTACATCCCATGGTGGGATGAGAGAAAAATTCTGCTATCTATGGAGGAAACAATTGATAATGAAGAATATAATATCAAAATATATGAGGCATCAACCACAATAAAGATCATCTGGTCATGTTAACAAGTAATTACTGAACTGCATCCTAGCCCAAGCAAGTGTGAAAGAACGGAGTCCCCCAAAAGACTTAATTTACAAGAAATCAGTGCATGGACAGTGGTGGAGCGAGATAAAATCTATTAGTGATAAAATATAAAAAAACTCATGACTTGTAGAAGGATCACTCAAAAGGGAATCAGAGAGCTTCATTGTGAGTGGACAGAGGAAGTCCTTAAGGCTTAATTATATAAGAAGTAAAAATGACTGACAGAACTTCTCCCTGAAGTGTAGAATGGATTCTAAAAAGGAAGAGATGGTGGAACAATATTGAGTAACTGCTAAAGTCTGTCTAGGACAGAATATATGAACAGACACAGTGAGGTTGCCAAGTGTCTGCACTTGAGAAGCTGTGTTAAGTATGGATTTGTATGAACATTGCACTGTTACAAACACCCAACTGAAAGCACTCTAGAAAAAGAAAAGGGTAAGATTTAATGGGATCTGTCAAATGTCACAGACCAAATGGTCAGTCAAACAGGCCAGACAAGTTTTAGAAAAGAAGAAGGCAAAACAAGCCTGTGTACATTGATTTTGTTATGCAAGCAGACAGAAACATAAAAAAGAAATAAGGAGAGACGATGGAGAAGTATGAAGGACTCTGCCTCAAAGGGAGCAGTTATGGAAAACTAGAACAAAGACAATCCCAGCAGTTATTGGAGCACTTGAAATGATCAATATGGGTATGGACATGTTTGGACTGTGAGACATCATGATCAGTGACTTCCAGTAGACAGCATTCTAAGGCACTACGAGAATGTGAAGGAAAGTCAAAGGAGAATGAATAAATTTGAGCACCTACAATGTAGGATTTCTGCAGATGATTTAACAAATCTTCTGACTACCCAAACCTACAGAGTCCATTCAGCGAGGATTTACTGATGACTCATGAGGATACATTTTAGTCAGCAGTTTTCTCCTTTTAAGCTTAAAGATTTAGTATGTTGTGAAAACTATTTCTTTTGTAAAAAATACACCTTATATAATATTGAGGGACATTAATAATTGTAAACAGGTCGACTCACCCCTGCGGCGCCTCCTGCTGGTTACTCTGGGAATTAGCTCTGTTCAGCACCAGAGTGCCCTCTGCAGGCTGGTAATCCACCTGTTCTCAGGCCCCCGTGTCCCTCCCTGGACCCAGTGCCTCTTTTCTCCAGGGTGCTGCCCCCTGGCAGTAACCCCTTTTCGCTCTGGGCTTCCCCTTTTGTCTCAGGGAACCCCCACCCTCTATCCCTACCTTGCCTCATTATGTGGCTACTGTCAGCCAGTGTCTAGCCCCACACCCTGGAGCAGACTGCAGTATCAGCCTATTCATCATTGGCAGGGTTGGGTTTGGACCTGCTGCTTTGGCCTACCCCTGGGCTGCTCTCTGCAACCCCCAGTACCCGTTGGCCTTGTGCTAGGCCGCAGCCTGGGGCATTCCTGGCTAGACCTCCTCAGCCTTTCCCCGACCCTGCTCCACTCAGGTATTCAGCCTCAAGCTAAGCAGCCAGGCCCATCCCTCTCTGAAGGCAGAGAGAGACTACTGCCTTTGGCTTCCCTGGCCTTTTATAGGGGCCAGCTGTGGTTCAGATTGGGGCGTGGCCTCACCTGCAGCCACTTCCTCAATTAGCCCAGTCTTGAGAACTGCCGCTCTCAAGCCCTGCCAGGCCACTTTTAAACCCCTCTGGGCCGAAGCAGGGGGTCACCCTGCTACAATAATCATAATAAAGGAATGTGCCCAGAAAACACTCTTTATGCACACTTACTTGATTTTAAAAAGAGGGGTCTGACTGAACGTCGATGGGACTTTTGTGCCTAAATCACTTAAGTTCCTTTGAAAGTCTGACCCAATGGCACATCTGGCTCAGTGTCCTGCAAGTCTGAATATCAGGCTGCTCATACATAAGATAATATCTCCTGCACTCTTGGAAGTGAGTGGCTATTTTGACATTGATTTTAAGTGGAACTGGGAATGGAACCAGTGTTCTGGCCTATGTTAAATGTATGTTTAATCCCAAATATCTCCCAGAAATAAATTAAATCTCTTTTCCCCATTATTAGCTCATCAGACAAATGCCTAAGCAAAGAGATCTTGCATTAGAACCTGAATGTCAACACATCCAGATTCTGTGTGAAGTGAACTCCAAAGCTAAGTGCTTTCTGCAGAGAATGCCCTGCCCCTAACCTTGCCACCCACTAACACACACATCCAGTGGAGAAACCATTTTACCTGACATTCAGGAACTGTTTCTCACCCTGGACCTGGAGCTAGTACCCCCGAACGCACCCAAGGCTGCCTCCCGGATCCACCAGGTGGAGAAGGGACCTCTGGTGAGCATACCGTTGTAAATATTATACATGGTTTAAAAGCAAGCGTGTTTAATGATTAATTTGCCCTGGCATTCGTGGCCAGTACAGCTACTGGAAAAGTCTGTTAATGTGTCTGGGGATGGAATGGAAATCCTCCAGTGACATCTCCATAAAGCTCTCCTGGATGTACTCCCAAAGCCTTTGCAAAAGGTTTCTGGGGAGACCAGTCTTATTCCGTCCTCCATGGTAGGACACTTTACCACGCTAGGCGGATAGCACGTAGTCTGGAATCATTGCATAACACAGCGTATGGTCCCGGTGTTTTGCTGGCATTGAAACAATATCTGTTCTTTGTCTCTCTGTGTTATCCTCAGGAGAGTGATATCATTCATGGTCACCTGGTTGAAATAGGATGATTTTATTAAGGGGACATTCAGAGTTGCCCGTGCCTGCTGGGCTGTTTGCCTGTGGCTGAACAGAAATGTTCCCTGCTGTTAGCCATGTGGTGTGGGGAGGGCTGAAGCAATCATCCCAGAGAATTGTGTGTGTGGGCAGGGGTGGGGGCGGTTAGTTGGGTTTGTGCTGCATGTTAACCTGAAAACCACAGCCCCTCCTTTTAAATTGCCAACCCATTTTAAATGGCCAACCCAACAGCTGCTTGGATTGAGAAATGAGGGTGCTGCTGTTTGAAACCATTCCCATGTATTATGAAGGTTAATGAAGCCAAAAGACTGTGCCTTACCATGGCTGCCTGCAAGCCAAATTCTGTTGCCTGGCCCTGCATGTGTGATCACTCACTCTAAACTTGCATACCCTCAATAAGAGGCAAAATGCGCCCTTGTATCAAAAGTACATGTGCCATGTAATATTAACAGCAAGGTTTACCATGAAAGAGTCTACCCATTGTTCTCTAAAATGTGTCTTTTTATCTGCCACTCTCCCTTTTTTTCCCCTCCACCAACTGCAAATGTTTCAACGCTCACATTATCTTCTCCTTCCCAGAGGCTAGCAAAGATTAGAAGGCGAAAAAAATGCACTCACGGTTAAACGTTCTCTGAGCTCATGCAGTCCTCCTACACTGAAAGAGCACAGCAGAATGCGTGGAGGCAGACAATGTCAGAGTCCAGGAAAGC
Source organism: Mauremys reevesii (assembly GCF_016161935.1). Taxonomy (NCBI): domain Eukaryota; kingdom Metazoa; phylum Chordata; order Testudines; family Geoemydidae; genus Mauremys; species Mauremys reevesii. Next base: position 16,476,274 of record NC_052635.1, on the reverse strand, counting down.
ACAATATGAATGCGAGGACAGGTGGCAAGCTGAAGATGATAGGTGGCATCAGCTTGCTGACAGAAGGCAAGAGGCAACGGTGAGGCTACTGGAGGAACAAACTGATATGCTCCAGGGTATGGTTGAGGTTCAGGAAAGGCAGCATGAGCACAGACCGCTGCTACAGCCCCTGTGTAACCAACCGCCCTCCTCCCCAGGTTCCATAGCCTCCTCACCGAGACACCCAAGAACACGGTGGAGGGCCTCCCTGCACCCAACCACTCCACCCCAGAGGACTGCCTAAGCAACAGAAAGCTGGCATTCAATAAGTTTTAAAATTCAGTGTGGCCTTGTCCTTTCCTCTTCCCCCCACCCCACCTGGACTACCTTGGCAGTTATCCCCCTATTTGTGTGATAAATTAATAAAGAAGGCATGAATGTGAAGAAACAATGACTTTATTGCCTCTGCAAGCAGTGATCGAAGGGGGGAGGGGAGGGTGGTTAGCTTACAGGGAAATAGATTGAACCAAGGCGGGGGTCATCAAGGAGAAACAAACAGAACTTTCACACTGTAGCCTGGCCAGTCATGAAACTGGTTTTCCAAGCTTCTCTGATGTGCACCACGCCCTCCTATACTCTGCTAACTGCCCTGGTGTCTGGCTGCATGTAATCAGTGGCTAGGCAATTTGCCTCAACCTCCCACCCCATCATAAACGTCTCCCCCTTACTCTCACAGATATTGTGGAGTGCACAGCAAGCAATAATAATAATGGGAATATTGGTTTCGCTGAGGTCTATCCGAGTCAGTAAACTGCACCAGAGTGCTTTTAAACATCCAAATGCACATTCTACCACTATTCTTCACTTGCTCAGCCTACAGTTGAACAGCTCCTGACTACTGTCCAGGCTGCCTGTGTATGGCTTCATGAGCCCTGGCATTAAGGGGTAGTCTGGGTCCCCAAGGATAACTACAGACATTTCAACATCCCCAATGGTTATTTTCTGGTCTGGGAAGCAAGTCCCTTGCTGTAGCTTTTGAAACAGACCAGAGTTCCTGAAGATGTGAGCGTCATGTACCTTTCCCGGCCCTCCCACGTTGATGTTGGTGAAATGTCCCTTGTGATCCACCAGTGCTCGCAGCACCACTGAAAAGTAACCCTTTCGGTTTAGGTACTCACTGATTTGGTGCTCCAGTGCCAAGATAGGGATTTGGGTTCTGTCTATTGCCCCACCACAGTTAGGGAATCCCATTGCAGCAAAGTATCCACTATGACCTGCACATTTCCCAGAGTCACTATCCTTGATATCAGCAGCTCTTTGATTGCATTGGCTACTTGGATCACAGCAGCCCCCCAGTAGATTTGCCCACTCCAAATTGATGCCCAACTGACTGGTAGTTGTCTGGTGTTGCAAGCTTCCACAGGGCTATTGCCACACGTTTCTCAGCTGTGAGGGCTGCTCTCTTGGTATTCTTGCGCTTCAGGGCAGGGGAAAGCAAGTCACAACGTTCCATGAAAGTGCCCTTACGCATGTGAAAGTTTCGCAGCCACCGGGAATCATCCCAGACCTGCAACACTATGCGGTCCCACCAGTCTGTGCTTGTTTCCCGGGCCCAGAATCGGCATTCCACAGTATGAACCTGCCCCATTAACACCATGATGTCCACATTGTCGGGACCCGTACTTTGAGAGAAGTCTATGTCCATGTCCTCATCACTCTTGTCACTGTGCTGCCATCGCTGCCTCACCTGGTTTTGCTTTTGCAGGTTCTGGTTCTGCATATACTGCAGGATAATGTGTGTGGTGTTTACAGTGCTCATAATTGCCGCAGTGTTCTGAGAGGGATCCATGCTTGCCATGCTATGGCGTCTGCACTGAAAAAAGGCACAAAACAATTGTCTGCTGTTGCTCTGATGGAGGGAGGGGTGACTGATGACATGGCATATTAAAATCAACAAAGGGGATGAATTTGCATCAAGGAGAAACACATAGCTGTCACACAGAACGGCCCCCTCAAGTATTGAACTCAAAACCCCAAGTTTAGTAGGCCAAAGCGCAAACCATTGAGGTATCCCTCCCCCCACTATTCATGGTGGGAGGGAGAGTGAAGCGAATGAATACAAAACAAATCTAGTCTCTTTCTTGTTTTGATCCACTCCATCTCTCTTATACATCTTAGGCTGACAGCAGATGGTGCAGTATGACTGCAGGCAGGACTGAATCTCCATGAGACAAAACTTAAAAAGAGAATGACCTGGAGTCACTCCCATTTATGTCCAGGCACCCCGACAGACCTTACCAAGGTCTGCCAGAAGCACCCATGTCTGCCCAGGTGCCCTGAACAACCTCACCAAGGTCGGCTAAAAGAGCACCCAGGAGATGATGATGACAGCTACCAGTTGTAAAGCACCGTCTGCTGCCAAAAGGCAAGGAGCTGCTGGTGTGTAGCAATGCAGTACCATGTCTGCCAGCACCCAGGAGGCGTACGGTGATGGTGAGCTGAGTGGACTCCATGGGTAACCCAGGAAAAAAGGTTCGAAATGATTGTCTGCTGTTGCTTTCACGGAGGGAGAGCAGGACGGAGGGCCTGATAACATGTACCTAGAACCACCCGCGACACTGTTTTTGACCCATCAGGCAATGGGATCTCAACCCAGAATTCCAATGGGTGGTGGAGACTGTGGGAACTGTGGGACAGCTACCACAGTGCAACACTCTGGAATTTGATGCTAGACTCGGTACTGTGGATGCACTCTGCTGAGTTAATGGTCTTAAATGGGGCCACACACAATCGACCGTATAAAATCAATTTCTAAAAAATTGACTTCTATAAATTCGATTAAATTTCATAGTGTAGACATACCAAATATAAAGATATGGGGCAGAATGCAGTTCTTTGATTCATAGATTGTGACATTAGAAAGGACCACTGTGATCATCTAGTCTGACCTCCAGCATATCATAGGCAACACAACTTCCCAAAAATAATTCCTAGAGCAGATCTAGGATGCATCCCATACTGTACATTTCTTGTGGATGAACATAAGGTTCAAGAAATAAACATATTTCATCTGGTCAGCTTGGTCCAGCACATCCCAAACTCCCAGCTTGTGATTTTCAAGGCTTTCTCAAAGTTTGGTTTTCAGAAGGGCCTAAAGGAGTTAGATGCTCAACTCCCACCTGATTCCTGTAGGGTTCTTTGTAAATGCCAGCCTAATGGATTCAGATGCCTGGTTCCATCAATGGGATTTGAACATCTTTGAAAATCTCAACCACACAATTTGCTCAGGAAAACTGCAGTTGAAATTTTCAAATGGGGATGAAGGAAGTTAGGTGTCCGAATCCTACAGAGAGTCAATGGGCGCTAGGCATCTAACAACCTTAGGCTCTGTGTAGCTGCGAGACCTGGAATTTTAAGTCATCACTAGATACATCAGGCCAAATTCTCCCATCATGTTCACTGAGGTAAACGGGGATTGGCTCCATTAAATCACTGGAGATCTGTGCAAAGAAAATGGCATGAGTGAATAATCAGGTCAGTCATTTGTCCTTTTAACCACACAAGTTAGGGGCTGCATCCTGCAAATACTCAAATGGGCCTAACCCTGAAGATTCTTACTTGTGGGAATAGGCCTGTTGATGCCAGGGCTTTCACTGGGGTAAGAAATAGTTTCATGACTAACTGCTGGCGGAGTCAGCCCACAGAATAGTCAGAAAAAAAACTCTTTCTCCAACATATTCAGCTGGTGTAAACTGACATAGCTTCACTAATTTACACCAGATGGTGATCTGGTCCCACTGATCTTAATGGAGCTATGGCTGATTAAAACCATCTGAGCAACTGGCCCATTGAGTTCAACAGAAATAAATTAGTTTACATCAGCTGCAGATCTCACCCCTTTGACCTCAGTGGGGCTATGCTAGTTTACATCAGGTTGGGGAAATGGTCTATTGAATCCAATGGAGTTAGTTCACACCAGCTGGGAATCTGGCACCACTGATTTCATTGGAACTATGTTGATGTCCACCAGCTTGGGATCTGGCCCCACAGATGTCAAGGTCGTTATTCTTGATTTAGATCAGAAAAGGGGGAATCAGGCCCATAGACCCAGATATCAATTTTTTCAAATAATAATAATGCCTGATACTGTCTGAATAGGGATCTCAGATAGCTTAAGTGTCAGTAAATCCAGATGGGTAGGGTGAGTGTCATGGGGCCCATCACTCACCACTGGGCTGGTGCCTCCTCCTGGTCAACTCCTGGGATTAGCTCGAGGCCGATGCTTTCTGTCTGTGGTTTGCACACTATCACTCTGTCTCTGCATCTTCCTGCAGCCCCTCTCACAGCCTCAGGAGCTGCAGCGCCCTCTTCTTGGCTTGGCTTTCTGGCCGTGTCATCATCTGTGTTTCCCCCTTCCAGGGGTTAGTATCGTAGTCCAATAATCATGCCACTTCTCCAGTAGTGAGTGGGGGGACCCGGACCCACCCATTACTCTGGGTCTTGACCCAGGGACCTTGTCAATGGCAGCCTCATGCTGCTCTCCTTGGAACTGCTCACTACTTTCCCCTGGGCCTGTTCCATGTAGCCTCTTTGCCTATTTCACCCTTACCTCTCGGCCTTCAAGCTCTGCAGTGCTAGTGGCCTTCCACCTACTGGGAGCCCCGTGTTCGCTTAATGAGCTCCAGGCAGCTACTCACCCTCCTCTACCTTTCAGCTCCTCTTATCTGAGCTAGCTGGTCCTGGATTGGTTGCTCTCTGCAACTCCTGCCAGATTGGTTGCACCTCACCCAGCCTCCCTGGGCTGCTCGAAGGACTCACCTCTACTGCTAGCTGTTTAGGTTAACTCTTTCTACACCTGAGTGGGGCCACTACCCCATTGCAGTGAGGCACAGAATCTTAACCCACAGGAAGTAGTTGGCAGTGCTGTGATGAGAACCAAAAGACTGAAAATCTGATCGCATTCACTCTGGTGTCCACCTACTACATGCAGTGGATTTCCTCTGGAATTACATCAGTGTAACTAAGTAAGGCAACATGATATCTACAGTTTTTAAAAATATCAGACAAAGCAGAAAATCTCTGGAGTCACTAGGCCAGACTATAATTGTCTTACTCACATGAGTAGCCTCATTGACTTACAATTGATGTATATGCATTGGCTTCCTGGAATTTGATGGATAATATCAATGTTTTCTCTTAAGCATTTCTCTTTTTTTTAGATTGATTTAAATTTTCACAATTTTGGAAATTATGGGGAAGCAAACAATTATTTAATGACAATAGACATTGAGATTCAATATGTTAAGCTTCATAAACCATTAAAGCAAAAAAATTTTCAACCTCTCCTATCAAAATATGCACATTAAATATCCTTAAATCAACAACTTGCACCTGTTTTTACTGTTCATTTGGTAGACCATTTGTAACAAACCTAATTCAAAAGTCTAAACCACTGTATTTTGACTCTCATAAGTGGTCAAGCAGCATTTTTCTTACTTTGAATATCTATCATTTCTATGGTTATCAATGGAAATATGTTTTCATTAGTTTGTGTGTGTATACTGAGCTCGATATTTACCAATGTTTATGGATAAAATTGAAACCTTCGAAGCCTACATCCACAGTATTGAAAATGTGAGGTTTACCAACACTTAGCTCCAATATGTTTTATTGTTATTTAGGTTGCAATTTTGAAAATCACTTAAGAGAGCTGGGCTCACAAATCCCATGAGAATGAGAGTTTCATGCCTAACTCCCTTTTGCTCATTTGAAAGTGCCAGTCTGATTTTAGCACCTAAATATCTTTAAGGAGTTGAGCCGTAGACCCTTGTCAAAGGATGTAAGAGAGCGAGAGAGAGAGGTCAGATCATGTAAAAGTTTGTTAAACCACATCAGGATTACATTAGTGTGACAAAGTATTGTCACAGCTTTGCAGTCATGTCCAATCTTCTTCAAGTTTTCAGACAGTCTGATCAAGGTTTTCTGGAATGTAAGCAAAGTGCTGCCAATGCATGAGAAGATTAGCCAAAAGTGTCTGAGTGCTAAATGTCACAAGCAACTATCTGGGTAAAATAAAGAATTATCTCCTATCAGACTTCTTTACACACAAACAATGAGGACATGACCTCATTGTAAATACAGCCTGTAATGAGGCGATATGACCGCCTTCCGAGCCAGAGGGGGAGAAACCACTCTCTGTACCTAAGTGGGCAGAGCTAGGCCTGCCTCACCCCTCCAACCAGGACAGGAAGCGTAAAGGACGGGGACTCCCATTCAGTTGGTGCTGGGACACCGAGATAGGCAGATGGATCCTGCTCGCTCCTGGGTGCTGACCCTGCTGCTGAGCCCAGCGACACCCTGCCCACCAGGGAACTTGCTTCTGCCATGGACCCACTGGGACTGCTATGGGCCACCTACCCAGAAGAGCTGGAGGACGCCCGCTGACCCAGGTACACCCTGAGAGGAGGAGGTGACCCAGGGATAGCCAACCTTAGTCTGGCTACAGCTCTGCCTGAGGCACAGTCAATGTGTTGCAGTTGGGATCCCCACTGACCCAGTAGTGGACTGCTTCACCACAGGTAGAGCCCTGGATCGGGGTCCGATGGAGTAGGGTGAGCCCAGACCCCACATGCCACTCCACTGCGGCGGTGGCAGCCTCCTCTTGCTGGGTCCAGTGGCCTGTGTCCGTGGGCCGTCCGCTGGAGCTAGGACATCTGACACCTAGAGTTTGCTCAGGCTCTGCAATAAGGGTCCTGAACTAATTGACTACGGGGTTTACTCTGTCTCTGCAACCAGAGGCCAGAGCTGATTGACTACTGGGTTTGCTCTGTCTCTGTATCAAGAGGCCAGGGCCAATTGACCAGGGTGTTTGCACAATCCCTGCTTAAAGGTCACATGGGCTATAGACTCTTGACTATTCAGCCCCGGCCTCAGGGTGAGGGCATATGGGACCCTGTGAGAGCCTGTTTCTGCCTACAGGCAGAGGCTAGTTGCCTATCAGAGAATTCAGTCCCATTAGGCTAGTCAGGATACTAACACCTAAATGCTCATTCCCGCCAAATACTAGGCCAAGCTCCCGATGGTGTAGTGAGGTGGTGTGGCCTCCTTCCGACCTGGAGGAGAGGAGGAGGACCACCACCCGCCTACGCGTCCCCTTTCTGTCATTCCATCAGTGTAAAGAAGTCTTCAAGAACTTGACAAATTAGTACACCTCTACCTTGATATAACGCTGTACTCAGGAGCCAAAAAATCTTACCTCGTTATGGGTGAATCTGCATTATACTGAACTTGTTTTGATCCACCGGAGTGCACAGGCCCCCCATCCCGGAGTGCTACTTTACCGTGTTATAGCTGAATTCACGTTATATCGGGGTACAGGTGTATTATACCCACTTTAAAGCCCATTTATACTGCCAAAAGGGTCCAGAGTTGCTTTATTGTGAATGAGAAGCAGGCCCATGTAATATAGTTTCCGAACACTGGGCCAAACTCTGTATTAATTATTATTAGTAGCAGTATTATTTATTAGGATAACCAGATAAATGTATTTAATAGTGGTATGTTTTGATGTTTCACTTGATCCACTTGTTTCACTTTCTGCCTGCCTAAATTAATGATATCCAGGTAATTGAACAATTATGTCATGTCCTACTGAAAGCCTTTATCATGACTTCTTTGACATCTTTGTTTCTTAGAGTGTAAATGAAAGGGTTAAGCAATGGTGTCACAATAGTATTGAAGACAGAGACAATTTTGTTCATGTCCAGTGAGTTCTGTTTAGAAGGCTTGACGTACAGAAAGATGGAGCAGCTGTACAACATAACCACAATGATGAAATGGGCAGAGCAAGTGGAAAAGGCCTTTTCCTGGCCTTGGGCAGATGGGATTCTCATGATGGTGGAGATGATGTAAATGTAGGAGCCAAGGGTGACCACACAGGACCCCAGAACAACAATAAAGGAAAGAGCAATGTACACCATTTCAACCAGGTGTGTGTTTGTGCAGGACAGCGCTATCCAAGAATCTATGTCACAGAAGAAATGGCTGATGACTGTAAGGCCACAGAAGGACAACCTGGTGATCAGAAACATTGGCACAGAAATAGTCAGGAAACCACCTACCCATGAGCCAAGGGCCAACTGAGTGGACAAGGTGCTGTTCATGATGGAGTGATAACGCAATGGGTGGCATATGGCCAAATAGCGATCATAGGCCATGACTGCCAGGAGTAGAAATTCAGTGCAGCCTAGGGAGAAAACAAAGTACATCTGCAGGAGGCAGCTGGGGAAGGAGATAGTTTTGCTTTGTGACATGAGATTGGCAAGAATTTTGGGAATGTAGGCTGTGGTGACCCAGATCTCCAGGAAGGAGAGATTGCAGAGGAAGTAGTACATAGGGGTGCAGAGACAACGGTGGGTCCACACTAAGGATATGATGGTGGTGTTTCCTGTGAATGTCAGGAGGTATATTAACAAGAATATCATGAAGAGTGAGATCTGCAAATACCGAGAGCCAGGGAACCCAAGCAGAATAAATTCCTTCACATTGGTTTGATTTCCCTTCACCATTGGGGCCAGGTGGTGTACCTGCCAAAATACAAGAAACTGTAAAGGGAAGACAAATAAATAATAGGTGTTATTGTTAGATCCATATAATTGTTGATAGACAATGATGTGAGCAATGACACACATATCAGGATGCTGAACAGAACTTGTATGGTGTAGTGCACATTTATAGAATCATAGAAGATTAGGGTTGGAAGAGACCTCAGGAGGTCATCTAGTCCAACCCCCTGCTCAGAGCTCTCAGTGGGAGCCCAGAGCCCTCAGCATATTGTCGGCTCAGAGCATTAGACAGAGATGCGCAGCCATTTGACTCCCAGACCTGGAAACAGAACCCTGATTCCCTGTTCTGTTGTCCAAGCTATTTAAACACACTCCTCATCCAACTCTAACACCGAAAAGGATAATCCGCTGTTGCTGTTCATGATACCCTCATATTTGACTTATGCCTCCTTTGACCAATGGTAACTGTGATGATACCACATATTGGCAGACTCCATTCACCTCTAACTTTGGTCATAGTTTATATTAATAAATAGTTCATGAAGGATTAGTAATTGATGTTTTCATAAATACTTAAGGCAATTTGTACTGAGTTCACTGGTCAAAATATGCTGCTTATAAATCTGATTTACAGACATTTATAAAACTTTCTATTGATGTGCTTATAACTGTCTGGGACATATAATGCTCATGTCTCTAACATACTATTATTATTGTTGTTGTTATTATTATTATTACTACTACTACTATTATTTGTTCTATGCAATCTGGTCAAGCCAAGCCAGAGCGTTCTTATCAACAATGTTCAAGGCATGAAAACCTCCAGGAAATTGAGTCATTTTGCAGTCCTCATAACATAACATAAGAACATAAGAACATAAGAAAGGCCGTACCGGGTCAGACCAAAGGTCTAGCCCAGTATCTGTCTACCGACAGTGGCCAATGCCAGGTGCCCCAGAGGGAGTGAACCTAACAGGCAATGATCAAGTGATCTCTCTCCTGCCATCCATCTCCATCCTCTGACGAACAGAGGCTAGGGACACCATTCTTACCCATCCTGGCTAATAGCCATTTATGGACTTAGCCACCATGAATTTATCCAGTTCTCTTTTAAACATTGTTATAGTCCTAGCCTTCACAACCTCCTCAGGTAAGGAGTTCCACAAGATGACTGTGTGCTGCGTGAAGAAGAACTTCCCTTTATTTGTTTTAAACCTGCTGCCTATTAATTTCATTTGGTGACCCCTAGTTCTTGTATTATGGGAATAAGTAAATAACTTTTCCTTATCCACTTTCTCAACATCACTCATGATTTTATATACCTCTATCATGTCCCCCCTTAGTCTTCTCTTTTCCAAGCTGAAGAGTCCTAGCCTCTTTAATCTTTCCTCATATGGGACCCTCTCTAAACCCCTAATCATTTTAGTTGCTCTTTTCTGAACCTTTTCTAGTGCTAGAATATCTTTTTTGAGGTGAGGAGACCACATCTGTACACAGTATTCGAGATGTGGGCGTACCATGGATTTATATAAGGGCAATAATATATTCTCAGTCTTATTCTCTATCCCCTTTTTAATGATTCCTAACATCCTGTTTGCTTTTTTGACCGCCTCTGCACACTGCGTGGACATCTTCAGAGAACTATCCACGATAACTCCAAGATCTTTTTCCTGACTCGTTGTAGCTAAATTAGCCGCCATCATGTTGTATGTGTAGTTGGGGTTATTTTTTCCAATGTGCATTACTTTACATTTATCCACATTAAATTTCATTTGCCATTTTGTTGCCCAATCACGTTGCCTCAACGATATGAGTCATGGTTTGTGGCTGCCTACAATGACATAATGCACTGAAAATGCTACCGGAATTCCGCTGCAGCACCAATGAAATCGCTTCAGAAGGCTCCATTGTCTTTGTGGTAAATCAAACCCTGGTTGACATTGAGTGCGGTCTGAGACAAGATACTTGTTTGTCACTTTCTCTGTGGACCATGAAGCTTGCCACACGTCCTCTTTCATAAATCCCTCACCCAGAAAATGTATCCACAAGCGGCAACGTGAGGGCAGATGACCAAGTGGTGGATGAAACAAGTATTTAATTAACAGTATATGTGGTATAACATATATATAATCTATTAATCATTTATAGGAAGGCTGGACAGAATTTTTTTAAATAATTTCAGCACATAATATCAATGTTTATTTTTAAACATTTTTTCCTATGTTTAGCTATTTAAATTTTCACAGTTGTGCCAAATTATGAGAAGGGGGACAGACAATGGGTGGGTCAGACAATAATTATTTAATGCCTGTAAATGTTGAGTTTCACATATTTAAAGCTTTATGACCCTTAAAACACAAACTGTCAACTTCACATGTCAAAATACACAAAGTAAATAGCCTTAAATCAAACTCTAATAAGTTCTCAGGCAGCATTTTCTTAACTTTGCCTACTTGTACATTTAGATTATTATCAATGGAAATATTTTATCGGTTTGTGCGTGTAAGGTAAAATTGACGTTTATTCACATTTAGCAATAAAAATCTAATCCTGCAAAACTGATTTATAAAGTGTTTATAAATGCTACCCTAATATAAAGTTTGGCCGCATTTTCTTCAGTTTAATGACCATTCTGCAAACTTCACTGTCTTCAGGATATTTTCAAGAGTGTAACTGATGTAAACTTAGTAAATAATTATGTTGATGATACAGAAGGTAGAAGGGAATCCATGTCCTTCTTTCTGAGCCGTACTGACTGCAGAACTACTTCTTTTCTTTTCGGCAATTTTTTTCTCTCTCTAAAGTGATCAGATCTGATTCAGAGTAAATAGCGGGGAAGATGGTTTTATTTTGGAAAGTGGAGAAGCTGCATTATTTGCAAAACTGACATCATTCTGCAAGACAGAAAGATGGTGAAACTGATTAGAAACTGACTATAAGCACTTGTGAAATTGTCTAATCTTTTTTTATACTGGAGTGTGGGGACAAATGCAGAAACATGGGCTGGCATTCTCAAAGAAGCTTGAGGGAATTAGGTACCTCAAACCACTGAATGTCAATGGAATTTATGCACCAAACTCCTTTAGAATCTAATGAAAATTCTAACCTAAACCCTTCCCTCCCACCCCCACACAAACAATGAAAAGAAAATCAGGCTGAAAAATTTGTTCCATTTAAGGAACAAATATTAACTTGAATGCTAGTAATAATAATAAAAACAACACATTTTCATTTCAATTAAACTGGTGTAAATGCTAACTATTCTGGGAAGGTGTGACGCAGTAGGGAGTGGGGTGGATTGACCTGGGAATAGCGTTTAGTTTTACTGGGACTGTCTGAATGGGGGATGGGAGAGCAGGGGATGACTGTAGGTGAAGGATGGTACCTGAGCCCATAATCTGAGCCAGGAAGCGGGGTGGGGCGAGTCGCCACCTTTGCCCAGGAAACTGGACAAAAGGAGAGGGGGAGAGAAGGAGGGGGAGAGAGCCTGCTGGAGTGTTTTTTGTTTTCAGATTTGGGCTGGTTGGGAAGAGGCAGGGAACCCCAAGTCTGGGGTCTAAGATCCTGGCCCCCCAGAGGGACCTGGCTGAGGGCTCCTGGTTGTACCTACAAGCCCTGCTTGGGACTGTGTTCCTGTCATCTAATAAACCTTCTGTTTTACTGGCTGGCTGAGAGTCACGGTGAATCGCAGGAAGTGGGGGGTGCAGGGCCCTGACTCCCTCAAACTCTGTGACAGAAGGTACTAGAAGAATTTTCAAAACATACTCACTGTGTTTGTAGCAAACCTGTGGATGTATCCTGAATTGGAAAAACAAACAAACAAACATTTGAATCACATCATATGCAGAAGAAAGTGATCTCTTAGCACCGTCAGAAAACTAAAACCAGTCAATCTGCTTCTCTAACACAGACTTCTTTTGAAACTTGTCAAAATGTCCAAGCACTCAGCCTGCCCTATTGGAGTCAAACATCCATTATCTTAATAGATTGTAGGCACATCACATTGTAATTGAAAACCGAACTATCTATATCTTATATGCTTAGGTTTTCCTGTATGCTCTATTCAGGCAAAATAACAGTGTCCGACTCAGGAAGGCTGATTTCATCTGCTCAGAGGCAGCCTTGGGACATGATCTACAGAGAAATTCACAGACTTTCTCCTGAGCTTTGCGGTGGAATGCTTGTGAGGTCATTAAATAAATAACTCAAGGGCCAGGGCCAGAAGCTGGCTGTAATTCCCACATGTCTGTATGGGTGTTGTGAACTCACACATTTTCCGACATAGAGTTCCCCTGCACAAAATTCTGAGCAACGTCTTCATGCTCCTGCCTCATGTCAAACCTCCATCCATTATTCTTATATCTTGTCCCAAAAAGAGTGGGCTGAATAACAGAGCACAGTGGGACAGCCAAAGAATAGCAATAATACTTAGCTCTTGCACTGGGCTTTAAATCGGTAGATCTCAAAGCATTTTAGCAAGGAAGGCAGGATTCTGATTTCACAGATGGGGAAACTGAAGCACAGAAATGGGACCAATTACATTGGAATGAGTGAGAGGGGAATCAGCCCCACAGACTGCAGTGGGATTGCTCCTGATTTATATAGGGGTGAGTGAGGAGACAATCAGATCCACTGAATTCAGCAATTCATAGATATTAAAGCCAGACTGTACCGTTATGATCTGACCTCCTGTATCACCCTAGTCAGGGAATTTCACCCCATGATTCCTACAAGCCCCTAACTTCAGTTTGAGCAAGATCATCTCTTTTAGAAGAGACATCCAGTCCTCACTTAAAGACTTCAAGTGATGGAGAACTCACCACACCCAGTATAAGTTGTTCCAGTGGTTAGTTACTTGCATGGTGCAAAATGTGCTTCTAATTTCCAGGCTGAACAGGATCTCATACTGCTTTTGTTCACTAGATTAAGGACACCTCTACTATTAGAAATATTTTCCTTTGGCAGGTACATAGCACTAGATTGTCAAAGGTATTTAGGCATCTAAAAATGCAGATGGGCACCTAGTGACATTCTCAAAAGTGCCGAGGCAAGTTAGGTTCCTAACTCCCATTTGACTCAATGGCAGTGAGGTGGTTTTTTAAATCTACACTATGTCTAGCTGCATCTTTAGGCACCTAAATCCTTTACAAAGCTGACCGTTATAAACCATGTTCAAGCCACCTCTTTGGTAAACTAATAGATTAAACTTCAAGGAATAACTCTTCTTTTACACTAAGACATAAGAACATAAGAATGGCCATACTGGGTTAGACCAATGGTCCCTCTAGCCCAGTATCCTGTCTTCTGACAGTGACCAATGCCAGATCCTTCAGGAGTGAAAAGAACAGGGCAATTATTGAGTGATCCATCTGCTGTAGTCGAATCCCAGCTTCTAGCAGAGATGTAGGGACACCCAGAGCATGGGGATGTGTCCTTGACCATCTTGGTTAATAGCCATTGATGGATCTATCCTCTAATTGGGGGAAGGATAGCTCAGTGGTTTGAGCATTGGCCTGCTAAACTAAGGGTTGTACGTTCAATCCTTGAAAGGGCCATTTAGGGAACTGGGGTAAAAATCTGTCTGGGGATTAGTCCTGCTTTGAGCAGGGGGTTGGACTAGATGATATCATGAGTTCCCTTCCAACCCTGAGATTCTATGATATAAGTGAAAACAGAACTGGTGGAACCAGAGGCCCATCTGGTGCCATCCCAGAGAGCTATCATGATGTAAACCAGTGAAGGGTCTAGCCAATGTATAACATTACAGAGCATTCCAGTAACAAGGAGAAGCAAGCTGTGCCACGTCAAGCATATGAGGGAGAAAATGTGCCTTGTAGAGATGTCTGAGACACTGGGGAAAATGTTCACATGTGCCTGAAGGCCAGATATTTAAAGGTAGCTAGGCACCCCACTGAAATCCATAGGAATTAGGTGACTAACGTGCCTAAGTATTCCTGTAAATCCCTTGAGACATCTGGCTGCATTTTCAGATGCCTAATCACCTTTGTCGCTTTTGAATATTTTAACCACAAGGCCTACCAGAGTGAAACAGAGAATCTTGTGTTGCAAGTTCAGCCAGAATTATGCTACAGAGATGTAGCCATTTAAGACTAGAGATTGCTGGGAGTTGCAGGCTCTGGACAGGGCACATGATGTAGATCTGGTCAACTGACAAAGGATCATAGAATCATAGAATCTCAGGGTTGGAAGGGACCTCAGGAGGTCATCTAGTCCAACCCCCTTCTCAAAGCAGGACCAAACCCAACTAAATCATCCCAGCCAGGGCTTTGTCAAGCCTGACCTTAAAAAGCTCTAAGGAAGGAGATTCCACCACCTCCCTAGGTAACACATTCCAGTGCTTCACCACCCTACTAGTGAAAAAGTTTTTCCTAATATCCAACCAAAACCTCCCCTTCTGCAACTTGAGACCATTACTCCTTGTTCTGTCATCTTCTACCACTGAGAACAGTCTAGATCCATCCTCTTTGGAACCCCCTTTCAGGTAGTTGAAAGCAGCTATCAAATCCCCCCTCATTCTTCTCTTCTGCAGACTAAACAATCCCAGTTCCTTCAGCCTCTCCTCATAAGTCATGTGCTCCAGCCCCCTAATCATTTTTGTTGCCCTTCGCTGGACTTTCTCCAATTTATCCACATCCTTCTTGTAGTGTGGGGCCCAAAACTGGACACAGTACTCCAAATGAGGCCTCACCAGTGCTGAGTAGAGGGGAATGATCACATCCCTCGATCTGCTGGAAATGCCCCTACTTATACAACCCAAAATGCCATTAGCCTTCTTGGCAACAAGGGCACACTGTTGACTCATATTCAGCTTTTCGTTCACCGTAACCTCTAGGTCCTTTTCTGCAGAACTGCTGCCCAGCCATTCGGTCCCTAGTCTGTAACAGTGCATGGGATTCTTCCGTCCTAAGTGCAGGACTCTGCACTTGTCCTTGTTGAACCTCATCATATTTCTTTTGGCCC
The DNA here is from genome assembly GCF_016161935.1 of Mauremys reevesii. NCBI lineage: Eukaryota > Metazoa > Chordata > Testudines > Geoemydidae > Mauremys > Mauremys reevesii. Next base: position 16,460,750 of record NC_052635.1, on the reverse strand, counting down.
AATCCTCTAATTTGTCTAGGTCCCTCTGTATCCTATCCCTACCCTCCAGCGTATCAACCACTCCTCCCAGTTTAGTGTCACTGTTTAGTGGACTGCACCCTGCAAACTTGCTAAGGGTGCAGTCCACACCATCCTCCAGATCGTTAATGAAGATATTGAACAAAACCGGCCCCAGCACCGACCCTTGGGGCACTCCACTTGATACCGGCTGCCAACTAGACATGGAACCATTGATCACTACCCGTTGAGCCCGACCGTCTAGCCAGTTTTCTATCCACCTTACTGTCCATTCATCCAGCCCATACTTCTTTAACTTGCTGGCAAGAATACTGTGGGAAACTGTATCAAAAGCTTTGCTAACGTCCAGAAATAGCACATCCACTGCTTTCCCCTCATCCACAGAGCCGGTTATCTCATCATAGAAGGCAATTAGATTAGTCAGGCATGACTTGCCCTTGGTGACTCCATGCTGACTGTTCCTGATCACTTTCCCCTCCTTTAAGTGGTTCAGAATTGATTCCTTGATTCGTGTGACTATCATCCTGGAGACTATAGAAGGAAAGACCCTGAGTCCAGTCCTTCCATGGGGACCTAGCAGAAGGCTGATAGAGTAGCTGTGAAGAGGTAACTACTTTTTGCCCACAAAAAACATTGTAATATCAGAAAATGTGGCTTAGTTGAAATCAAAGTTTTCCAGCAGAAAATGTCAATTTTTACAAAATATCTCAATTTTCTGTTGGAAAATGAAAAGTATATATTTAATTAAGTTGGACATTAAAAATATTTCCAAAGGTCAAATTGAAACAAAACATTTTGTTTTTAAATATGGGTTTGATTTTTTAAAATTGACATATTGACTTAAATTAAGACCGAGAAGGGATGGGAGGGGAAACAGAGATAAAAGGAGAGGGCAAGTGACTTGCTCAAAGTCCACACTGCAGGTCAGTGGCGGTATCAGGAACAGGACCCAGGTGCCCTGAGTCCTGGCCTCGTGCTCTAGTCATAAGCCCACAATTCCTGCCACTGCACAACATCTGGATGGGCAGAAAATCGTAAAGGGGGTTGCACTTACAGTTGCATTAATGATTTGGTTGCTGTGTCCCTAGAGGTATCTCTACACAACCCGTGGAAATGAGCCTCCAAGCTCAGGTCGACAGTCTTGGTCTTGCGCTACTGCACTAAAAAAAGGCATGTAGATGTTGCAGCCTGAACTGGAGTTTGGGCTCTGGTGTGTACAGAAGGGGGGTGGGCTTCAGAGCTCCAGCCCTAGCTGGAACAGGTGCGCTGTTATTTTTAGCACGGTAGCATGAGCCCTGGGAGCCTCAGTCTGTGGACCCGGGCTCTGAGTCTTGCTGCCGCAGCCTGTGTAGACATACCTCAGGAGCACCAGTCATAGACCGAGACCCTGTTCTAATAGGCATTGTACAAACAGAACAAAGAGATGGTCCCTGCTCCAGAGCATTTCAATGTAAGTCACGCTGTGGCAAGACCTCTGATGACTTATTAATGCTGATTCTTGTAGCTAGACACTCCACAACCCAAGGGATTCGATGGCAGCTCAGTGACTAATTCCCTTAATCTCAACCTCACCCCCTTTTGATTGGTGTGTACATTTTGTGCTGCCCCTCTTCACAGGGGTGAATTTCAGCTTGAGTGGAAGATTCGCCACAGTATCTGAACACATTCAAGACATTAGTGAACTATAGGAGCAACTTACTCAGGATTGTGGTGGATTCTCCATCACTGACAGTTTTTAAATCAAGAGTGGGGTTTTTTTTGTTTCTAAAAGCTCTGCTCTAGGAATTATTTTGGGGCAGTTCTCAGGCCTGTGTTATTGAGGAGTTTAGACTGGACAGGACCTTCTGGCCTTGGAATCTATGAATTGATGGGAGAAGAGCATGAAATGACAGTTAATTTGAACAGGTGGGAGTTTGAAGTCACCTGAGCGATTCAGGGCACCCATTTCCCATTAATGGGAACTGGACATGCATATCCCACAAAACCTCTTAGCAGGTCCTATGTGACACTGCAGTAATGCCTAGGCCTTGGGTGGGCCCACTAGATGGGGGTGAATTTCACCCAGTGGGGAATAGACAAGACTTGGGTGTAATTAATAGAAATACAATTCCTTGAGGATGAAGATCCGGGACTGCCTGCTGTCAGAGACAGGATACCGGAATTGATGGACCCTGGTCTGGTCCAATCTGGCGATTCTAAGGCACTTATACTGGTTCTCTAGATCCCAGACTGCACTGTCAAATGGCACCACCCAGGGACTGGACTGGAGTAAACAGAGATGCGGGCTGGTATTTTAAAAGAAGGACTAAGGGAGTTAGGTGCACAACTCCCTCTGAAGTACAATGGCATTTGAGTGCAAACTCCATTAGACTTCTTTGAAAATCCCACGTGGCGCAAACCTGCTGGTTCAGTTCCATGCATTGTGCTAACCCCCAGTGCAACAGTCATACTCCCTCCAGCACAGGACAGAAGGGGTGATATCCCGAGTTAGGAGGGGATCTGCAAGTTGCATGGGAGCAGCTTCAGCAGCCTGAGAGCTGGCTGAAGAGGGAAGGCCGAGTAGCAGAACCCTTAGAGTTGGGGCTGTAGGGTCTGAGAGTTGCTGCTGTTGGGAACTGGTTTGAGAACCCTGGTTTAACACAATCAGTATTTTTCATATACTTGAGTGGCCCAAAATTAGGGTGAAAATTGGTAAAAAAAATAGCAGGGCCTTTGTATATGATAGTGTACTGTGTGTGTGTGCATGCATATTGCGTGTGTGGGCTTTTCTGTGAACCATCTTATGTGGAATATGCTTGTGTGTGCATGCTTTGTGTATTTCTGCATTGTGTGTGTATCTCTGGGTGTCTCCTTCTGCCTGCCCGTGTAATTGTGTGTGCGTGCTGGGAAATGAATTCTTTGTGTGAGTTGTGATTTTCTGTGGAACAGATGGCTGAAGGCAGACCCTCAGCTGGTGTAAGTGAAAGTAGCTCCACTGTGGACAACTGAGTTAGGTGGTGAAAACGAGTGTGAAGATCTAGCCTGATGTTCCAAATGTCTCCCTGATTGCAGCCCTGTACCACTGATGTCCAGGCACAATGGTACTCCACAGAGCAGCCCCTTCAACTGACTGAGAAATCCATGGGGAACATCATGGGAGACAGGAGAGATTCCAGAAGACTGGAAAAGGGCAAACATAGTGCCCATCTATAAAAAGGGAAATAAAAACAACCCAGGTAACTACAGACCAGTTAGTTTAACTTCTGTGACATGGAAGATAATGGAGCAAGTAATTAAGGAAATCATCTGCAAACACTTGGAAGGTGGTAAGGTGATAGGGAATAGCCAGCATGGATTTGTAAAGACCAAATCGTGTAAACCAATCTGATAGCTTTCTTTGATAGGATAATGAGTCTTGTGGATAAGGGAGAAGGGGTGGATGTGGTATACCTAGACTTTAGTAAGGCATTTGATATGGTCTCACATGATATTCTTATCAATAAACAAGGCAAATACAACTTAGATGGGACTACTATAAGGTGGGGTTCCTAACTGACTGGATAACCATACTCAGAGAGTAGTTATTAATGGTTCCCAATTAATGCATGGTTCCCAATCCTGCTGGAAAGGTATAACAAGTGGGGTTCCCTAGGGGTCTGTTTTGGGACCGGCTCTGTTCAATATCTTCATCAAGGATTTAGATATTGGCATAGAAAGTATGCTTATTAAGTTTTCAGATGATACCAAACTGGGAGGGATTGCAACTGCTTTGGAGGACAGGGTCATCATTCAAAATGATCTGGACAAATTGGAGAAATGGTCTGAGGTAAACAGGATGAAGTTTAATAAAGACAAATGCAAAGTGCTCTACTTAGGGAGGAACAATCAGTTTCACACATACAGAATGGGAAGAGACTGTCTAGGAAGGAGTATGTCAGAAAGGGATCTGGGGGTTATAGTGGACCACAAGCTAAATATGAGTCAACAGTGTGATGCTGTTGCAAAAAAAGCAAACATGATTCTGGGATGCATTAACAGGTGTGTTGTGAACAAGACACGAGAAGTCATTCTTCCGCTCTACTCTGCGCTGCTTAGGCCTCAACTGGAGTACTGTGTCCAGTTCTGGGCACCGCATTTCAGGAAAGATGTGGAGAAATTGGAGAGGGTCCAGAGAAGAGCAACAAGAATGATTAAAGGTCTAGAGAACATGACCTGTGAAGGAAGGCTGAAAGAATTGGCTTTGTTTAGTTTGGAAAAGAGAAGACTGAGAGGGGCCATGATAGCACTTTTCAGGTATCTAAAAGGGTGTCATAAGGAGGAGAGAGAAAACTTGTTCACCTTAGCCTCTAAGGATATAACAAGAAGCAACGGGCTTAAACTGCAGCAAGGAAGGTTTAGGTTGGACATTAGGAAAAATTTCCTAACTGTCAGGGTGGTTAAACACTGGAATAAATTGTCTAGGGAGGTTGTGGAATCTCCATCTCTGGAGATATTTAAGAGTAGGTTAGATAAATGTCTATCTGGGATGGTCTAGACAGTATTTGGTCCTGCCATGACGATAGAGGACTGGACTCGATGACCTCTCAAGGTCCATTCCAGTCCTAGAATCTATGAATCTGCATCACTGGCAGCAATTGTTTATTGCCACGGTCTTGCAGCTCTTCCCAGGCCGCTCTGCGAATCACTTGGTGGTCTCAGCCTAATCCACAGCAGCAACAGGCCTGAATGATGCTTCTTGGACTTCAGGATCTGAGATAAAAAACTCAGATCCAAACACCCCCAATAAACATGGTGAGTCTCAGAATTCAGAACTGAAGTTCACATCCCTGGTCATTCAGCCCTGCCCTTAGTTGGACAAGCAGCCACATGTGGACCACAGAAATTGGCCTCCATCCTGGCAGGTTCAGAAGCTGCATTAAGGGACAATAGATATGGAGTGTGAACAAACTTCTGGGTTCTGATCCATAGAAATGAGTGCTTTGGAGCACTTATGGAGCACACTGTGGGGTGGGGGGAGAGACAGAGAGCACACACATGTATCCCCACTGATCTACCTAATCATCTCTTTATCCAACTATCCATCCATCCAACTGTCCATCTATCTAATTGCCTTTCTTGCTGTCTGTCCTTCAAGATGTCTGTCCATTTTTTCCTCCTTCTGCTATTTGTTCATCCAATTATCTACCCCTTGGTCAGGTTCATGGTCTGTCTACACTTCTGTGAATCTGCCTTCCAAGCTATTCATCTGTCTAATCATCTCTCGGTCCACCTGGCTAAATGTGTTTACACTCTCTTTATCTATCTGTCGCTAATGGATCCTTCCCTGTGGAAGTGGATTTCAGTGGGCAGGGGCTGCTGAGTGGGGACATGTCACAGTCACAGGCACGAAATTCAATTTACAGATATAACCTGATATTTGGTAACTAAGGAACATTCCTTCCTACTCTGTGTGCTGCTAATTTCACAGGCAAAGCAGGTGGGAATTGGAGCTGACAAGAGGCTGGCAGTGTGACTGTAACGCTGCTAAGTACAGCAGTGGGAAGGGGATAGACTGTAACAGGTTCTATCTTGGTCCCTGGTGGCTGATCAGAGATGTGGCAATGAATGGTCTGTCCATGGGTGCGTAAGGTGCTTGACCTTAAGGATGCAGCTGATTCTATAAGTCTGATGACAGATTTGCTGTCACAGATCCCCAGTTTGAAGGAACCCAGATCAGTTTAATTTGGAACATGTTAATTTCACTGATGCTTTGCTTAGATAAAAATAATTCAAAAAATAATTTAAAAAATCCTGCTTCATTATGAGCTTGTTAAAACCACCCCAGTTAACAACACACCTATTAAAAAGAAACCTCTCCAGTTAGCCATGCAGCACCTGTGACTCTAGAGAGATTTAAAAGAGGACACAATGGTCATTAAAACTTCACATGCCTTAATCAGAACTCTAAGGAATGTTAAACCCAGCTGAGACCTGGCCACTGCCTGGAGTTTTAACAAACCTCTGAAGGCTCTGCCAGTGGCAGAAAAAGTTACATGTTATTTGAATGGGTCCCATTGAGGGCCATTAGACTGAAACACTGTTGGTAAATGCAGGTTGCAGCAACAATCCCATCGGGGCTGATTAGAAGAGAAAGTCAAAGGTACTGATTGAAGTTAGACAAAGAAAGGGATGAGTCTGTTCCTATGGCAAGTAGCCCGCAGTGGTTAAAGCGAAATGGTCAAGCCTTTCACTCCCAGCCCCTGTGAACAGCAATCTCTTCCTTCATAAATTCCATCAGACCCCCACAGAGGAGGGAATGCAAGGGGGAGGGATGGCTGCAATGAAACTCGCATGTAAACAAATCTCAGATTCCTACTTGGTTAGCCAACGCAGCACAGCCCAGGTGTGGGGAGAAAGAGGCAATTTCAGATTTCTAGGTCTCAGGGACGGAGCTCAGCCAACGCACCTGGGCTGTGACTGGCTTTGCTGTGCTCCCCATGCTCCCCAGCTCTGCCAGTGTCCCTCAGTCCGAACCCACAGCCCCTTCCACTGTTCCATCTTTGGGTTCACACAGGCACAGTTCTGTCACTGCCCCTGAGTCCCAGTCAGCAGCCGCCTGCTATCCCCTCCCAGGGCAGCCCCACACACATCTCTGCTGAAGTTCCATTATTCCTAACACACAATCCCTCTAGTATCCCAGTATTAGCTCCCTTCACAGCATTGGTGAGATGCCTCAGTCCTGACTTACATCACTCCTACTATTCCTGTACACAAACCGTTCCCCAACTCTGCCAATGAGCTACAACCCCCCCCCCCATCATTGCTGTCCTACCCCAAACACACAGCCTCCCAAGTTTGCCTTTTAGTCTGGCCCTTTTCAGCCCTTTATTGGAAATGGCCTGATTCCCAAGCCAGCCCTTCTCTACCAGGGCTGGCTTGGCCCCCGGCTCTCCAGCCCAAGGGCACATGGTCCCATCACAGGCAGGGACAGGCAGATATAGTTAAAGTGGTGAAACTTGTATGTGTAGACACACCGTGCACATTTATTCCTCACTCTGGACACGAAGGGGTCGGATAACGGGAGGTCTGACAACAGAGATGACAGAAAGAGAAGACTCAGTTTAGTTCTTTTATTGCACGATGCTCTTGGTGACAGACACACAGTTATTAGGGTCTGATGGAACAAGGTAAAACCTGAGAAGGAACTGGTGGAAAACATCCCCTGGGAGCGGAAGGAATTCTCCCGCTAGCAGGCCGTACAGGCTGGGTTTTCCCATAAGAGGCCGAGGCTAGGCATCCAAATCCTATGGGCAGTGAATCGGAGTTCAGCACCTAACATCCTTTGGTCCCATTGTCAATTACAACAGGACGTGGTGGAGAAGACAGGGCACTGGACTGGGACTCTGGAGAGATGGTTTCCTGCCATGAGCCTGCTTAGTGACTCTGGGCAGGAAATGTCACCTCGTTCTGCCTGAGTTTCCCCAGCTATAATGTGAGGAAAAGGGTGTGGAGCTGGGGCTAAAATCACAAAGCTCCCACTTAGGCACCTGAAGCCCAGATTCCAGCCCCCGGGATTTTCACACACCCAGCTCAGCTCCTGGCAAACACTGCAGGCACCCAAGTGTTAGCAGTAAATGGGCTGTAGGTGCCCCTGGACGTGCCCTCTGCAGCCCCAAACCAGGCATCCGGATGCCGAGGCCCCAGACCGCCGCACAAACCTGGGGAAGGTGGGTGTTCCCCTGCCTGACTCTCCTCCAGGGCCCCGTCCCACAGGCCAGGGGCCCAGATACTTTGGAAAATTGCACTGGGCCCCCAAGTATCTGGAAACAACTGGCCCTAAATCATTGCTGAAAAGTGGGCAAATACGAGTTCTGTGCTGGTGTCCTGTGGCCAAGGCCAGAGGGTTTCCTTTGGCTTTTCTCTTCCTTTGGAAAGCAGCCTGGAGATGAAATACATATTAGGAAACAAACATTAATGGTACAATTGCCTAACACTGCTATTACAGGCAGTTGTTGCAAGCCTATGTTTTTATAATGTAGATATCATACAGTGGTGTATATGAGTGCATATGCATATGTGTGAGTGTATGTGCAAATGTGTGTGCGCACATATGTATGTGTGTGCACATATGTATATGTGCTTGTATTTGTGTATGTGTTCATGTGGGTGTGGATATGCATGTGTGTGTGTGTCCATGTGTGCATGAGTGTCTGTGTCCATGCATATGTTTGTCTGGGTAAGTGTGCATATGCATAAGCATGTGTGTGTGTGTATGCATGTGTGGATGTATGTGTGCATGTATATGTACGTGTGTTTTCATGTTTGTGCATATATGTATGTGTATATATGTTTGTGGATGCGTATGTGTGCGTGTATGTTTGCATGTGTGTGCGTGTGCATGTGTGTGTGTGTGTGTAGAAGTCTCCCATCCTACAATGAATGGATGCCCAGTGTTCCAGCTGAGTCCATTTTGCCTGCACCCTCTCACTGAGCACAATCTCCCCCATTGTCTGAACTTTGAGCAGTCACAAGTTCAAATTTCCCACCAGCCGAGTAGTACCCACCTGTGGAATCTGACAAGACTGGGGTCCCAGGTTTCAAGAGGTCTCTTCATCTCCACTTTCCCCCAGGGCTGTAAGAGCAGTGGTTCTCAGCCTGGGGTATGCGTAGCCTGGGGTACACAGAGATCTTCACAGGGATACATCAACTCATCTAGAGATTTGCCTAGATTTACAACAAGCTACATAAAAAGCACAAGCAAAGTCTGTACAAACTAAAATTTCATAAGACAATGACTTGTATATACTGCTCTAGACTATACACTGAAACGTAAGAACAATATTTGTATTATAATTTATTTATTTCATAACTATATGGTAAACATGAGAAACTCAGCAGTTTTTCAGTACTAGTGCGCTGTAATAGTTTTGTATTTTTATGTCTGATTTTGTAAGTAAATAGATTTTAAGTGAGGTGAAACTTGGGGATACACAGACAAATCAGACTCCTGAAAGGGGTACAGTAGTCTGGAAAGGTTGAGAGACACTGTGTAAGAGCAGGACACGAAGTCCAGTGGAGCTCAGGGAAACACGACCTGGGACTACACCAGGCTTCGCTTCAGGCCCTACCCCAGCCATTGTTGTATCTACTTTAACCAAAGGAAATTGTCTGGTTAGCATGTTCCAAACATGAATTTCCTGCAAGCTTTCCTCAGGGCCTCCTGGACCTCTTTGTTTCTCAGGCTGTAGATGAGCGGATTGACCAGCGGGGTCAGGACGGCATAGACGACAGAGAGAACTTTCTTGAAGTCCCTTAGGATGTCAGTGGTTGGGAACATGTAGACAATCAGCAGAGTTCCATAATAAATGCTCACCACAATGAGGTGGGAGGAGCAGGTGGAAAAGGACTTTTGCCTCCCAGTGGTGGACGGGATTCTCAGGATGGTGAAAATGATGCAGACATAGGACATCAAGGTAAGAAGGAATGGGACCAGTAAGAAAACCAAGCTGAGTGGGAAAGCCAATGTTTCCATCAGGTGAGAGTCATTGCAGGACAGTTTTATAAGGGGGATGAAATCGCAAAAGAAATGGTCAATAACGTTAGGGCCACAGAAAGTTAACTGAGATATTGACAACGTTGTTATGCTATTACCTAGGAAGCCACCTATACAAGAGCCACATGCAAGCTGGAGACAAGCCCTGCCACTCATACGGGCTGCATAGTGCAGTGGATTGCATATGGCTAAATACCGATCGTAAGACATCACTGAGAGGAGAAGGCATTCTGTTGCAATCAGAGAACCAAAGAAATAATATTGTATGACACACCCATTGAATGAAATAGTCCTGTCCCCAGTCAGAAGACCAACCAGCATCCTGGGCAGGATGGTGGAGGTGTAACAGGTCTCCAAGCAGGACAAGTTCCCCAGGAAGAAGTACATGGGGGTGTGAAAGTGCTGATCAGTCACAACCAGTGCAACGATGAGGATGTTACCGGCCATGGTTGTGATGTAGATCACTAGAAACAGCAGGAAGAGAAGAATTTGTTGATTAGGAAAATTCCCGAATCCCAGGAGGATGAATTCTGTGATGGATGTTTGGTTCACTTCCTCTGGGTTCACCATGCGTTCCAACTAGGGGAAAGAAACCAAAATTTACAATGGAATCTGTAGAAGATACATTTTCATCATGCTTTAGCATCAATTTAGTTTCATAAATATTCCATAAGGCCCCCTCATACTGTGGGGTCAGTGAAGAACCAAGACTCTGGAGGCAAATTTTCTATTTAGATCTTTTTTATTCCATTATCACCCCACTCTGGTCAGTGAAGAGATCGATGCAGACAGAAACCATACACACTGTTGTGCATATTGATGTCAAAATTGGCAAAGCCATTTTGAGTTAGTCATTTTTAACTTCAACAGGTGGTCCCCATGGCTCACCAGGGTGAACTGTAACTTCTTGCACTGCAAACATATTATCAATTCAGCTAATGGCCAGCAGGCTGTAGTGGACTCAACCAAGACAGGGGACAGTGATCAACACACTGTCATAGCAGGCTATGTTAGTCTCCATGAGTCAAGGTCCAGCCCTTTCCTGCTTTTATTCTTTTCCCCCTTTTTTCACATTCATCTTGGACCACTCCAGAGAGAGAGAGACATGTCACTGAGCTGTTGCATCACAAACTGATGCCAAATTTACACTTCACTCCCCTTATGGTTTCCTTTGCTAACACCACAACCACCATGGTGTTTCAGTTACTTTTTCTCTGAAACACTCGCCAATTGAATCTCGTTTTATTTCTGTCTGCAAGTGACTCATTCCTCAGTCCTGCTGTGAAAAGAACAGGAATCATAGAATCATAGAATCTCAGGGTTGGAAGGGACCCCAGGAGGTCATCTAGTCCAACCCCCTGCTCAAAGCAGGACCAAACCCAACTAAATCATCCTAGCCAGGGCTTTGTCAAGCCTGACCTTAAAAACCTCTAAGGAAGGAGATTCCACTACCTCCCTAGGTAACCCATTCCAGTTCTTCACCACCCTACTAGTGAAAAAGTTTTTCCTAATATCCAACCTAAACCTCCCCCTCTGCAACTTGAGACCATTACTCCTTGTTCTGTCATCTTCTACCACTGAGAACAGTCTAGATCCATCCTCTTTGGAACCCCCTTTCAGGTAGTTGAAAGCAGCTATCAAATCCCCCCTCATTCTTCTCTTCTGCAGACTAAACAATCCCAGTTCCCTCAGCCTCTCCTCATAAGTCATGTGCTCCAGCCCCCTAATCATTTTTGTTGCCCTCCGCTGGACTCTCTCCAATTATCCACATCCTTCTTGTAGTGTGGGGCCCAAAACTGGACACAGTACTCCAAATGAGGCCTCACCAGTGCTGAGTAGAGGGGAATGATCACATCCCTTGATCTGCTGGAAATGCCCCTACTTATACAACCCAAAATGCCATTAGCCTTCTTGGCAACAAGGGCACACTGTTGACTCATATTCAGCTTTTCGTCCACCGTAACCCCTAGGTCCTTTTCTGCAGAACTGCTGCCCAGCCATTCGGTCCCTAGTCTGTAGCAGTGCATGGGATTCTTCCGTCCTAAGTGCAGGACTCTGCACTTGTCCTTGTTGAACCTCATCATATTTCTTTTGGCCCAATCCTCTAATTTGTCTAGGTCCCTCTGTATCCTATCCCTACCCTCCAGCATATCAACCACTCCTCCCAGTTTAGTGTCATCTGCAAACTTGCTAAGGGTGCAGTCCACACCATCCTCCAGATCGTTAATGAAGATATTGAACAAAACCAGCCCCAGCACCGACCCTTGGGGCACTCCACTTGATACTGGCTGCCACAAGGAGTACTTGTGGCACCTTAGAGACTAACAAATTTATTTCAGCATGAGCTTTCGTGAGCTACAGCTCACTTCTTCGGATGCATAGAATGGAACCCACAGACAGGAGATATTTATACATACAGAGAACATGAAAAGGTGGAAGTATGCATACCAACAGGAAGAGTCTAATCAATTGAGATGAGCTATCATCAGCAGGAGAATAAAAACTTTTGAAGTGATAATTAAGATGACCCATAGAAGGTGTGAGGAGAACTTAACATAGGGAAATAGATTCAATTAGGGTAATGACCCAACCATTCACACTCTCTGTTTAAGCCTGAGTTAATTGTATCTAATTTGGAGGATTCTCTGCAGTTTGAGGTCTTCAAACCGCAATTTGGGGACTTCGATAACTCAGACATAGGGTAGGGGTTTGTTATAGAAGTGGATGGGTGGGATTCTGTGGCCTGCATTGTGCAGGAGGTCAGACTAGATGATCATAATGGTCCCTTCTGACCTTAAAGTATATGAGTCTATGAGTTCAGCAGTCTCTCTTTGAAGTCTGTTTTTGAAGTTTTTTTGTTGTAAAATTGCCACCTTCAAGTCTGTCACTGAGTGGTTAGAGAGGCTGAAGTGTTCTCCCACTGGTTTTTGAATGTTATGATTCCTGATGTCAGATTTGTGTCCATTTATTCTTTTGTGTAGAGACTGTCCGGTTTGGCCAATGTACACTGCAGAGGGGCATTGCTGACACATGATGGCATATATCACGTTGGTAGATTTGCAGGTGATTTTTCTTCCGCTCCCTGCTGGTGTTGTCTGCCACCGTGATTAACTACATGCTCTGGGTGAAGGGGGATTATGAACTCGCATGGGACCCACAACTCAATGAGCTTGCTCCTCAACTGTCTGCCTCCATGGATCACAACTGAGAATACCAAATGCAGAACCAATTGCTGAGAAATAGGGCAGACACACCCCAAAACTGGTGGTAATTCTTCCACAAGATATACCAAACCAGCAACAAAATAAACTTCTGTATCACCACACTGGCTAATAAGAAGTCAGAAAAGCAGTCTCCTTAGGCATTCCAGTCCTTCTACCACCACCAAAATACTAGACTTAATGAGGAGGGGGTATTTAAAGCAATTGCATCAAACAAAAGTTTTTGTCTGATCCCAAAGGACCAGCTGCACACCTAGGTCAATATATAATTCAGATCTTACCCAATAATCATGCCGTGGCCAATCCTTTAGTATTTAGTTAACCAGCACCATGCCCCACTGGAGTTCTGGTATCTGTTATGTAACAACAGAGCTGGAACCAGTGACATGACTCCATTTAGCCTAAAAGGCCAGGTTAATTTTCAGCTGTTCAGGTGTGACTGTACCTTTAGTCAGTGAGGGCATCCTGGCTGACACACATTCAGGTTAACGGGCTTCAGTGTTCCCTTGCAGTTAACTTTTTAATGTTCATAAACCTGTTATGATCTGAGGTGGTTTAAAGCATAACACAGGTTTTTAGGTTTGCAGATCTGTGACCCTCTTCCTCTTTGAGATTATTTATTAATTATTATTATTATTTATTATTTATTTTATTTTGCTGGTCATAATGTGGGAGGGTATCTTCGCTACCCTCTGCTCATGAGGTTATGTATGTGTCTTGTAGCAGTCTTCTTCACGCTAGTTGAAAGGTTTTATTTTCAGTAGGTGTGGACTGATTCTTTTCTCTTAAAAGGCATGTAATTTTTTCAGGTTCACACTGATGAACACAGAAAACAATTGGGGTGGTTAAACTTTCTTCAAATTCCATAGACAATTAAGTTCTATATTTTCCAGTATAGTGCTGAAATGGGTGTTTGTATATACACACATCAACATGCTTAACTACTCACTTTCCCCCAAAATATGGGAGTTTGGTTAGGAGCCATTTCAGCATGGATGACTTATTAAAAGACAAATTTTAAATAGAACTGTATCGTAAACTGCATTATGGTATTGTATCAAAATATTGCATTTCAATGGGAGATTCACCTTCCTTTATAGGAACAGAACAGACTCCTAAACTATTACCATAAAAGTGGTCCACAGACATTGTCTTCAATGGGATTGAACAAATGATTAAGGATTTAAAGGATTAGGTTCCAAATATGTAAATTGTTCTAATGAAACTGACAATGCCTGAGCTGTCAGATCAGAAGAAGCTTCATTCAGATAAAGGTGGTCAGATGTGTGATAGCCCCAAGTCTTTCCAGTACCCCGTACCCGCTAAAAATTTCTTACCGGTACTGCATTCTGGAGAGTACCACCCTAACTGAAATACTGGACACAACCATTTTCTGTCATCATGTCTGAACTACAGTTCGCCTTTTCAGCTACCAATTTTGGTATCCACAAGGCATTAGATGCGTCAGAGCTTACTAAGAAATCACAGGAAACATTCAAAGCATCTATGGGTTTATCCAGAATGCTGCTTTGCTGTGTATAGCCAGGAATCTAGCCTCCCTTTGAACCTTTCTGACCTGTATTATGTAATGTCCGTCTTGGATTTGTAAAAGGACAGCCAAGCCTCCATCTTGGATACCCTTCTCCTCAGATGATTTGGTGCCCTTTCAGCTTTTTTTAAATCAAGGAGGGGAAAGGTCAGGATAGTTAGAGTCATGTGACAGCCATAATCTGCCTAGCAACTGCAGCTGATTTAGTGAGTGGCTGGCCTGTCACTCAAGGCTGCCAGTCTGAGTGGCAGCCAGAGACCCACATAGTTCAGCTAGCTGCTAGGAGCCTCAGAGGGACCAGGATACATAGGACTTTGGATTCTTGGTCTCTATTAACATACTTGCACTCAGCTGCTACAGACCATTAGTGAGCACATGCTTGCACTGGACTACGAGGTCAAGCAGAGACTGCGTGGGCAAGCACTGAAGACCTACCTGAGGGAGAAGACCTGCCTGGAGGACCTGTCCAGAAGGAGAAAAATACCCAGTTCCTGAGTTTCTGTTTGGTGTCCAGCACCCCTGATTTTCACCACTATCCCTGTTGGTATCCTGAGTTTTTGTCATTGTGTCCCTGTCTTCAGGATATGGTATTGTAATACCCATTGTGGTTTTCCTCTATTTTACATCCGTTGGTTCAGGAGGTTTAAGGGCTCTGAGCTTCAGGCTCTGGTAACTGTTAACAACTGAGTGTGTCTTCCTTATGTTGTTTATTCTCTGAAGGGGTCCTTGTCTAGTTTACTGACTAGTGGCATAATAAATATGTGTCTGTTACATCTTATTCTGCCTCTGTCTTACTAAATCACCTGATGATAGATGTGGGAGGGGGTGAGATCTGCAGACAGCCCATCTTCTGATCTGTGTAGACTATAGTTAAAATGTTTTGGGCTAACACTGGGTCAGTGGATCCATACACATCTGAAAGACTCTGGCAGTTAGGAACTGAAAATATCTCAATCAAATCACTTCCATACCCCTGTTTGTAAATTCTACCATGAGGATTCTTATCTTTAGGAGCTTCATCAGTTACAGAAATTCTTCCCTTACCCTCTTCACCTAGGGCTTGCTCTAAAGGAACATTTTCCTGAACAACAACAGACTCTTTCAGGGTTTCACTTAAATCCAGAATCACCCCTGGCACATTGGGAGGATTTTCACACAATTCCCTTTTATGCAAGCAGCTAGACTCCATAGTTAAAAGGTTAAAGGCACTTTCTTTCCCTTTGCAGCTTTCCTCACTGGGAACATGTAGGTTACCAGGCTCAACACATACAGGCTTAGGGACCATTCCCTCCTTGTTACAAGTTTCCACACTGTCAGTGGGTAACAGAGTTAAATCACCTTCATGCTCTCCTTGTGCCCTGGTCTTGCTATCAACCTGATGAAACAGAGTTGTCATACCTTACTCAGCAACAGGCCAAATAGAAGCACCAGAATCGCCTAGTCCCTGTTCAGTACTGAAGATGGAAAGTCCTCAGCAATGTTCTCATTCTTAGCACTGAGAGTTTTCATCACCAAAACACTTTACAACATAAACCCCGTTAATTCTGTTCATGGCCGGGGAAAACACTTGGCATCATAGAAAAGGAAATGATGCCTCTGTGCAAATGATGGATATGGTAACTTTTTCTTCCCTGTCCTGACTGATCTATTTTTAACGAAGATGAGGTGAAAGGTTTGTTTACCTTAAAGTTGGCACAGAAGAAGCTGAAATCTGTAACTTGACCTCTCACTTGGTGTTTCAGAGAGCAGGATCTGTCTCTGATCTGCACTCCCTTCACCTATGTTAGTTATCTCAAGGTATGTCTTCCCTGTGCACTACTGGCGGAGGCACTACACCGCAGAGCAGAGCAGTAACGAGACCTGCGTGTTCCTGCCTGGACACCCTAGTTGTGCTGAGACCCTTGATTTGTTTTGCCTTGTATCTCTCACCAGAAAATAAATGTCCCTCCTGAGTCATTGTTTACCCTGCAAACACAACAGGTGAATTTTCCCTTGAGACTTTGCTAATGGGCACATTAAATTACCATGAAGGAAAATTGAATACCAGGTTTTGTTTAGGTTTTTGAGGTACACAGTATGTAAATAGACTATTACTTCTTCCGGCCACTCAGGGAATGGACCAGAGAAGGAAAAACTTCAGAACTAAAAAGTTTTTATTATTTGAAGCCTGAGACACGGAGCAGGGCCCCACTCTGCTCAGTTCTGTATAAACATAGAACAAAGAGATGGTCCCTGCCTCAGGCTTCTCTCACTCTGCCCTGTTGAAGGTGTGGGTGAAATACTTAGATATTCATTGGGCTAAAGAGACAGACTGAGAATTGCGCTCCAGCCCACTGGTTGGGGCACTCACGTAGGAGCTGGGAAACCCAAGCTCCAGTCCCCTTGCTGCAATGAATAGTTAGTTATTTCATATGCCTCCTCCATGTCCCGTCTGTGCCCTAGAGCTGTCCTGTGCCCTGGCACCTGAGCGCACTGCCAAGGCAGAGTAAGTGCATGTGGTTGTGTTGGGCCAGGGCATTACTCAAGAAGCGCAGAGTTCTGGTGGCATTGACATATAGCTTTACCCAGCACCTCCTCATTAGGAAGAAAGTCCAGGGTGCATGGAGATCGTGGAGTTGGGAGCCCACACTGGTGAAGTTTGCACCTTCCCCTTCTTTTGTCCTTTGGTCAGCCAGTGTGGCAATGACCAACTTTCCTTCCAAAGACTCTTTCTACAAGAACCCGAAAGGGAGCGATGGGGCAATAGCTTATCCCCTCACTATCTTGTCCGTCAATTAGCTTAAATTTCCCACACACCAGTTTTGGTTCATCAACTTGCACTCTCATGCTGTTCTAGTTTACCAGGCACAACCGTAACACCGTCCTTGAGTTCTAGCAAAAGGACTTTTTGTTTGGACTAATTTAGTCTTTTGTCTCTTCTTTGCATCTTTTTTCCATCCCCATTTGTTGTTCTTGGTCACCATGACACTGTATGAACTTTCACTCATTTCTCCCAGTAGAGGTCGCACAGAGGGTAAGTTTGTAGGCCAATTATCACAGATCCTCTGTGAATCCAGCCCTTGGTGGGACTTTTAAAAGCATCGAAGTTGCAAACACCCTTTGAAATCAGTGATTTTGAGGAGCCTGGGTGCTTTGGAAAAACCCACTGGGTACCTAAATACCTCTAAAAATCTGTCGGTAAGTGCCCTTGAGATAACTTTAAAAGCCGTCACAAGTAACCTCATAACTAAAGCGCAGTCCAGCATAACTCACCACCAGCGTCCCAGAAGGTCCCACTCTCTCCCCTCTTTCCATCAGTGTTAGAAAGATGAACCAGTTGTGTTAGTCCAATGGATTCAATATTCTGGCAGTAATGGGCATAATGAACAGATCTACCCCAGATGCTAGTCCAGCAAACCACTCAGACAACTTGAACTGTAGTGATTTCAGTGGGAATACCCTGGTGTTTACAATTAAGCATGTGCTTAAATGCTTTGCTGTCTGGGGGCTGGAGCACTCAGTGCTATGTAGGGTCCAGTCTGCTCATACTGAGCAAGTGCAGGATCCCCCATCAGGTCCAGGTCCCATGGCACCAACACTTTGGACCAATTCCCATCCAATTCCCTTAGAAAGGTTTGAAAATGTCAGCAGAGTTAGCTGATCTTACATTTTCTCCAACCAACCCCCTGTTGCCCTCAATAGAAAGCACAGATGTACCCAGTCCCCATCCAATGAGCTCACTCAATTAGTTCAGGTAGCATTTTTAAAAGAGTGTAAGTGATTTAGAAGCCTAAGTCCTATTTCAAAAGTTTCGCACTTACTGAGGTTTAGCAACATATATCTCATTGAAAGGCAACGGTGTGACGGGCTGGATCACAGACGGGTTGGATCAGCTTGGGGCTGCCAGCTGATGTGCCAAAACTACTTCTGCCCCTGCCTTCCCTGCCAGCTTGGGACTCCAGAACCCTGCCTGGTTGTGCCAGACATGCTAGCTGGTTACAAACACAGACCCAGGTTTGAACCACGTCCCACAAGCTTAAGGCTTAATTGAAAGCAGCTTAAGAAGTGTTCCTGTCTGTAACACTCAGATGCCCAACACCCAATAGGGTCTACAGGGTAAACTCATATCTTGAGCCAGCTGAAGACAAAATGGAGGGGTCTCCCATGGGTTTAAATAGACTTTCTCTTGTGTGTGGAAACCCCTCCATCCCCCTGTGTAGAATTCAGCTACAAAATGGAGTTTTGGAGTCACATGGGCAAGTCACATGTCCATGCATAACTGAGTTCCTTACCAACCAAGCCACATCCCTGGGAAAGCTCAGATGTGGATTGGTGTCTCCAAGTTCATTATTGGCTTAAGGGCTTCTTGAATGAGCACTTACTGAGAATAGTCTTTTCTCAGGAAGCTGACCAACTGCTTCACTGAGGCTACTTAAGATTAAACAAGTACATAGCCAATATTCATAATTTCAAATACAAAAATGATACATGCATACAAATACAATGAATATATTCAGTAGATCATAACTTTTATAGAGCTATGTTACATGGCATATGTAGCATAAAACACATTCCAGTTATGTCATATATACTGTGATAGACCCAGGCCAGTTGGGTACAAGAAAGTAGTAGAAGGCAGATATACTGGCCACTGGATAAGCAGTTCTCTGTTTCCTGACTGACCAGAGCAGGGACTGCTCCAGGCTAATGAAAACACCTGACTCCGATTAACTTGCAAAGAGTCAGGTGAGGCCATTAAGGTAATGTGAACACCTGACTAATTAAGCCCCGTTTGATACTATAAAAGGGCTCACTCCAGTCAGGCTGAGGAGAGCCAGGGAGCCAGAGGAGAGGAAGTGCAGCAGAATGGCTGGTTAGTGAAGACACCCTCAAGCCATCAGTAAGGGAGCCCTAAGGTAAGGGTGAAGAAGAGAGAAGCAAGAGAGCTGTGGGGAAGTGGCCCAGGGAAATATAGCAACTCTGGTAGTGAAACTTGGCTGCCAACAGCTGCTACCATTATGGTCTCTGGGCCGGAACCTGGGGTAGAGGGTGGGCTCACCCCCCCACCCACAACCTGCCACTACAGAAACACCTCCTGGGAGGGGAAGACAGGACAGGAGGTTAAACTGTTCTGAAATAAAGCCCATAGGGCAACAGAGACTGTGGGAGTTCTCTCACCAACCTCCTTGCTGGTGTATGATGAAAAGGGCTCAGTAGACTGTAACCCTGGCCCTAGAGAGAGAAGGGCTACGTGGAGGGTCACAGTGAGCCCCTGAGGCTAGCATAAACCGCCTAGATGCACGGGACCCATGGGGACAAGGTCGGAGCTCTACCACAATACATTCATAAGCATATTCCCATAAAGCATTATAGGGTGCAACATCACAAACAGGACTTAGCCTCATATGTCACTTCTGAAGTTTGCTTAAGTGTTTTTGAAAATGTTACCCGTAGCTCAATGCCTGCTGGTCAGTCATTTCTGAAACAAGGAAGTGCAGCCTGCTGCTCAGGTAAAATGCAGGTGCAACAGCGTGCTTTACACGTTTAGGTTGGGATCTTCAAAGGGGGGGTAATTTACACAATAAAGTCCCAACTCCCATGAGATTGCTATGAGAATTTGGCACCTAACTCCCATAGGCTTCTTGGAAGGGCCCATACCATGGCAGCATGGATGTCAGAGACTTGTGATTATAAAGTAAAAATAATTTCTTCCCATTCCCAGAAAAGTTTCAGGGTCACAAGCGTCTTCAGTGCCACAGCACATAATACAAATTATGTTATATTGTTCCAGACCTGTAGGTCTCTAATTGATCTATTAGCATTTGAGAACCAAAGAATAGCACTGATTCCATCCCATAAAGGACACTGTTCTAAATTCACACTAGCCAAATCATGGGCCAGTTCAGGTGCAGTCAATACAATCATTTCAGGTGTGTGTATTGCAGTATATTCTACAACTTGACTCTAACACTGTCCTTTTTCAGCATGAAGCTTTTGACCTACTGCCACTTCTTCCCCTGAAGGGAAGGTTTATTCCAGCATTTACAGAAGGATACAAATATGCCCTTATTTCTGAATGAAAAACCAACTAGGAAATTGTTATAATTCCCAGTTCTCTACTACCATAATTTCCCCCCTAATCATGCAGTAAGGTCTCATTCCAATTTATCCCCTGAGTGAAAAATTTTGTGTCAAAACTTTGTTGTTCTTAATGTCCAAATGTTGAACATTTGTGGCTTGCATAATTGTATTTTGAAAAAAAGGGGGTTGTTTGTTTGTTTGTTTGATTGATCTCTGGCAAAAACATTGCTGTCCTGCTTGAGTGACTGCTGCTTGGGGGGCTGGAGTAGCTGGGGAGTGGTGGCCCAGGGCTGTGGTAGAGGGGCAGGGAGAAAGGGCTCAGAGCTCTGAGTGGATAGGGGAGGCAGAAGGGGGCAGGTCTTCTCACACTGAGGGTTAGATTTTGAATTCTAAGTTGATTGACTCTTCAGCACTGTAAGGAATATTAACCCTGTAATTTGAGTTAAAATAATTGTTTTATTTGCTCATTCCCTGTGATCAACTGCCATGTAGAGATCATTAGGAATGATACATAAAAGATTGGCCACATTAACCTTTGCGTCCCCCAATGCCCAATACAGAGTATAGCCACCCCTTTCCCAGCCTTCCTCCTCTGCTATCCCTAGTGTCCCCATGCTAGAGCAGAGCTGCCCCTTTCCCATTCCTCACCCTCTGCTGTCCCCAGTGACCCTTTGCTCCAGGTACATTCTTGCACGTGCAGCGGGCAGTGTACAAACACAGGAGGTACAGCATTACACTGTTGGAAACAAACCAACCAACCCTGAACACCATTCTGGGATGTATCAGCAGGAGTGTTGTAAGCAAGATGTGAGACACACTTCTTCATTGTATGCCACGCATATTGAGCTTGATCTGGAGTACAGTGTCCAGTTCAGGAAAGATGTGGACAAATTGGTTAAAGTCCAGAGAAGAGCAGCAAAATGATTAAAGGCCTAGAAAACAGGACTTATGAGGGAAGACTGAAAAAATTGGGTTTGTTTAGTCTGGAGAAGAGAAGACTGAGAGGGGACATGATAACAGTTTTCAAGTACCTGAAAAGTTGTTACAAGAAAGAGGGTGAAAAGTTGTTCTCCTTAACCCAGGGTTTCTCAAACAGGGGTCGCCGTCTGTGTAGGGAAAGCCCCTGGGCTCCCCCTCCAAACCCCCCTGCAGCCCCAGCTCTGGGCTCTCTCCCCCCGCCACCTGCACCCTCCTTCTGCCCCAGCCCTGGGTCACTGGTGACTTGCTCCCAGGGCAGGTCATTCAGCAGGAATTTTGGATGTGCACAGAACACAGACAGGATTGGTTCCCATATGGTTACAGAACTGCAGTAAAGTGGAACAATTTTCAGCTTGTGTGAGTGGAGGATATCTGGTTGCATATTATAAGACTGTCCTCCATAAATGAGGAAAAGTTGAGGTGCCTTTATTATTCTTTTGTTCCACTCTGTGTTTCTATGGGGAATTTGCCAATGCAATATTACTGTCTTCCTTTCAAACAAACAAACAAAAAAGGCAATGGCTGTTGAAAATAGCAATTCCAGTCCTAATGACCACTGGGAAGCATTTCTTGCTCAATTTTATCCTGCTTTTTCTACAGCAAGTTACAGTGGATCAGTATATTTGATTTGGGAGAAATGAAGTAACAGCTGCCCAAACTGAGCTTGAGCACTCCTGAATTTTGAGGTGTTCAAATCTGGAAGGCAGGTGCTGGGTGTGTGTGGGGGGGTGCTGTGGGCTCCGTGGGGGAGCACGGCAGCATGTATGCAGCAGCGTGTCTGGCACTGCGCGGAGCCAGACACGCTGGTCTGAGTGGCATGATCAGGGGGCTGGGGGGTTGGAGAAGGGGTAGGGGGTTCCGGGGGGCAGTCAAGGGACAGGGAGCAGGGGGGGTTGGATGGGGCGGAGGTTCAGGGGGCAGTCAAGGGACAGGCAGCGGTTGGATAGGCATGAGAGTCTCAGGGGTTTGTCAGGGGACAGGTAGGGGATGGGGTCCTGGGGGGAAGTTGGGGATGGTCTCAGGAGGGGCAGTTGGGGACAAGGAGAAGGGAGGCTTAGTTAGGAGCAGGGTTCCCGGGAGGGGGCGATCAGGGGACAAGGAGCAGTGGTGCTTAGATAGGGGGTGGGGTCCTGGGGGGGCAGTTAGGGGCAGGGGTCCCGGGAGAGTGATCAGGGGACAAGGAGCAGTGGTGCTTAGATAGGGGGTGGGGTCCTGGGGGGCAGTTAGGGGCAGGGGTCCCGGGAGGGGGTGATCAGGGGACAGGGAGCAGGGAGGATTGGCTGGGTTGGGGTTTCTGTGGAGGGCAGTTGGAGGGAGTGGATGGTGGCAGGGTGGGGCTTCCCTCCCCGTGGAGTGTCCTGTTTTTTGAATGTTAAAATATGATCTCCCTACCACTCTCCACTCACAGCAGGCAGCCGCATGAGGTCCCCCCTTCCTTTCCAGTTGGTAGTGGACAAGGGAATGCTGGGAAATGTAGTTCTTTCCCTGCTCCAGGGATGGCTCTACAGGCAGGGAGCTAACCAAGGAACTACAGCTCCCAGAGCCCCCTGTTGGTTCTCAGTTCCCATGCTAGATCCCTGCTGCCCCTACAAATGGGCTGCTCCAAGCAGGTGCTTGCTTTGCTGGTGCTTAGAGCCGCCCCTGCCCAATGGGCCTGGGCTCCTGGAAGCAGCGCGGGTCACAGATCTTAGTGGTTGCCGCTTCAGCAGTCCCCTTTGGCCCGGAGCAGCGATCTGGGGCCAGTGGGCCACGCAGCCCTGTCAGGGATAGGCAGATCGTCTATGTGAAGATAAGGCTTGACTCATTTATTCCTCCTGCTGGACATGAAGGGGACAGATAACGGGAGGTCTGACAACAGAGACGACAGAAAGAGAGGACTCAATTTAGTTATTTTATTGCATGATGCTCTTGGTTACAGACACACAGTTATTAGGGTCTTCTAGAAAAAAGTAAAACCTGAGAAGGAACTGATGGAAAACATCCCCTGAGAGAGGAAAGAATTCTCACACTAGTGGTTTGGCTGTAAATGTACAGGCTGGGTTTTCCCATAAGAGGCAGATGTTAGGCACCCAGATCCTATGGGCAGTGAATGGGAGTTGGGCACCTCACACCCTTCAGTCCCATTGTCAATTAGAACCGAACATGGTGGAGCAGACAGGGCACTGGACTGGGACTCTGGAGAGTTGGTTTCCTGCCACTAGCCCACTGAGTGACTCTGGGCAGGTAATGTCACCTCGTGCTGCCTGTGTTTCTCCAACAAGAACATGAGGACAAGGGTGAGGAGCTAGGACTAGAATGACAAAGCTCCCACTTTGGGCATCTAAATCCCAGAATCTGGCCCCTTGGATTCACAGACCCAGCTTGGCTGCTGGCAAACCTTGCAGGCACCCAAGTAGGCATGCCATAGGTGCCGCTCTACATGCCCTCTGCAGCCCAACTCCAGGCATCCGGGCGCCGAGGCCGCAGAGCAACACCCAAATCTGGGGAAGGTACACAATCACCTGCCTGACTCTCCTCCAAGGCCCCATCCCACAGGCCAGGTGCCCAGAGGCTTTGGAAAATCCCACTGGGCCCCCAAGTATCTGGAAACAACTGGCCATTAATTTTTGCTGTAAAGTGGGAAAATACGAGTTCTGTGCTGGCGTCTTGTGGCTGAGGCCAGAGGTCTCCTTTGGCTTTTTTCTTCCCTTGGAAAGCAACCAGGGCAATGAAATACACAGTAGGAAACAAACGTTAATGGTTAGGGTTCCAGGCAGACATTGCCTATGTTTTTATAATGTAGGTATCATAATGTGGGTATGTGTGGTTGTGCGTGTCATGCTTGTGTGTGTGTGTGTATATATGCACGTGCATATGGATATGTGTGTGTGTATGTGTGTGGGCCTGTAAGTGCGTGTGTACATGTGTGTGCATGAGTGTGTGCATCCATGTGCGCATGTGTGTGTGCGATGTGTATGTGTATCTGGGTCTGTGTATGTATGCGTGTGCGTGCATGTACGTATGTGTGCAATTTTGTGTGTGCGTATGTGTGCATGTGTGCTTGAGTTTGCGTATATGTGCATGTGGGCATGTTTATGTGTGCCTGTGAGATGGGGGGGCAGGTGTGCATGTGTGTGTGCGTGCCTCTGTCTGGGTAAATTATTATGTGTACATATGTGCATGTGTGTGTGCATGTATATGTGTATGTGTGCATGTGCATATGCATGCGTGTGTGTATGTGTGTATGTCTCTAGAAGACTCTCACCCTACAATGAATGGATGCTCAGCGTTTCTGCTCAGTCCATTTCACCAGCACCCTCTCACTGAGCACAATCACCCGCATTGTCTGAACTTTGAGCAGCCATGAGTTCAAGTTTCCCACCAGCCCAGTGAAAACCACCTGTAGAATCGGACATGGGCACTAATAAGACTGGGGTCCCATATTGTGTGCGGTCTCTCCATCTCCACTTTCTCTCAGGGCTGTAAGAGCAGTGGTTCTCAACCAGGGACACGCGTACGCTGGGGGTACACAGAGGTCTTCCAGGGGTACATCAGCTCATCTAGAGATTTGCCTAGTT
The DNA here is from genome assembly GCF_016161935.1 of Mauremys reevesii. Classification (NCBI taxonomy): domain Eukaryota; kingdom Metazoa; phylum Chordata; order Testudines; family Geoemydidae; genus Mauremys; species Mauremys reevesii. The sequence goes on along the minus strand of NC_052635.1, from coordinate 16,435,856 downwards.
TTACAACAGGCTACAGAAAAAGCACTAGCAAAGTCTAAACTAAATTTCATACAGACAATGACTTCTGTATTCTTCTCTACAGATTATACACTGAAATGTAAGTACAATCTTTAAATACCGATTGATTTGTTTCATAATTATATGGTAAAAATGAGAAAATCAGCAGTTTTTCAGTAGTAATGTGCTGTGACAGTTTTGTATTTTTATGTCTGATTTGGAAAGATTTTAAGTGAGGTGAAACTTGGGGATACACAGACAAATCAGACTCCTGAAAGGGGTACAGTAGTCTAGAAAGGTTGAGACACACAGTGTAAGAGCAGGACATGAAGCCCAATGAAGCTCAGGGAAACACGACCTGGGACTACAGCGGGCTTCACTTCAGGCCCTACCCCAGCCCATGTTATATCTATTTTAACTCAAGGAAATTGAACGATTAGCATGGTCCAAACATGAATATCCTGCAAGCTTTCCTCAGGGCCTCCTGGACCTCTTTGTTTCTCAGGCTGTAGATGAGGGCATTGACCAGAGGAGTCACGATCGCATAGAAGACAGAGAGAACTTTCTTGAAGTCGCTCAGGATGTCAGTGGTTGGGAACATATAAGCAATCAGCAGAGTTGTAAAGTAAATGGTCACCACGATGAGGTGAGAGGAGCAGGTGGAAAAGGCCTTTTGCCTCCCAGTGGTGGATGGGATTCTCAGGATGGTTGTGATGATGAAGATGTAGGACATCAAAATAAATAGGAATGGGACCAGTGAGAAAAACAAGCTGAGTGTGAAAGCCAATGTTTCCATCAGGTGAGGGTCATTGCAGGAGAGCTTTACAAGGGGGATAAAATCGCAAAAGAAATGATCAATAATGTTAGGGCCACAGAATGTTAACTGAGATATTGACAATGTTGTTATGCCACAACATAGGAAGCCACCTATCCAAGAGCCACCTGCAAACTGGAGGCAGGCCCTGCCACTCATACGAGCTGCATAGTGCAGCGGATTGCATATTGCTAAATACCGATCGTAAGACATCACCGACAGGAGAAGGCATTCTGAAGCCACCATAGAACCAAAGAAATAGTATTGTGTGAGGCAGGCACTAAATGAAATGGTCCTGTCCCCTGTCAGGAGACCAGCCAGCACCCTGGGAAGGATGGTGGAAGAGCAGCAGGTCTCCAAGCAGGACAAGTTCCCCAGGAAGAAGTACATGGGGGTGTGAAGGTGCTGATCAGCCACAACTAGTGCAAAGATCAGGACGTTCCCAGTCACGGTTGCAATGTAGATGGCAAGAAATAACAGGAAGAGAAGAGTCTGTAGCTCAGGGAGATTCCCAAATCCTTGTAGGATGAATTCCGTGAGAACCGTTTGATTCACTTGCTCTGGGTTCGCCATGCGGTCCAACTAGGGGAAAGAAACCCAAATTTACAATGGAATCCGAAGAAGATATATTTACATCATGCTTTAGCATTAGTTTAGTTCCATAAATATTGCATAAAGCCCCTCATCCTGTGGGGTCAGTGAAGAACCAAGACTCTGGAGGCAAATTTCCTGTTTAGGTCTCTGAGATTCCAGTATCACCCCCGTCTGTTCAGTGAACAGATCGATGAAGGCGGAAAACCTCACAAACCGCCGCACATATTTATGTCAAAATTGGCAAAGCCATTTTGTATTAGTCTTTTGTAACTTCGACAAGTGGTCCCCTGGCTCACCAGGGTGGACTGTGACTTCATGCGCTGCAAACATATTATCAGTTTAGCTAACATCTAGGAGGCTCTAGTGGACTCAGCCAAGAGCGGGGACAGTGATCAACATGCTGTCAAAGCAGGTTACATTATTCTCCATGAGACAAAGTCCAGGCTTTTCCTGCTTTTATTCTCTTTCAATATTTTCACAGTCATCCTAGACCTCTCCAGAGAGAGAGAGAAAGATCACTGAGCTCTTGCATTACAAACTGATGCCAAATTTACACTTCAGTCTCTTTACAGTATCCTTTGAAGCATCACAACCACAGTGGTGTTTTGGTCACTTTCCCTCAGAAACACTCACCAATTGAATTTCACTTTGTTTCTGTCTGCAATTGAATCATTCCTCAGTCCTGCTGTGAGTTTGCTTCCGCTCCCAGATGGCGTTGTCTGCCAATGTGATTAACTTCACATTCTTGGTGATTATGGGATTATGAACTCACACAGGACCCACAACCCAATGAGCTCACTCCCCAACCTGGCTGCCCCCCACTCTCTGATTGCTCTGTTTTCATGCTATTTTATCCAACATGCCGGTCCCCAGCTCTTGACTTCACTCTCTGTTATAGAATCCCACTGGTTTTGGAAAGGGAGCCACTCAGCCAGCCACATGGTAGTGCCAGTAGCGAAGGCAATTGGATATCTTCAAACAGTGTCCTTGTAACACCCGAACATGTCACATCAGTGGAACCCTGTCAGCCACTGTATAATTCCACTGACAATAATGGCACATGTGTGAAAAGATTTATTTTTACAGTGCTCGGTCCTCTGTGTGGTTCATTTTCCCCAGACCTTCTAGGCAGTTATCAATTTCTCTCTTAATAATCAAACAATAATAATAAAATAGGCATTGTTAGAAAAACAATGGAACAACGTGCAGAATTAGTGGAATTATTTTCATGATTTCAGGGTAACAGGACCTGTTTTCCCCCTCCATGGTCCACACTGGGAGTTCCCAGTCAGGTCTCCAACCATCACCTTTCTCTTGGCAGGGACCCTTCTCCCAGTCCCATCTGTCAGGGGGTTTTAAGACTGCACAGCTCCCTGCCTTGCACAGGGAGGTCCCCAGCAAGCCAGTCTGTCTAAGGCCCAGAAGCACTATGTTGCTTTCTCTCCAAGGGCTAGGAACAGGTATTGCTAACACTTACAAGTTACCACACAGAACATTTATTTTCAAGGTGAAAGCATCACTAAGGAACAGATCATTAAAAGACAACAAACAAATTTAAAATAAGCCTCAAATACTGTAGGAGGGAGGGATAGCTCAGTGGTTTGAGCATTGACCTGCTAAACTCAGAATTGTCAGTTCAATTCTTAGGGGGGCCATTTAGGGATCTGGGGCAAAAATCTGTTAGGGGGTTGGACTAGATGACTTCCTGAGGTCCCTTCTAACCCTGGTATTCTAGGAGTCATCCAGCAGCCTGAGTAGGGCAAAGTCTCCTTTACCCTTCCATCATGGACAGAGATCCTATTCATTTCTGTTTCCTCAGGCTGGTCTATACTTAAAATTTAGATCAACTTGGCTACCTCACTCAAGGCTGAGGATAATTTTATGCCTTCTTTGAGGCAGTCAAGTTGACCTCTCCCACCCAACAGTATACACCAGTAGGTTGAGTGCCACCATGCCTATGTGGGTCACAACTGAGAATACCAAATGCAGGATAAACTGCTGAGAATAAGGCAGACAAATTCCAAAACTAGTTATTCTCCCATAAGATATACCAAACCAAGATAAACTTCTGTCTCACCACACTGGCTAATAAGAAGTCAGAAAAGACATTTTCTTAGTCATTCCAATCCTTGTACCACCACCAAAACACTAGACTTAATGAGGAGGGGTATTTAAAACCAATTTTAAACCAATTGCATCAAACCTCCACACCCTGGTCAATATATAACTCAGATCTTACCCAATAATCATGCTGTTGCCAATACTTTAGTATATTAAATCTAAAGGTTTGTTTATAAAAAGAAAGGAGGAAAGGTGAGAGTTACAATTGGTTAAAGGAATCAGATACATACAATAAATGCAAAGTTCTTGGATCAGGCTTCTAGCAGTGATGGAATAAATTGCCGGCTTGTTAAGTCTCTGGTTGCTTCCAAATCATTGGAAGGTCCTCAGTTTCTAGGTTAGAATGCTCGCATTAGTACAAGTTCATCGTAGTCCAGAGTTTGGAGCAGGAAAGAGGCCAATAATCATAATTTCAGATACAAAAATGAGACACGTATACAAATAACACAATCATATTCAGCAAATCATCACTTTCATATTGTGACAGATCCAAACCAGTGGGGTACAGGAGTCTGATAGAGGGCAAATATACTGGTCACTGGATGAGTAGTTTTCTGTTCCCTGAGTGACCAGATCAGGGGCTGCACTAGAGTAATCAGGAACCTGCTAGAACCAATTATGGCAGACAGGCTGATTAGAACACCTGCAGCCAATCAAGGCAGGCTAATCAGGGCACCTGGGTTTAAAAAGGAGCTCACTCCAGTCAGGCGAGGGGGAGCCGGAGGAGAGGAAGTGCGTGTGAGGAGCTGGGAGCAAGAGGCGCAAGGAGCTGAGAGTGAGAGGGTGTGCTGCTGCTGGAGGACTAAGGAGTACAAGCATTATCAGACACCAGGAGGAAGGTCCTGTGGTGAGGATAAAGAAGGTGTTTGGAGGAGGCCATGGGGAAGTAGCCCAGGGAGTTGTAGCTGTCATGTAGCTGTTACAGGAGGCACTATAGACAGCAGCAGTCCACAGGGCCCTGGGCTGGAACCCGGAGTCGAGGGCGGGCCCGGGTTCCCCCCAAACCTCCCAACTCCTGATCAGACAGGCAAAGTTGACCCAGACTGTAGGGAAGATCACTGAGGTGAGCAAATCTGCCAAATAAGCGCAGGACCCACCAAGGTAGAGGAGGAACTTTGTCACAATATTGACACCTTACTTGACACACATTGTATAAGATTCGTTCCAATTGTACAGCAGTGGTAGCAACAATGATCTACGTGGTCATATTTTAATCAGATAACGTCACACTGAGCTATCGCCTCTTGGGAAGAAGGATTTACTACAGAGATAGGAAAACCCGTTTAGTCGCTGGGGTAAGTGTCTACACGACAGTGGCGTTACTGCAGTTGTGCCCCAGATCTCTTTGTAGTTGTGGAAGTAGAGAAAGAACTGACAGGGATTTGTAGGGGATCTTAATGCAAGACAGTCTCTGTTAGCAAGAGTCAGGCTAGCTGTAACCCTAATAACGCGAGATTTGTAGAAGCGAGGATTGTGTGAGGCGAGTGGAAAAGAACTGTGTGAGAAGTTGTTTTGACCTTGTGTAGATAATATAATATGAAATGTAGACTGGCTTCTAAATAGAAGTGAGAAAAATAAGATATCAAGATGGCCTATGTATAAACAAAATGCAGCTGTTGCTTATTATTGTATGTAACAAAAAGTATAAATGCTTGCTGTAATTGTTTACCTGTGGAGAGACCTGCCTGGGACTGGGGCAACCCTGTGTCCTAGGGCACTCCCTCCCTCTATACAATTGTAAAGAGAAAATAAAGTATCTGACTCTGCTGCACCCAACCAAAAAGTGAGAACTAAGTTTTTCTCTGACATAGTGTAGACATGCCACCAGTCTCTGGAAAAGCCAACCTGAACCAGTACATGCAAACCATCCCTGGGAGGGTGCAACTTCTCTGGAGGTGCGTAGTCTCAGTAACTTGCCTTCATTACCCCCTGCTCCGGTTTTTGGTTCCTGATGGAGCTGTGTTGACTCTCCTCCTCGGAGCTTCATACAAGCCCCAACCCACATTGATCCATGACCTTAGTACAGTGAGGTCCCCAACAGTATCAGTCACAACACTATATTAGTGATATGTGAAATATTATAAGACTCAATTCTTGATGGAGATTATTATTGATTATTAATGTTGCAATGGTCCTTAGGAGACCTACTTATGGACCAAGACCCATTGCGCTCAGAGCTGTACAAACCCAGAATGTTCTTGTGGTAAAGTATAGTAACATTGCTTAGTACTGAAGATAGAAAGTCCTAAGCAGTGTTCTCATTCTCATTACTGAGAGTTTTCCATCACCAAAATGCTTTACAACATGAACCTATTAATTCTGTCCATAGCCTGAGGAAAAAACTTGGCATCATCTAAAAGGAAATGTGCAGGTGATGGATATGGTGACATTTTCTTCCCTGGCCTCAATGATCTATCTTTAACAAAGATGAGCTGAAAGATTTGTTTACCTTCAAGTTGGCATAGAAGAAGCTGGAATCTGTTGCGTGATCTCTTCACTTGGCATTTCAGAAAGCAGGATACTGGTTCTGTCGTCCATCTACGATCTGCACCCCTTCACCTATTTAATTGTCTCAATGTATGTCTACCCTGCACACTACTGGCGTTACAGAGCAGAGCAGTAACGAGACCTGCATGTTTCTTCCTGGACACCCTAGTTGTGCTGAGACCCTTGGTTTGCTTTGCCTTGTATCTCTCACCAGAAAACAAATGTCTCTCCTGAGTCATTGTTTACCCTGCAAACACCATAGGTGAATTTTCCCTTGAGACTTTGCTAATGGGCATGTTAAATTACCGGGAAGGAAAAGTGAATAACATGTTTTGTTTAGGTTTTTGAGGTAGAGAGTATGTTGATAGACAAACTTCTTCTGGCCACTCAGGGAATGGAACAGAGAAGGAAAAGCTTCAGAACTAAAAAGTCTTTATTATTTGAAGCCCGAGACACGGACCAGGGCCCCACTGTGCTTGGTGCTGTACAAACAAAGAAGAAAGAGATGGTCTCAGGTCCTAGGCCTCTCTCATTCTGGCCTGTTGAAGATGTGTGTGAAATACTTAGATATTCATTGGGCCAAGGAGTCAGACCGAGCCCACTGGTTGGGGCACTCGCGGAGGAGCAGGGAGACCCAAGCTCCAGTCCTCTTGCTGCAATGAATAGTTATCTCATACGCCTCCTCCACATCTGGTCTGTGCCCTAGAGCTGTCCTGTGCCTTAGTGCCTGAGTGCGCTGCCAGGGCAGAGTGAGCACATTTGTGTTGGGTTGGGTCATTGCTCACAGAGCACAGAGTTATGGTAGCATTGGCATGTAGCTTTACCCCACACCTCCTCATTAGGAAGAAAGTCCAGGATGCCAGGAGATGGTGGGAGTGGGAGTCCAGGCTGGTGAAGTTTGCACCTTCCCCTTCTCTTATCCTTTGGTCAGCCAGCCTGGCAATGGCCAACTTTCCTCATTCTCTTTCTCTGAGAACCCCAAAGAGAGTGATGGGGCAATAGTGTTATGCTTGAACAAAGCACATGAGATTTTTTTATAGGGGAAAAGGCAACATGCCACATTTATTGAGAATACAGCAATTAGCATGTGCTTTTCAGTCACACACACACACACACACTATGCACACACTCCTGGCCCTCAGTGTTTATAATTACCAGTCTAGAGTCTGGATCAGTCTAGAGGCCAGCCAGCTTGGTTGCAGAGAGGAGCCGGGCTCTGTTAGTAGCGATCCGATGCTCCTGGAGTTGTTGGCAAGACGAACCCAAAGCCCCATGGCAAAGCACCCTGTTCTTATAATCCTTTTTCTCCATTTAAGTCTATGGATTTTGCTGTGTCAATTTATGACCGGTCACTCCTCCGTGGGTGCAATCTTTTGATGGCCCAAAACACCAGTGGGAGGGTCACCCTGTCTGGTTTTGATTTAATCAATAATCTTGTGTTTTAAGGGTGCCAGCCTTCACCTCAGGGTCATCAGTCTGCCTCTCCTCAACCATGAAAATAAACAAACAAACCCTGAAGAGCATTCTGTGATATATCAGCAGGAGTGTTGTAAGCAAGATATGAGACAAACATCTTTCACTCGATACCATGCTGATAAGACCTCCACTGGAGTGCTGTGTCCTGTTCAGGAAAGATGAGGCCAAATTGGAAAATGTCCAGAGAAGAGCAACATAAAAGATTAATGCTCTAGAAAACAGGACCTATGAGGGAAGATAGAAAAAACAGGGTTTGTTTAGTCTGGAGAAGAGAAGACTGAGAGGGGACATGATAACAGTTTTAAAGTACATAAAAGTTTGTTAAAAGAAGGAGGGTGAAAAGTTGTTCTCCTTAACCTCTTAGGATAGGACAAGAAGCAATGGTCTTAAATTGCAGCAAGGGTGCTATAGGTTGGACATTAGAAAAAAATTCCTAATGGTCAGGGTGGTTAAGCACTGGACTAAATTGCTTCACAAGATTGTGGGATCTCCATCATTGGAGGTTTTTAAGAACAGGTCAGACAAACACCTGCCAGGGATGATCTTGTAATGACCAGGGGCGGCTCTAGCCATTTCGCCCCCCCAAGCACGGTGGCATGCTGCGGGGGGCGCTCTGCCGGTTGCAAGTCCTGCGGCTCCGGTGGACCTCCCGCAGACGTGCCTGTGGCGCGGATCCGGTGGACCTCCTGCAGGCATGCCTGCGGATGCTCGACCGGAGCCATGGGACCAGCGGACCCTCCGCAGGGACGCCTGCGGGAGGTCCACCGGAGCCACCTGCCGCCCTCCCGGCAACCGGCAAAGCGCCCCCTGCGACATGCCGCACCAAGCACGCGCTTGGCGTGCTGGGGCCTGGAGCCACCCCTGGTAATGATGTAGTCCTGCTTTGAGTTCAGAGGACTAGATGACCAGCTGAGGTCCCTTCCAGTCCTACTTTTCTATGATTCTGTTAATGTAAAAGACATTTCCTTTGGATTATAGGAATTTGTTTCAAAGCTAGGAACGTATGGACGTATTTTCACAGGGACTCACACAAGGTCTCTAGCCATATTTTGCACCAGGATAACTATTTTTGTTAGTGGTGCTAATGTGTTATGGAAATAGTTATACTGCTACATCCTCTCGTGTGGACAATAGATCACTTATTCCCCTTCCCATATGGGAATGAATTATCCCGCCAGAAGCATCATCACATCGGTATAATTGCATCTACCCAGTGTAGATGAGTGGACACCTCACAGCACCCCCTGGAGGACTCAGGGCAGCTAAGAACACAGCCCCTCACCTCAGTTTCCCGCCCCCCCCTCCCCATATAATGGAGGAATTCCACTAGCCTCAGGGTTTTCCCTCCAGGATCCTCTCTCATTCTCTGAAATCTCACATCAGCCTCCTGAGTTTGCCTCTTTCCCTAGCCCCCTTCTGCCCTTTACTGGAAATGGCCTGATTCCCCGCAGGTTGAGACCCTTCTCTGAGCCGGGCTGGATTAACTCCTGGCTCTCCAGCCCAAGGGCACCCAGCCCTATCAAGGGCAGGGATAGGCAGATATAGTTAAAATGTTGCAACTTGTCTGTGTAGACCAACTTTGTATATTTATTCCACACACTGGATACGAAGGGGACAGATAACGGGAGGTCTGACAACAGAGGTAACAGAAAGAGAAGACGCAGTTTGGTTCTTTTATTGCATGATGTTCTTGGTGAGAGACTTGCGTGCTGAGTGACTCTGGGCAGGTAATGTCGCCTCGTTCTGCCTGAGTTTCCCCAGCTATAACATGAGGACAAGGGTGTGGAGCTGGGGCTAGAATCACAAAGCTCCCACTTAGGCACCTGAATCCCAGAGTCCAGCCCCCAGGATTCACACACCCAGCTCAGCTGCTGGCAAACCCTGCAGGCACCCAAGTGTTTGCAGTAAATGGGCTGTAGGTGCCCCTGGACGTGCCCTCTGCAGCCCCACACCAGGCATCCAGATGCCGAGGCTCCAGAGTGACACACAAACCTGGGGAAGGTGGGTGTTCCCCTGCCTGACTCTCCTCCAGGGCCCCGTCCCACAGGCCAGGTGCCCAGAGGCTTTGGAAAATCCCACTGGGCCCCCAAGTATCTGGAAACAACTGGCCCTAAATCATTGCTGAAAAGTGGGCAAATACGAGTTCTGTGCTGGTGTCCTGCGGACAAGGCCAGAGGGTTTCCTTTGGCTTTTCTCTTCCTTTGGAAAGCAGCCTGGAGATGAAATACACACTAGGAAACCACCGTTAATGGTACAATCACCAAACACTGGAATTCCAGACAGATGTTGCAAGCCTATGTTTTTATAATGTAGGTATCATATATTTTTGTGTGTGTGTGTACATATATGTGTGTGGGTATTTGTGCATATGGGTATGTGCGGGTATGTTTGCTTGTGCATGTGGGTATGTGTGCTTGTGTGTACATGTGTGTGTGTACGTGTGCGTGTGTGTGCATGTATATGTGTGTATGTATGTATGTGTGCATGTGTGTGTATGTGTATGTGTGTCTTGGTGTGTGTGCCTATGCATGCATGTGAATATGCATGTGTGTGCATGCATCTGCATATGTAAGGATGTGTGTGGATGTATGTAGGTGTGCATTTTCTGTGTGTGTATGTGTGCGTGTGCATGCATATATGTGTGTGCGTATGTGTGCACATGTGCATGTGTATGTATGTATGCATACGTGTGCCTATGTGTGCGTGTCTGTATGGGTGCTCGCATTTTCGTATGTGTGCCTGTGCGTATGCGTGCATGTGTGTGCGTGCTTATGTGTGTATGGGTAAGTGTGTGTGCGCATATGTATGTGTGTGCATAGGCATGTGTGAATGTATTCATGCATGTATATGTGCATATGTGTGCATGTGAGTATGTCTGCATGCATATGTGTTCATGGGTGTATGTGTGTGTGCCTGCATGTGTGTGGATATGTGTGTGCACGTGCATATGCATGTATGTGCGTGTGTGTGTGTGTGCGCATGTGTGTATCTAGAAGTCTCTCACCTACAATGAACAGATGCTCAGCATTTTTGCTGAGTCCATTTCACCTGCACCCTCTCACTGAGCACAATCGCCCCCATTGTCTGAACTTTGAGCAGCCGCAAGTTCAAGTCTCCCACCAAACTCAGTGATACCCATCAGTGGAATCAGATACCGGCCCTAACAAGACGGGGGTCCCAGGTTTTGAGTGTCTCCATCTCCACTTTCTCTCAGGGCTGTAAGAACAGTGGTATTCAACCAGGGGCACCTGCAGCCTGGGGGTACACAGAGGTCTTTCTGGGGTACATCAGCTCATCTAGAGATTTGCCTAGATTTACAACAGGCTACAGAAAAAGCATTAGCAAAGTCTAAACTAAAATTTCATACAATGACTTGTGTATTCTGCTGCATAGACTATACACTGAAATCTTTATATTCTAATTCATTTATTTCATAATTATATGGCTTTGAAAGTTTATAAATGAGGTGAAACTTGGAGATACACAAGACAAATCAGACTCCTGAAAGGGGTACAGTAGTCTGGAAAGATTGAGAGACACTGTGTAAGAGCAGGACATGAAGCCCAGTGAAGCTCAGGGAAACACGACTGGGGATGACACCACGCTTTGCTTCAGGCCCTACCCAAGCCCATGTTATATCTATTTTAACCCAAGGAAATTGACTGGTTAGCATGATCCAAACTTGCATTTCCTGCAAGCTTTCTTCAGGGCCTCCTGGAACTCTTTGTTTCTCAGGCTGTAGATGAGGGGATTGACCAGGGGAGTCAGGACAGTGTAGGCGACAGACAGAACTTTCTTGAAGTCGCTCAGGATGTCGGTGGTTGGGAACATATAGACAGTCAGCAGGGTTGCATAATAAATGCTAACCACAATGAGGTGGGAGGAGCAGGTGGAAAAGGCCTTTTGCCTCCCAGTGGTGGATGGGATTCTCAGGATGGTGGCAATGATACAGATGTAGGACATCAAGATAAGTAGGAACGGGACCAGTGAGAAAAGCAAGATGAGTGTGATAGCCAACGTTTTCATCAGGTGTGGGTTATTGCAGGAGAGTTTTAGAAGGGGGATGAGATCACAAAAGAAATGGTCAATAACGTTGGGGCCACAGAATGTTAACTGAGATATTGACAATGCTGATATGCCACTACCTATGATGCCACCTATCCAAGAACCACCTGCAAGCTGGAGGCAGGCCCTGCCACTCATACGGGTTGCATAGTGCAGCGGATTGCAAATTGCTAAATATCGATCGTAAGACATCACCAACAGGAGAAGGCATTCTGTACCAACTATAGAACAAAAGAAATAATATTGTGTGAGGCAGCCAGTAAATGAAATAGTCCTGTCCCCTGTCAGGAGACCAGCCAGCACCCTGGGCAGGATGGTGGAGGAGCAGCAAGTCTCCAAGCAGGACAAGTTCCCCAGGAAGAAGTACATGGGGGTGTGAAGGTGCTGATCAGCCACAACTAGTGCAAAGATCAGGATGTTCCCGGCCACGGTTGCGATGTAGATGATGAGAAACAGCAGGAAGAGAAGAGTCTGTAGGTCAGGGAGATTCCCAAATCCTCGTAGGATGAATTCTGTGAGAACCGTTTGATTCACTTGCTCTGGGTTCGCCATGCGGTCCAACTAGGGGAAAGAAACCAACATTTACAATGGAAGCTGAGCGGATACATTTTTATCATGTGTTAGTATCAATTTACTTTCATAAATATTTCATAAGGCCCCTCATCCAGTGGGGTCATAGATGAACCAAGACCCTGGAGGCAAATTTCCTATTTAGATCTTTGAGATTCCATTATCACCCCCGTCTGGTCAGTGAAGAGATCGATGCAGGCAGAAAACCTTAGAATCATAGAATCTCAGGGTTGGAAGGGACCTCAGGAGGTCATCTAGTCCAACCCCCTGCTCAAAGCAGGACCAAACCCAACTAAATTATCCCAGCCAGGGCTTTGTCAAGCCTGACCTTAAAAACGTGTTGTGTATATTGATGTCAAAACTGGTAAAGCCATTTTGTATTAGTCTTTTGTAACTTCGACAAGTGGTCCCCTGGCTCACCAGAGTGGACTGTGACTTCTTGCACTGCAAACGTAATATTGGTTCAGCTAACAGCTAGGAGGCTTCTTGCACTGCAAACGTAATATTGGTTCAGCTATCAGCTAGGAGAGCTAACGCTCTCAGCCAAGAGCGGGGACAGTGATCAACATGGTATCAAAGCAGGTTATGTTAGTCTCCATCAGACAAGGTCCAGCCCTTTCCTTCTTTTATTCTTTTTCCCTTTTTTGACATCAGGGCCGGCTCCAGGCACCAGCAAAACAAGCAGGTGCTTGGGGCGGCACATTTCTAGGGGTGGCATTCTGGTGCTGGCCATCATAGGTGCCGACTCCCGCCTCCCTCCCAGGCTTGCTGTGCACAAAACAGCTGTTTTGCGCAGCAAGGATAAAAGGGAGGGAGGGAGGAGAAGCCAAGCGGCGGGGCGCTATCGGGGAGATGGCAGTGGTAGAGCGGAGGTGAGCTGGAGCGGGGAGCAGTTCCTCTACCCCCGTTACTTCCTACGCCCCACCACTCTAGCTCACCTCCGCTCTGCCTGCTCCCCTCAATGCGCTGCTGCTCCGCTTCTCCGCCCTCCCTTGCCTGAGAGAGAGGGGGGAGAAGCGGAGTGGCAGTGCACCTGGGGGAGCAGGTGGAGTGGAGGTGAGCTAGGGCAGGAGGTTGCGGGGGGCCCCCAGGAAGCAATGGGGGGGGGAAATGCAGCACGCCCAGGGAAGGAGGCGGGGCTAGGGATTTGGGGAAGGGGTTCGGAAGGGGTGGAGTTGGGGCGAGGCTGGGGGCAGGGGGGGCATGAAAAAAGGGGGGGCAGCCAAAAATGTTTTTGCTTTGGGCGGCAAAAATCCTAGAGCTGGCCCTGTTTGACATTCATCTTGGACCTGTCCGGTGAGAGAGGGAGAGAGACACATCACTAAGCTGTTGCATCACAAACTGATACCAAATTTACACTTCACTCTCCTTATGATTTCCTTTGCCAGCATCACAGCCACCTTGGTGTTTCGGTTCCTTTCACTCAGGGACACTCACCAATTGAATCTTGTTTTGTTTCTGTCTGCAACTGACTGGTTCCTCCATCCTGCTGTGAGTTTGCTTCCACTCCCCCCTGGTGTTGTCTGCCAACGCAATTAACTTCACATTCCGGGTAAAGGGGGATTATGAACTTGCACAGGAACAATAACCCAATGAGATCGCTCCCCAAACTGGCTTCCCCCCACTCTCTGATTGCTCTGTTTTAATACTATTTTATTCAACATACCGGTCCCCTAGCTCATGGCTTCACTCTCTGTTACTGAATCCCACTGTTTTTGGAAACTGAGCCACACAGCCAGCCACAAGGTAGTGCCAGGAGCGAAAGCAATCAGATATTTTCAGCCACTGTATAATTCCACTGACAATAATGGCATGTGTGTGATAAGATTTATTTTTACTGCCGTTCAGTCCTCTGCGTGGATCATTTTCCCCAGACCTTCTAGAGAGTTATCATTTTCTCTCTTAATAATCAAACAACAATCATAAAATAGGCATTGTTAGGAAAAAAATGGAACAATGTGTAGAATTAGGGGAATTATTGTCACGATTTCAGGGTAACGGCACATGTTTTCCCCCTCCATGGTCTACTCTGGGAGTTCCCAGTCAGGTCTCCAGCCATCACCTGTCTGTCTATTTCCCTATGTTAAGTTCTCCTCACACCTTCTATGGGCCATCTTAATTATCACTTCAAAAAGTTTTTTTCCTCCTGCTAATGATAGCTCATCTCAATTGATTAGACTCTGCCTGTTGGTATGCATACTTCCACCTTTTCATGTTCTCTGTATGTATAAATATCCCCTGTCTGTGTGTTCCATTCTATGCATCCGAAGAAGTGAGCTGTAGCTCACGAAAGCTCATGCTTAAATAAATTTGTTAGTCTTTAAGGTGCCACAAGTACTCCTGTTTTTTTTGCGGATACAGACTAACACGGCTGCTACTCTGAAACCTGTCTGTAGGCAGGGACCCTTCTCCCAGGCCCATCTGGCAGGGGATTTCAAGACTGCACAGCCCACCGGCCTTGCTCAAGGAGGTCCCCAGCAAGCCAATCTACCTAATGCCCAGCACCATGGTGTTTCCTTCTCTCCAAGGGCTAGGAACAATGATTGTTAACACTTACGTGTTAACACACACCAAATTTATTTTCAAGGTGAAAGGATTACCGAGGAAAAGATAATTAAAAGACAACAAACGATTTAAAACTAACATCAAACACACCAGGAGTCACCCAGCAGTCTTATGGGCCTGAGCTGGGCCAAGCCTTCCTTGTCCCCCCATCTTGGACAAAGATCCTGTTCATTTCTGTGTTTGCTAGGGCTGGTCTACACTTAACGCTTAGATCAACTTAGCTACATCACTCAGGTCTGAGGATAATTTTACGCCTTATGCGACATTGTCAAGTCGACCTCCCACCCACACACAGTAGACACCACTAGGTTGAGGATACAATTCTTCTGTTGACCGAGTGTCACTGTGCCTCCATGCGTCACAACTGAGAATATCAAATGAAGGACAAACTGCTGAGAAATAGGGCAGACACACACCAAAACTGGTGGTTCTTCTCCCACAAGATATACCAAACCAGCAACAAAATAAACTTTTGTCTCACCACACTGGCTAATAAGAAGTCAGAAAAACAGTCTCCTTAGGCATTCTAGGCCTTGTACCACACACTAGACTTAATGAAGAGGGGCTATTTAAACCAATTTCACCAAAGAAAAGGGTTCTTCTGACCCCAAAGGGCCAGTCACACCCAGGTCAATATGTAATTCAGATCTTACCCAATAATCACGTTGTTGCCAATCCTTTAGTATCCTTTAGGAATCAAATGCATACAATAAATACAAAGTTCTTGGATCAAGCTTGTAGCATTGATGGAATGGCTTGTTAAGTCTCTGGTAGCTTCCGAATCATTGGAATGTCCTCAGTTCCTAGGTTAGAATGCTCCCATTAATACTAGTTCATCGTAGTCCAGAGGTTGGAGCAGGAAAGAGGCCAGAACACATAACTTCAGATACAAAAATGATACACGCATACAAATAACACAATCATATTCTGCAAATCATAACTTTCCTATTGACACCTTACTTGACACACTTCGTGTAAGATTTGTTGCAATTGTATAACAGTGGTAACAACAATGATCTACATGGTCATATTTGAATGAGATAACATCACACCAAGCTATTGCCTCTCGTGGAGGAGGATTTACTACAGAGATAGGAAAACCCATTCAGTCGCTGGAGTAAGTGTCTACATGACAGTGGTGTAGCTGTCATGTATCTCTTGCAGTGTAGACATGCCACCAGTCTCTAGAAAAGCCAGCCTGAACCAGTACATGCAAACCATCCCTGGGAGGGTGCAACTTCTCTGGAGTTGTATAGTCTCAGTAACTTGCCTTCATCACCTCCCGCCCCCAAGTTTTTAGTTCCTGACAGAGCTGTGATCACCCTCCCCCTTGGAGCTGTATACAAGCCAGGACTCACAGTGATCCATGACCTTAAGACAGTGGAGTCCACAACAGTAACAGTCAGAATGCTATATTATTATTAATAAAATAATAATAATTAATAATAATAACTCAATTATTGATGGAGATTTTTATTGATTATTAATATTGAAATGGATCCTAGGAAACTTACTTATGGACCATGACCCATTGAACACGTAGCTGCACTAACCCAGAATGTTTGTGTGATAAAGTATCAGTAACATTGCTCAGTATTGAAGATGGAAAGTCCTCAGTAATGTTCTCATTCCTATCACTGAGTGTTTTCCATCACCAAAATGCTTTACAACATGAACACATTAATTCTGTACATGGCCCAAGGAAAAGACTTGTCATCATCTAAAAGGAAATGATGCCTTTGTGCAGGTGATGGATGCGGTGACATTTTCTTCCCTGTCCTGAATAATCTATTTTGAACAAAGATGAGCGTGAAAGGTTTGTTTACCTTAAAGTTGGCATAGAAGAATCTGGAATCTGTAACTTGACCTCTTCACTTGGCGTTTCAGAGAGCAGGATACTGGTTCTGCCGCCTATCTCTGATCTGCACCCTCTTCACCTATTTTAGTTGTCTCAAGGTACATCTACCTTACACACTACTGGCGGAGGTGTGTAGAGTCTGTGTGGGTACACAGTGCAGTGAAGAGCAGTAATGAGATCTGCATGTTTCTGGTTGGACACTGTAGTTGTGCTGAGACCCTTGGTTTGCTTTGCCTTGTATCTCTCACCTGAAAATATATGTCTCTCCTGAGTCATTGTTTACCCTGGAGGTGAATTTCCCCTTAAGACTTTGCTAATGGGCATATTAAATTTCTGAAAAGGAAAAGTCAATCGTATGTTTTGTTTAGGTTTTTGAGGTAGACAGAAAGTTAATAGAGTCCAATTTCTTCTGGCCACTCAGGGAATGGAACAGAGAAGGAAAAGCTTCAGAACTACAAAGTCTTTATCATTTGAAGCCCGAGACATGGACCAGGGCCCCAGTATGCTTGGTGCTGTACAAAGACAGAACAAAGAGATGGTCTCACTCTTTCCTGTTGAAGCTGTGTGTGAAATACTTAGATATTCATTCGGCCTAAGAGATGGATTGAGAATTGCGCTCCAGCTCACTGGTTGGGGCACTCGCATAGGAGTTGGGAAACCCGAGCTCCAGTCCCCTTGCTGCAATGAATAGTTAGTGATTTCATACGCCTCCTCCACGTCCCATCTGTGCTCTAGACCTGTCCTGTGCCCTGGCACCTAAGCGCACTGCCAAGGCAGAGTGAGCATGTGTGGGTTATGGCGGGTCGGGTCATTGCTCAAGGAGCACAGAGTTATAGTAGCATTGGCATGTAGCTTTACCCAGCACCTCCTCATTAGGAAGAAAGTCCAGGGTGCCAGGAGATGGTGGGGGTGGGAGCCCACGCTGGTGAGGTTCGCATGTTTCTCTTCTCTTGTCTTTTGGTCAGCCAGCGTGGTGATGGCCAACTTTCCTCCCAAAGTTTCTTTCTCTGAGAACCCCAAAGGAAGTGATGGGGCAATAGTCCATCCCCTCACTATCTTGTAGCTCAATTAGCTTGAATTTCCCACACACCAGTTTTGGTTCATTGACTTGTGCTCTCACACTGTTCTCGTTTACCAGGCATGGCCACAGGGCCGGCTTTAGCCAGTGCGGGGCCCGATTCATGGGGCATGTTCTCTCCCGGCGGCACTTCAGATTTCCGTGCTCTGGCGGTGGTAGCGGGGTCACGGGGTTGTGGGGCTCCTGCTGCGGGAGCAGGGCAGCCGCACTTGCCACTCTCGGGCCGGGGGAGCGGGGCCACGGGGTTCCAGGGATCCGGCCAGGGGAGCAAGGCCACGGGACTTGCCGCACTCGGCCAGGGGAGCGGGGCTGCGGGGTTGCGGGGCTCCGGCCGGGAGAGTGGGGTTGCGAGGCTACGGCTGGGGAGCGGGGCCGCAGGACTTGCTGCCCTCCGGCCTGGGGAGCGGGACCGCGGGGTTGCGGGGCTCCGGCCGGGGTAGCGGTACCACGAGGTTGCGGGGCTCCGGCCGGGAGAGTGGGGCTGCGGGGCTCTGGCCCAGGGAGCAGGGTCACGGGACTTGCCGGGCTCCTGCCTGGATAGCGGGACCGCGGGGTTGCGGGGCTCTGCCCAGGGTAGCGGGGCCACGGGACTGGGAGTAGTGGTGCTGAGGGGTTGCGGGGCTCCGGCCGGGGGAGCGGGACCGCGGGGTTGTGGCTGGGAGAGTGGGGCCAAAAGGCAAAAGCTGACATTAACATTGTTTCAGTCTGTGTGTTACTTGACATCGTGTATTCATTGTCACCATAGAAGGGAAGGGCTCTGCATAGACGGAAATTTGCTTGGGCATCAGTAGAAAATGTTAAGTAAAATTTGCTTTAAAAATTAAACCTGGCGCTTTGTCATCTTGTGTCATCATTTTTATTTGTTAGCTTTCAGCTATTTAAGTGACCTCTAAAACTTTCATACCGACTGTTTACTATCTGACATTGTATCTCTCTCATCTCCTTCATAACCATCACTGACTTTTTTCCATTTTAATACTATCCCATAGTATCAGAGACAGTGAGAAAAATAGCAAATAACGGTACATGACTATCTTTCTATCTCTATAGAGAATGATAGATATACATGCCTTTGACTCACATAGAGAGATGGCCAGGGCCAGCTTTAGGAAGTGCGGGGCCCAATTCGAATAGTTTTGATGGGCCCCCGGCAGGGATGACTAAAAAAAAAACAACACGTAAAAAAACATGTGGGGCTTGTACTCACCGGGCGGTGCTCCGAGTCTTCGGCAGCACTTCGGCGACGGGTCCTTCACTCACTCCAGGTCCTCGGTGGCACTGAAGGACCCGCCGCCGAAGACCCAGTGCAAGTGAAGGACCCACTGCCGAAGTGCCACCGAAGACCCAGAGCACCGCCGGATGAGTAAAAATTAAAAAGGCGCCTCTAGCCAGGGAAGGGAAGGGATTCTCACTGGGCCCGGGGCCCTCTTAGGCGCGGGGCCTGATTCGGGGTAATTGGTGGAATAGGCCTAAAGCCGGCCCTGCATGGCCGTAACACTGTCCTTGAGTTCTAGAAAAAGGGATTTTTGTTTGGACTAATTCAGTCTTTTGTCTCTTTGCATTTTTTTCCTTCCCCATTTGTTGTTCTTGTTCACCGTGACACTCTATGAACTTTCCCTCACTTCTCCCAGTTGAGCTCCCACTGAGGGTAGGTTTGTAGGCCAATTATCACAGATCCTTTGTGAATCCAGCCCTGGGTTGGACTTTTAAAACCATCAAAGTTACAAACACCCTTTGAAATCAATGAGTTTGAGGAGCCTGGGTGCTTTGGAAAAACCCACTAGGCACCTAAATACCTTTAAAAATCTGTAAGTGCCAGATAACTTAAAAACCCATCACAAGTAACTGGCATAACTAAAGTGCAGTGCAGCATAACTCATCATCAGTGACCCTGAAAGCGCCAATCTCTCCCCTCTTCCATCAGAGTTAGAAAGACAAATCCCTTGTTTTAGTCCACTGGATTCAATATCTTGGCAGTAACAGGGATAATGAACAGATCTTCCCAGATGCCAGTCCAGCAACCCACTCACACACCTTGAACTGTAGTGACCTCAGTGGGAATACCCTTGCGTTTACAATGAAGCATATTCTTAAATGCTTTGCTGCCTGGGGGCTGGAGCACTCAGTGCTGGTAGGATCCAGTCTGATCACATTGATCAAGTGCAGGACCATCAGGTCCAGGTCCCTGGCACCAACACTATGGACCAAATTGTTCCAGAGGTCGATCCAGAACTGAGCTCAACGGGAAGGTTTGGGGCAGATACTGTGCGAGGGAGAAACAAGTTAGTATGGCAGAACTGACACCTAAAATCATTCTTATCCAGTTTCCTCCACTGACACTCATGGCATATGTACAGAGAAGTGGGCACGGCACTACATACACACTTCTGTCCTTCTCTTTAACTGGGTTTCTTTATTCCACAGTAGGGCTCACTACATACAGAGACCCAGCCAGGGTCTTATGCCAAAAATAATAAAGTTTGAAAATCCCTGTGGTTAGCTCCTAGGGGTAGAAACAGTATTACTGATCACAGAACTATCCTGTAATATTATTTTAGCTGGAAATTTACCCTCTTAGGGACGAATAAATTCTGCATGAAATTTGTAACAAAGCACTAGCTTTTCTCATTATTAGAGCTATTCAGGACCAGAATTTTCATTTCATGGGAAATTCAACGAGATCAAATTTTTCTTTGATTCTGACTTTTAATTTTAAATTTTATTTTGAGATTTTATTTAATGTTTTATTTCTTTTTGTGTCATTTATTCTATTTTCAATTCTATTCTACTGTTTTCTTTTCATATTATATTTTATTTTATAGTATTTTACACCATTCTTCCCCCTACACAAAATTTTGTAGAAATTTCCCGTGGAACATTTTGATCTTGACAATTTGGCATTTTCTGATGGTAAAAACATTCCATCAGAAAATTATCAATCTTCATTAACACATATTAGAGAATCTTGTACCAGAACTATAGGCCCTTTGGTGGTGTATTGGAGTGAATGATAACCACCAGAACATGTGTTCCAGCAGTTACAGAAGAACACAAATATCCACTTATTTCTGAATGCAAATAAAAAAACAAAACTAGAGGACTGTTATTCCCAGTCCTTTCCTAGCATAATTTGCTTCCTAATCATGCAGAAACGTCTCATACAATTTACCACCAGTGTGAATAATTTTGTGTCACCAAAGCTTTGTGGCTCATAATACCCAAATGTTAAATATTTGTGGCTCACACAACTGTATTTTGGAAAATGAGGTTTTTTAAAAATTAATCTCTGGAAAAAATATTGCAGACAGGGATGAAATCCCATTGCTTAACTCTTCGAAGGATGCACGTCTAATATGAAAGTAGCTAGAATACAGAGACAGACCAGAATCTTCTCAGACAGTGGCTTAAATTTCAAATTCCAAGTTGATTGACTCCATAATTTAAGGAATATTTATAACTGAAATCAGGGGTTTAATCATTAATACTGGTTATTTACCATTCACGGTGATCAACAGTCGTGTAGAGATCAATAGGAAGGATACAGAAAAAGGTGGCTTCCTCTTAATGCCCATTGTACACCATGGCCACACCCTTACCAAACTTCACCCTCTCCTCTCCATAGTCTCCATGATACAGTACGACTGCCCCTTTCCCATCTCTGCAGCCCCAGTGCCCCTTGGCCCTGGGTACGTTCTTGCTTGTGCAGCCGGTGCTGAAGCTGGTACCGTGGTTTCTATATTTAATGAGCTAGCTAGAGTACAGCTAGAGCGGCTACAGGAGATTCCATTCACACCCCTGGCTGCAGTGTAGATGCATCCAACATATGTAAACTCAATTATTCAGTCAGGCCTCTTTCTTTCAGTCGGCTGTTTTTGACTTGGCAAATCAGCGTAAATTCTCAGCATGCCATTTTAATGCAGAAGACAGACAGGTTCCTTGGATTCCCAGAGTTCTTTTCAAAGCCATGAACCTACTGACGTAGTTTCACTGGGACTTACTTACGCGAGATCACCACATGGATTTTGCATCAGGATCACTATTCGGGTTAGTGGTGTGACTTTGTTTTGGAAATCATTCTACCAGTACAACCTTTAGCACGGACACAGCAAACCAATATTGAGGTCCCTTGGACTGGTATAGCTTCTTCCCCTTCAGAATGAATGATCCAGATACAAGCAGCTTTACATCAGTGTAGTTGCATCCAGTCAGATTAGATGAGTGGCCACCTCACGGCACCCACTGGAGGCCTCAGGGCAGCCCAGAACACAGCCCCTCACCTCAGTTTCCCTTCTTCATTCCCCAAATAAATTCCACATTTTTTTTCCAGTCCAATAGCAACAGCCCCCAATTTAGGTTTCATTTATTAACTTAACATTCAAAACTAAAATGCAGATGACACCTTCCCTCCAGTTACCTACACCCCAAACTCCCCTTGTCCAGTCTGAGCTCTGCCCGTCTTAGCAGGACACTCCCAGCTCTTCCTAGCTGGAGCAATTCCCCGGTCCCAGGGTTTTCCCTCATTCACTCTCTGAACTTTCACTTCAGCCTCCTGAGTTTGCCTCTTCCCCCATCCCCCTTCTGCCCTTTATTGGAAAAGGCCTGAGTCCCCTCAGGTGGGGACTCTTCTCTTCCCCGGGCTGGCTTGGCTCCCGGCTCTCCAGCCAAAGGGCACATGGCCCTGTCACTGGCAGGGATAGGCAGATATAGTTAAAGTGGTGCAACTTGTATGTGTAGACAAGCCTTGCATATTTATTCCAAACACTTGATATGAAGGGGACTGTGGCAGGGCTGAGGTAGAAACCCCTTGGATGTCCTGCCAAAGGGGGTAGCTCCTCCCCTGCTTCTCAGCAGAACGGCCAAGTGCAGGGGTCCAGACACTCAGCAAAGATCTCAGCTGCAGGCTCTAATGAGGGCAGGCTCAGAAAAATCAGCTGAGCTGAGTGGTGCCAGCTGGGCTGGGAGCTAGGAGGAGATATAAGCCCAGGGAACTCACTGGGGGAAAGGCTAGCCGGGGGGGAAGACAGAGGAACTGTAGCTCTGACTCTACTGGCTGCAGAAAGCCTCAGGGGCCGGTAGATCCAGGGACGGGTCAGTGTGGGGATTGGTGTTGTGGGAATCGGGACTCTGTAAATAAAAAGACACGGGAGAACCAGCTGAAGGAGGTGTTGGGACCCTTTCTTTGACCAGCCCAAGCACAGAGCACAGGGACGAGAGGGCAGAGACCTGTGCAGACCCTGTGTCAGGGATAAATAACGGGAGGTCTGACAACAGTAATTAGGAATTCAGCATCTCACACTCTTCGGTCCCATTGTCAAATACAATTGGATGTGGTGAAGCAGACAGGGCACTGGACTGGGACTCTCGATAGTTGATTTCCTGCTATGAGCACACTGAGTTATTCCAGCCCTCTGGGATTCACAATCCCATCTTGGCTGCTGGCAAACCCTGCAGGCACCCAAGTGTTTGCAGTAAATGGGCTGTAGGTGCCCCTGGCCACGCCCTGCGGAGCCCCACACCATGTATCTGGATGCCAAGGCCCCAGAACAACACACAAACCTGGGGAAGGTGCATGTTCCCCTGCCTGATTCTCCTCCAGGGCCCCATCCGGCAGGTCAGGTGCCCAGATGCTTTGAAAAATCCCACTCGGATCCCAAGTATCTGGAAACAACTGGCCGTAAATTGTTGCTGAAAATGAGCCAATAAGAGGCCTGTGCTGGTGTCCTGTGTTCTGGGGCCCAGGCCAGAGGGTTTCCTTTGGCTTTTCTCTTCCTTAGTATGAAGCCTGGGGATGAAATACACTCTATGAAAATAAAGTTAATTATTCATTTTTCTAACATTGGAGTTACATGCTGACATTGCAACCCGATATTTTTAGAATGGAGGCATCTGATTTTTCAGGGATGTGTGTGTATATCTAGAAGTCTCTCACCCTACACAGAATAGATTCCCAGTGTTCCAGCTGAGTCCATTTTACCTGCACCCTCTCACTGAGCACAATCTCCCCTCATTCTCTGAACTCTGAACAGCCACAAGTTCGTCTCCCACCAGCCCAGTAGTATCCACCTGTGGCATCTTATATAGGTCTTAAAAAGCCTGGGGTTACAGATTTTAAGGTCTCTCCATCTTCACTTTCTCCCACAGTTTTGACCCTGTAAAAGCATGACTCAAAGACCAGTGAAACTCAGGGAAACATGAGCTAGGACTACAGCAGTCTTTGGTTCAGTTTCCTACCCTAGCCCATGTTGTATCTATTTTAACCCAAGAAAACTGATGGGTTAGAATGGTCCAAACATGAATTTCCTGCAAGCTTTCCTCAGGGCTTCCTGGACCTCTTTGTGTCTCAGGCTGTAGATGAGGGGATTGACCAGGGAAGTCAAGACTCTGTAGATGACAGACAGAACTTTCTTGAAATCGCTCAGGATTAACATAAAACCATTCTGTGGTTACATTTCTGTCTTAAAACATGTAGAATATAGTTAAGTTAATTCAAAATAGCCTAGTTGTTGCCTTGGAACTGCTGTTATATTAGTTTCTTTCTGGGAGGGAGTTTGGGTGCAGGAGGGGGCTCCAGGCTCGGGCAGAGTGTTGGGGTGTAGGAGAGGGTGAAGGGTGTGGGCTGTGGGAGGGAGTTTGATGCAGGAGGGGATTCTAACCTGGGTCAGGGGGTTGGGGTTGGGGTGCAGGAGGGGGTGCGGAGTATGTTAGGGAGTTTGGGTGAAGGACAGGATTCTGACCGGGGGCGGTTCGTGGCCAATCGGAGCTGCGGGGACGGTGCTGGGAGTGGGGGAAGTGCACGGAGCTTTCCCCCTCCACACCAGGGGCTGCAGAGACGTGCCAGCAGCTGGCCACTTCCGGGAGCAGCGTGGGGCCACATTTTGCAGGCAGCCAGCCTGAGCCCTGCTGCGCTGCTGGACTTTTAGTGGCCCAAAGATGGCAATCGACTGGCAGAGGCTCCAGGATCAACCAGTTGATCACAATCGACAGGTTGGTGACACTGAATTGTATATAATTATGGATTTATTTTTGTGGGTCCCCCCTTAGCCCGAGGCCCAGGGTTGCAGCCCCTAAAGCCCTGCATTAATCTCGCCCTGTCCAGAACTATAGGTCTGTACCAGGTCTGTTAGAGTTTGAGAACCAAAGAACAGCACTGATTCCATCCAGTGTTCTACATTCACACTAGCCCAATCATGAGCCAGTTTGGGTGCAGTCAATACAACCATGTCAGTTGTCTGTATTGCAATATATTCTGCAACTTGACTCCAACACTGTCCTTTTTCAACATGAAGTTTTTGACCTACTGTCACTTCTTGCCTTCTTCCAGCATTTACAGAAGGATACAAATATCCACTTATTTCTGAATGCAAAAGCAACTAGGAGATAGTAATCATTCCCAGTTCTCTCCTTCCATAATTTGCCCACTATCCTTGCAGTAAGGTCTAAACCCAATTGTCATGGGATCTCACCCCCACTTTGAGCTTGTGGGTTCAAAGAAGGGGACCCGCAGGTATTCTGCCACCACCCTAACCCTTAGGGTAGGGTTCCTTCTCGCTGCCACCACTCGATTATTTTGGTGAATCGAGACACCCCTCTGTCCCCTCTCCCTTCAAAGACACTCCCTGAGAACACAGATCCACTCACAGAGGAGGAACCTTCCCACTCCCTTCTCTTCCCTCTCTCCAGCCTGCTCCAGAGAAAGAGATACCTTGATTCAAACTCCTTGAATCTCTACACACAGGGAAGCAGCCCACTTCCCCCCTCCCTCTCCTCCTTCCACAGACTTTCCCGGGGAAGCACAGATCAGATCACAGAGGGAGGAAGATTCCTTTCCTTCCCTCTCCCTTCCCTGCTTTCTCTGCTTGGAGACAACCCTTGTCTCCACAGAGTGGCGCCTAGCTTCCTTCCCCTGAATCCACAGGTAAGGAACTTAACCAAGTCCTGAACTTAAAAGAGTTTATTAAAAGAATAAAAAAAAGAAGAGAAAAAATACACAATCTCTATGAATCCAAGATAGACATTCATAGGGTCTAATCTTATTAATCCCTGGAGAAATTTCTCCCTTTTCCTCAGTACAAACAATACAGGCAAAATTACGAATAATCAATACAAACACACAGAATTGCAGACACAGGATTCTTATATGAAATTACCCAGTACTTCTAATACTCACTAGCTTGAATAGAAGAAATTAGTTCAGAGAGATGAGCAGACTTGATTAAGCATCTGGACTGGTGTACTTCCAGACGGCTAAGAACACAGAACAAAGAACACAGAGACCCAAGTTCCCGCTCTCTGGGATTTTCAAATTCTCTTCCCTGATTGGTCCTTTGGTCAGGTGTTTCACCAGGTCTGTGTTAACCCTTTACAGATAGACCTTAACCCTTAACTAACTACGTGTGAATAATTTTGTGTCACCAAAGCTTTGTTGTTCATAATGCCAAGTGTTGAACATTTGTGGCTTGAATAATTGTATTTTTGAAAAAGGAGTTTCTTTGTTTTTTTAAATTGATCTCTGGTAAAAACATTGTTGTCAGGCCTGGGCGGTGCATATCATAGGCTGAGGGAAGCTAAGCCTCCCCAAACAACCCAGCATGGCCCTGCCCATGCTTCGCCCCGAAGCCCCTTCCTGCTTGCCGCTTTCCCCTTGCCCCCTCCCCATCTCTGGCAGGCTGCTCCTTCCGGGAAGTGCACCAGGGCTGGGGCTGGGTTTACAGCCTCATCCAGGACTTGAGGGCTCTGGGGCTGCCTAGTGCTGGGGGCCCCCGGTCAGTGGGGCCGCACTGCCCAGTGCTTGGGAGGGCTGAGGGTACTGGGTTGGGGCATCCCACTGCTGGGGCAATGGGGCCAGCAGCTGCATGGAGAAGAGAGGGGCTCGGGGCTCCGACAGGGTAGGGGGGCATAAGGGGCAGAGGAAGGGGCAGAGGGGTGCGGGACCTCAGGCAGAAGGGATGGGGCTGGGGGCTTGGCCCCCCCCAAGGAGCATCTCACGCACTGCCCATGCCAATAGGGATGAAATCCCATTGCTTAACTCTTGAAGGGAAACACGTCTAATCTGCATATTGACTAGACTACAAGGCGAGAGCTGAATCTTCTCACACTGCAGCTTAAAATTTTAATTCCAAGTTGATTGACTCCTCATCACTTTAAGGAATATTAAACCTGTGATTTCAGTTAAAATAATTATTTTATTTGCCATTCCCTGTGATCAGCTGCCGTGTAGAGATCATTAGGAAGGCTACATAAAACATTGGCCACATTGACCTTTGCTTCTCTTGATGCCCACTACACAGTATAGCTCCCCCCGCCCCCGTTTCCCAGCCTTCCTCCTCTGCTATCTCTAGTGCCCCCATGCTAGAGCAGAGCTGCCCCTTTCCCATTCCAGACCCTCTGCTGCCCCCAATTCTCCTTTGCCCCAGGTACATACTTGCATGTGCAGCTGGCACTGTACAAAAACAGTAGGTACAACAGTACACCATTGGAAACAAGCTACCAAACCCAAACACCATTCTGGGATCTATTAACGGGAGTGTTGTAAGCAAGGTAAGAGAAGCAATTCTTTCACTCAATACCACGCTGATAAGGCCTCAACTGAAGTATTGAGTCCTGTTCAGGAAAGACGGGGACAAATTGGAAAAAGTCCAGAGAAGAGCAACAAAAATGATTAAAGGTCCAAAAAACATGACCTATGAGGGAAGATTGAAAAAACTAGGTTTGTTTAGTCTGGAGAAGAGAAGACTAAGAGGGCAAAAGATAAAAGTTTTCAAGTACATAGGTTGTTACAAAAGCAGGGAGAAAAGTTATCCTTAACCTCTTAGGATAGAACAAAAAGCAATGGTCTTTAAGTGCATCAAGGGCACTGTAGACTGGACATTAGGAATAAAATTGTGGGACCTGCATCATTGGAGGTTTTTAAAAATGACATAGTACTGCCTTGAGATTAGAGGACTGGACTAGATCATAGAATCATAGAAGATTAGGGTTGGAAGGGACCTCAGGAGGTCATCTAGTCCAACCCACGGCTCAAAGGAGGGCCAACACCAACTAAATCATCCCAGCCAGGGCTTTGTCAAGCTGGGCCTTAAAAACCTCTGAGGATGGAGATTCCACAACATTTCTAGGTAATCCATTCCAGTGCTTCACCACCCTCCTAGTGAAATAGTGTTTCTTAATATCCAACCTAGACCTCCCCCACTGCAACTTGAGACCATTGCTCCCTGTTCTGTCATCTGCTACCACTGAGAAGAGCCAAGCTCTATCCTCTTTGGAACCCCCTTTTAGGTAATTGAAGGCTGCTCCCCACTCTTCCCTTAGTCTCTCCTCATAAGTCATGTACCCCAGTCCCCTGTGAGGGTTTCTCGAAAATTAAAAAGGGTGAGTGATGCCGAAAAGTTTGGGAACCACTGCTCTATACTATAACTTCCTGAACAACATTTTCTAGAAAATGATATGTTCCCAGGGAAGATTTTGATCTTCAATGACACATTTTCCATCAAAAATGCCAATCAGAAGTTTTTATCAGCTCTACATTTTCTTCATCTTTGATTTAAAAAATATTAATTCTTTCTCTGTTGGTGGCTGTCTAGTCTGCTTGACTGTCTCTCTGTCATTGCTGACCGTCAGAGAGACAAGGTGGGTGAGGTCATATCCTTTATTAGACCGATTTACTAATCCTTATTAACTGCTCAGTAAGGCCCTGATCCTGCACAGAATTATGCACAAGGTTATTTTGAAACCCCAGGAATAATTCTGTTCTGTCCGAGCCTTTTCCCACTGAAGTCAGAGATCAAATTTCCACTGACTTCAAGGATGGGGCCCTTTGATTCCAATGGGATTTGGACAGCTAATGCCTTTAGCCTTCTTTGAAATGTATATCTCAGCTCAGCAGGATTTGATTTCCATTGATAGGTGTTGGTAAACGTCGATATCAGCTGACACTCTGAAACCAACAACAAACTATATCAGCAACAGTCGGCGTTAGTGCAGCCTTCCCCACACCTTGCGCCTGCAGGGATGGTGTCACCGGCCCAGTGGCCGGGCATGGAGCCTTCTGCACCCAGTTGTCCCGGGAGTGAGCGAGAGGGGCTGGGACAGCAGAGCTGCTGAGTATTCCATGCATGGCCATGGGGCCAGTGACACCCATCCCTGCAGGCGCCAGGTGCAGGAAAGGCTGCCAGAGCTGAGAGCCCCAGCGTGTCTGTCAGGAGGTAGAGGAGGAGGAGGAGGGCCTCGCTGTGGGGGAGGCCCACCACTGCTGAATGGCTTCTGCCCATGGATGGAGCTTGTCATAAACAGATAGTTAAGGGTTAATGCCTCTTTTGCCTGTAAAGGGTTAAGAAGTTCACCTAGCCTAGCTGACACCTGACCAGAGGAACCAATGGGGGACCAAGATGTTTCAAAAGGAAGGAGGGAAGTTTCCTTTGTTTAGTCAGTTTCAGTTTCAGCTGGAGTGAAAAAGATCAAGGAACCAGCCTCTTATCAGAATAGTAATTTTAGAAAGGAATAAATAGGTTTATGTTTATTTTCTTTTGTGACTTGTCTTGGTGCCATTCAGGGAATTATCAAATTGGGTATTCTTGTGTGTATTAAGATTTTTGCCCAGGGAAACATCCTGTGTTTTCAGTCTATTGTCTGTGACATTAGCTGATATGCTGTCCCCCAGAGGTTTTTTTTCTTTCTTTTACCTTTCATTTCTTTAATTAAAAGCCTTCTTTTTAAGAACCTGATTGATTTTTTCCCTTTTTTTTTAGATCTAAGTGAATTGGATCTGGACTCACCAGGGATTGGTGGGGGGGGGGGGGGAAAGGGGAGAGGGAAGGAGTAATTCTTCCTTGTTTTTGAGATCCAAGGGAACTGGATCTGGACTCACCAGGGAATTGGTGGAGGAGTCTCTCAAGGCTACCCAGGGAGGGAAAGGTTTTTGGGGGAAAGGGAGTGATCCGGGTACTCAGAAATTCTGGATGGTGGCAGCGAGACCAGATCTAAGCTGGTAATTAAGCTTAGAAGTGTCCATGCAGGTCCCCACATCTGTACCCTAAAGTTCAGAGTGGGGGTGAGACCTATGACAGAGCTATTCAAAAGCAGGGTCAGAGCAGCTGCCTTCCCTGCTCCTTGCATTCTGGTGTCTTGGACCCCTCAGTAGTGCAGGGAGCCACCAGTATCTCCCCTGTCACTGCTGGGAGTTCCCCTGTACCCCTGTTGTCAGCGCTACCCCAACCCCACCCCCGTTGAATTTTCCCACAACAGTAAACATTAAATTAGTTAATAACTGGGGAAAAACCCTTAATAAAAATCAATATTAGTGGTCCAAATCACAAAAATGAAATCTCATTCTGCCAAGTCTGCTCATAGCCAATGTCTCCTCCCTGAGCACCGTGAGCAGCAGCAGCTACCAGCTCTGAGTTACCCACCTCACCTCTCTGATCTCTCAGCACCCTCGCCAGGACAGTGCAACCAAGAAAAGTAAACTCTGGTGTGTAGCATGGAGAAGGGGAGGTTAGAGAGGAATGAAGGCTGCTCCCGTGTTAGAAGCGCTGGCAGATATTGGTTCATTTCCATGCTTTATCAACAAGTCCTTCTGTAACTTTCAGGCCAGATTTCCAAAGGCCAGTAGGTACCTAACAATGCACCCAGGTGCCTGAGTAGCAGCCATACCTAATGCCCATCGATTTCCAATCCGCCTGGCTGGCCTGCATCTTGAGGTGCCCAATATAAAATTGGCCCCTCTGTGCACCAGGTCCCACCTGTAAAGCAGGAGTAATAGCAACGCACGGGGTAGTGGAAGGATAGATACATTAAAGGCAGTGAGGTGCCCAGATACCAGGGTGATGGGGATCAGGTAAGGAGTTAGGATACACGTGACCTGACAGGTCTTTCCTTTTCCTTTTCTTGTTTGTTTTTTAAGTAATCTGACAAAAATATAGCAGCTGTGTAAGAAATCTTATTGCTTAGCTCTTTGAAAGATACTGGCTGAATATAGGGCAAGAATATATAAAAAAGGGACAGATCTGAATTGTCACGCAGCTTTGATTACATTTTTTTCCAAGTTTTAAATTGAAATGTTAAATTCCAAGTTTATCAACTCTTAATCACTTAAACAATATTTTAACTAAAATCAGTGTTTTAATGGTTACTGCTGTCCATGTGTCATTCCCCATGATCAGGTGTGATCGAGAGATCATAAGAATGGACACAAAACACTGGTCTGAAACCCTGGTTGACCCTTAGTGCCCATTATACAGTGTAGACGCCTCTTCCCGACCGCTCACCCTCTGCTGCCTCTAGTGCCCATTATAAATTGTAGCCGTCCCTTCCGCACCCCTCACCTTCTGCTGCCCCCTAGTGCTCATTATACAGTATAAATTATACATTCATCTGACAAAGTGGGTATTCACCCACGAAAGCTTATGCTCCAATATGTCTGTTAGTCTATAAGGTGCGATAGGACTCTGATACATTGTAGAGTATAGTCTCTCCTTACCCTCTGCTGCCCCTAGTGCCCATTATAAAGTATAGCTGCACTTTCCGCACCTCTATCCTCTGCTACCCACGTAGGTATCATATATGTGTGTGCATTTGTGTGTGTGTGTGTCTGTAGAAGTCTTTCATCTTACAATGAATGAATGCTCAGTATTACGGCTGAGTCCATTTTACCTTCACCATCTTACTGAGCACAATCGCCTGCCATTCTCTGAGATTTAAGCAGACACAAGTTCAAGTCTTCCACAAGCCCAGTGGTACCCCCTGTGGAATCTGATATAGGCCCTAAAAAGACTGGGATCCCAAGTTTTAAAAGGTCTCCTCATCTCCACTTTTCCCTAATGACTCTATGACTCTGTAGGAGCAGTTATTCTCAACCAGAGGTACGTGTAGCTCATCTTAAGATTTGCCTAGTTTTACAACAGGCTACAGAAAAAACACTAGCAAAGTCTGTACAAACTAAAATTTCATATAGACAATGACTTGTGTCTACTGAGCTATAGACTATACACTGAAATGTAAGTACAATATTTATATTCCAATTGATTTATTTCATAATTATATGTTAAAAATGAGAAAGTCATCAATTTTTCAGTAGCAGTGCGCTGTGAGATTTTTGTATTTTTATGTCTGATTTTGTGAGCAAATAGTTTTAAGTGAGGTGAAACTTGGGGAGTACGCAAGACAAATCAGACTCCTGAAAGGGGTACAGTGGTCTAGAAACGTTGACAGACACTGTGTAAGAGCAGGACATGAAGCCCAATGAAGCTCAGGAAAACACGACTGGAGACTAAAGCAGCTTCGCTTCAGACCCTACCCTAGCCCATGTTATATCTATTTTAACAAGTAGTGCAAGTAGGGCGGTACCCTCCAGTACGCAGTATGGGCAAGAGATATTTAGCGGGTACGGGGTACCGGAAAAACTTGGAGCTAGCCCCCTCCGCTCATCTGGAGTGGGGGGGGGGCTACGCTCTTTTCCTCAAAGCATAATACATATGCTAACAAATGTAAACAAAGGCATTGTTTAAGTTTGTTTGCATATCTATTGTGCTGTTAAGTTGGTCAGGAGTCCGCAAGAGGAGAGGGGTGGTGGGGGGAAACAGAAGGTGTTTTAACAGTGTTTTTTATTCTTTTTCTCCCCATTTGTCTGAATTATTCAAGACATTCATACTGCATCACATCAAGTCCCAATCATTTGAGGAACGCCTCTGTTTGCACTGAGTAGAGGATGTTTGGATTCTGATGTCAGCCCAGTTCTGCAGCCTGACAGGAATCAGGTGTTGTCCCAGTGTGTATAGAATTAATCTTTGCAGCCAAACTAGTCTAACATGCATTTTTTTAATTGGAACTGGAGCAACACAACAAAGAAAACAAATTCCTTGTTTTCCAGCTTTGCGGGTGAGAGAACTATAAGTGAAGATTATAATGCCAGACACTGATGGCCTTAAACCAGCTGCCTCAGGCTATGGCTACACTTAGTGCTGCACAGCACTGCCACAGGAGCGCTCCCACGGCAGCGCTTTGAAGCGCGAGTGTGGTCGGAGCGCCAGCGCTGGCAGAGAGCTCTCCCAGCGCTGTCCTTACTCCACCTCCCTATGGGGATTAACGTACAGCGCTGGGAGTCGTGCTCCCAGCGCTGGGGCTCTGATCACACTGGCGCTTTGCAGCGCCGCAACTTGCAGCGCTGGAGGAGGTGTTTTTTCACACCCTGCTGCAGTGCTGCAAATCTGCAAGTGTAGCCAAGACCTCAGGAATCTGCCAAGGACTTTGCTGAAAATATGTTCCTCATCTTAGCAAGGGAGCTAATACTTATCACACATCTACCTGCCTTTATTCGAATAACGCTCCTTCCGATCTGACAGCTGAGGCATTGTCAGTTTCATCCAGAACAATTTACAAACTTGGAACCTAATCCTGTAAACCCTTAATCTTTTGATCGATCCCATTGAAGACAATGGGACTATTTGCATGTCTATGGACCACTTTTGTGATAAGAGTTTCAGGAGTCTGTTCTGTTCCTATAAAGGAAGTTGAGTCTCCCATTGAAATGCAGTGTTTAGATACAATACCACAATACAGTTTAGGATACTGTTCTACTTAAAATTTATCTTTTAATAAGTCATACACATGCTGAAATGGCTCCTCATACAACTCCCATATTCCATATAAACAGACTGAAATACTACATATTTGGGTGGGAGGGGGAAGTGAGCAGTTAAGCATGTCGATATTTGTATATACAAACACCCATTTCATCACTGTACTGGAAAATATAGCTGAACTTAATTTTCTATGGAATTTGAAGAAAGATTAACAGCCCCAATTGTTTTCTGTGTTAATCAGTGTGTACCTGAGAAAATTACATCCCTTCTAAGAGAAAAGTATCAGTCCACACCTACTGAAAAAAAATCCTTCCAACTGGTGTTCAGAAGAGTGCTACAAGACACATTCATAACCTCATGAGCAGAGGGTGGAGAGGAGACCCTCCCACATTATGACCAGCAAAATAAATAAATAAATAAATAAATAATAAAATCTCAAAGAGGCAGAGGTTCACAGATTTGCAAACCTAAAACCCTGTGTTATGCTTTAAACCACCTCAGAATATACCAGGTTTATGAACATTAAAAAGTTAACTGCAAAGGAACACTGAAGCCCATTAACCTAAACATGTGCCAGGATGCCTTCACTGACTAAAGGTGCAGTCACACCTGCAGAGCTGAAAATTAACCTGACCCTTTTAGGCTAAATGGAGTCATGTCACTAGCTCCATCTCTGTTCTTACATATCAGATCCCAAAACTCCAGTGGGGCATGGTGCTGTCACATAAGGGCTCAGGTATGTGGTGTGTGATTTTTCAGAATCTCTTTTGGGAATAGTCATGTATGCGAAATAGCTGGTACTTATGATTATGCTATTTCTATGCATGGATCATCTTGGTATCTGAGGTTATGAATATTAGCTATGCTCACTACATGTTTGCACCTTTGGTAACGCCCACAAGGTATTTAGTGATTACATGAAGGGACAAGTCAAGTTGAATGGCTCATTAAGGAACCTTAGCTCACAGTGGACACTGGAAAAGACCTGTCTACACCCAATGGATTTCTTCTGAATGTTCAAACTAGAATATGAGTGGGGGTGATGGACATGTAACTTTCCCATGTGACTCCAAACACCATCTTTCACGTTGAGAACAGACTTCCCTTTACTTGGCCCTTGACAGAAGCTAAAAGGTCCTGGGCTAGAAACATCTCCATTTTGCCTCTTTCCTGCTCTGGCCTCTTTCTTGCTCAGGCCTCTGGACTTTGAGCATATACTAATGGGAGCATTCTAACCAAGGGACTGAGGACTTTAAGGAAATCTGGAGCCTTCACGTATGGGGACTGTTGTCCCTTTACTAAAATTCAGTGGGGGTGTTTTGGTTGGCTATCTCCCAGTACTCAAAGAATGGGGAGAGGCCAATGCTCCAGGTCAGCCTGATGGACAGGGCGGGAAGGCTAATCAGGGAGTCAAGAGGCCAGGGTGGGTCCCATCCTCCGTGTAAGCTGGAATTGCCTGTGTCAGACAGAGTGAGGCCAAGCTAAGGAGAGAGCAGGGTCCCGAGCTGAGCTGGGGAGCAGAGCCGTGCCAACCAGAGGGACCAGAAAAGCAGCCCAGGAGGCAGGTCAGTGCTGGTAGCAGAGTCACAGATGCAGCCCACAGAGCAGACTGCACTGACTGTCGCATGTATGATTACCTGCCCTGTGGGCGGGTGGCGTATGTGTGCAGTCGGTGCAAGGAGCTCCTGGCCCTCAGAGACCATGTACGGGCTTTGGAGGCCAGGGTGGCGGAACTGGAGGAGCTGAGAGAGGCAGAGAGGTATGTTGATGAGGCTTTCCGGGACACTGTAGAATTGTCCCACCTCCACTCAGACAGCTCCTGTGCTGTTGAGGAGGAAGAAGGGCCCAGGGAAGTAGAGCAGTCGATGGGAGCAGAGGGAAACCTTCCCGTAGTTGGGACCCTCCTTCCAGATGGTGCTGGGGTTGCCTCTCGCACTGAGGTTGCCTCTCCGGGGGAGGGAACTCCAGTTTCTAGGAAAAGGCAGGTGTTAGTAATGGGAGATTCGATTATTAGAAATGTAGATAGCTGGGTCTGTGATGACCGGGAGAACCGTATGGTGACTTGCCTGCCTGGTGCGAAGGTTGCGGATCTCTCGAGGCATCTAGATAGACTTATGTGTAGTGCTGGGGAGGAGCCGGTGGTCGTGGTACATGTAGGTACCAATGACATAGGGAAGGGTAGGAGAGATGTCCTGGAAGCCAAATTTAGGCTGCTAGGGAAGAGACTGAAATCCAGGACCTCTATGGTGGCATTTTCAGAAATGCTCCCAGTTCCACGCGCAGGGCCAGGTAGGCAGGCAGAGCTTCAGAGTCTCAATGCGTGGATGAGACGATGGTGTAGAGAGGAGGGGTTCACGTTCATTAGGAACTGGGGAAACTTCTGGGATGGGAGGAGCCTATACAGGAGAGATGGGCTCCACCTAAACCAAAGTGGAACCAGACTGCTGGCACTAAACATTAAAAAGGTTGTAGAGCAGTTTTTAAACTAGGAGATGGGGGAAAGCCGACTGCTGCAGAGGAGCATGTGGATCGGACACAGACTTCTCTTAGGGGAGAGTCTGATGATAGAGAATCTCCAGGTTATAGTCGGGAGCAGAGGAATGAGAAGTATAATGTAAGGGCCGGATCAGATGATAAACAGTCACATAAAAAAGAATCTGGCACATCAGAAAAAGGCAGGCTAATAAACAGGGACAAGTTTTTAAAGTGCTTGTACACAAATGCCAGAAGTCTAAATAATAAGATGGGTGAACTAGAGTGCCTTGTGATCAAGGAGGATATAGGTATAATAGGCATCACAGAAATCTGGTGGACTGAGAGCAATCAATGGGACACAATCATTCCGGGGTACAAAATATATCGGAAGGACAGGACAGGCCGTGCAGGGGGAGGAGTGGCACTATATGTTAAAGAAAGTGTAGATTCAAATGAAGTAAAAATCTTAAGCGAATCCACAGGTTCCATAGAGTCTCTATGGATAGAAATTTCATGCTCTAGTAAAAATATAACAGTAGGGATCTATTATCGACCTCCTGACCAGGACGGTAATAGTGATGATGAAATGCTAAGGGAAATTAGAGAGGCTATCAAAATTAAGAACCCAATAATAGTGGGGGATTTCAATTATCCCCATATTGACTGGGAACATTTCACTTCAGGACGAAATGCAGAGATAAAATTTCTCGCTACTTTAAATGACTGCTTCATGGAGCAGCTGGTACGGGAATCCACAAGGGGAGAGGCGACTCTAGATTTAATCCTGAGTGGAGCGCAGGAGCTGGTCCAAGAGGTAACTATAGCAGGACCGCTTGGAAATAGTGACCATAATACAATAGCATTCAACATCCCTGTGGTGGGAAGAACATCTCAACTGCCCAACACTGTGGCCTTTAATTTCAAAAGGGGGAACTATACAAAAATGAGGGGGTTAGTTAGACAAAAGTTACAAGGTACAGTGGCTAAAGTGAAATCCCTGCAAATTGCGTGGGCCCTTTTTAAAGACACCATAATAGAGGCCCAACTTCAATGTATACCCCAAATTAAGAAAAACAGTAAAAGAACTAAAAAAGAGCCACCGTGGCTTAACAACCATGTAAAAGAAGCAGTGAGAGATAAAAAGACTTCCTTTTAAAAGTGGAAGTCAAATCCTAGTGAGGCAAATAGAAAGGAGCACAAACACTGCCAGCTTAAGTGCAAGAGTGTAATAAGAAAAGCCAAAGAGGAGTTTGAAGAACGGCTAGCCAAAAACTCCAAAGGTAATAACAAAATGTTGTATAAGTACATCAGAAGCAGGAAGCCTGCTAAACAACCAGTGGGGCCCCTTGACGATGAAAATACAAAAGGAGCGCTTAAAGATGATAAAGTCATTGCGGAGAAACTAAATGGATTCTTTGCTTCAGTCTTCACGGCTGAGGATGTTAGGGAGATTCCCAAACCTGAGCTGGCTTTTGTAAGGGACAAATCTGAGGAACTGTCACAGATTGAAGTGTCAGTAGAGGAGGTTTTGGAATTAATTGATAAACTCAACATTAACAAGTCACCGGGACCAGATGGCATTCACCCAAGAGTTCTGAAAGAACTCAAATGTGAAGTTGTGGAACTATTAACTAAGGTTTGTAACCTGTCCTTTAAATCGGCTTCGGTACCCAATGACTGGAAGTTAGCTAATGTAACGCCAATATTTAAAAAGGGCTCTAGGGGTGATCCCGGCAATTACAGACCGGTAAGTCTAACGTCGGTACCGAGCAAATTAGTTGAAACAACAGTAAAGAATAAAATTGTCATACACACAGAAAAACATAAACTCTTGAGCAATAGTCAACATGGTTTCTGTAAAGGGAAATCGTGTCTTACTAATCTATTAGAGTTCTTTGAAGGGGTCAACAAACATGTGGACAAGGGGGATCCGGTGGACATAGTGTACTTAGATTTCCAGAAAGCCTGTGACAAGGTCCCTCACCAAAGGCTCTTACGTAAATTAAGCTGTCATGGGATAAAAGGGAAGGTCCTTTCATGGATTGAGAACTGGTTAAAGGACAGGGAACAAAGGGTAGGAATTAATGGTAAATTCTCAGAATGGAGAGGGGTAACTAGTGGTGTTCCCCAAGGGTCAGTCCTGGGACCAATCCTATTCAATTTATTCATAAATGATCTGGAGAAAGGGGTAAACAGTGAGGTGGCAAAGTTTGCAGATGATACTAAACTACTCAAGATAGTTAAGACCAAAGCAGATTGTGAAGAACTTCAAAAGATCTCACAAAACTAAGTGATTGGGCAACAAAATGGCAAATGAAATTTAATGTGGATAAATGTAAAGTAATGCACATTGGAAAAAATAACCCCAACTATACATACAACATGATGGGGCTAATTTAGCTACAACGAGTCAGGAAAAGATCTTGGAGTTATCGTGGATAGTTCTCTGTAGATGTCACGCAGTGTGCAGAGGCGGTCAAAAAGCAAACAGGATGTTAGGAATCATTAAAAGGGGATAGAGAATAAGACTGAGAATATATTATTGCCCTTATATAAATCCATGGTACGCCCACATCTCGAATACTGTGTACAGATGTGGTCTCCTCACCTCAAAAAGATATTCTAGCACTAGAAAAGGTTCAGAAAAGAGCAACTAAAATGATTAGGGGTTTAGAGAGGGTCCCATATGAGGAAAGATTAAAGAGGCTAGGACTCTTCAGTTTGGAAAAGAGAAGACTAAGGGGGGACATGATAGAGGTATATAAAATCATGAGTGATGTTGAGAAAGTGGATAAGGAAAAGTTATTTACTTATTCCCATAATACAAGAACTAGGGGTCACCAAATGAAATTAATAGGCAGCAGTTTAAAACAAATAAAAGGAAGTTCTTCTTCACGCAGCGCACAGCCAACTTGTGGAACTCCTTACCTGAGGAGGTTGTGAAGGCTAGGACTATAACAATGTTTAAAAGGGGACTGGATAAATTCATGGTGGCTAAGTCCATAAATGGCTATTAGCCTGGATGGGTAAGAATGGTGTCCCTAGCCTCTGTTCGTCAGAGGATGGAGATGGATGGCAGGAGAGAGATCACTTGATCATTGCCTGTTAGGTTCACTCCCTCAGGGGCACCTGGCATTGGCCACTGTCGGTAGACAGATACTGGGCTAGATGGACCTTTGGTCTGACCCGGTACGGCCTTTCTTATGTTCTTATGTTCTTATGTCCTGACCGCTACACACTGACATAGGCTCGTGCGTGTCTGCAGCCTGACCGGGGTCGGCTACCCCCGGGCTACTTCCAGTTTCCCCCTCAGGGCCTACTTCCTCCGTGACACCGGTCCCAGGCCAGTCTACCAGCATAGGTTCCTCTCGACCGGGGCTTGGTGGCAGGTCCAGCAGCTCCTCGGGGAAGTCCAGCCAGGCGTGTTCGGGCGGCTCCTCCGGATAACAGCAGGGACGGGGAGGCTCTGGCGGCTCCTCCTCGTAGCGGGCACGGGGAAGTTCCAGTGGCTCCTCCCAGTAATGGGCGCGGGGGGGCTCCGGCGGCTCCTCCTCGTAGTGGGCGTGGGGAAGCTCCATCCAATCAGGGCAACTGCCTCTGGTCCTGGAGGTTTCCCAATCGTGAGCTCCCGGCGGCGCGTCTGCTCCCTTCAGCGGCTGGGGCCCGACTGAGCTCTGGTGGCCAGCTTTTATACTTCCTGTCCCGCCCCTTGACTTCCGGGGGGGCGGGAACAGGTGGCAGTGGCTCCGCCCACTTGGGTGTCTGCAGGGGCGCTCCCTCTGCTGGGCAGGAGGGGAGCCACAGTGACTCACTACACTCTCATTGAAAACTAGCTGCTCAGACAGTAACACCTGCAAAATGTAGGTAGGGGAGGCATGGCACACAGTAAGGATGAATGGTTTGAGCCATGTGCCACCAGTGAGGACAATGACAGAGCTAAGAAGCAAGGAATTGCCACCACAAATTATCTCTGGCTTGGGTCATCACCAGTGCATGGGAGCTGAGCAGTGGGGCCCAGGGCACGGTGTTTGTTAGAACCCCATAGCATGTCTCTTCATCTCTATCACTGCTACATTTCTTAACTGGACACACATTTCATCCCATGCTGGTCACTAGTGTGATAGCTTCTTGCTACATGAGAAGTACAAGTGTCATTGGCTGGAACTCATCCTACACAATGTGTTTGACCACAGCTGCATTCACCACCAAAGCATTTGACCACATCTGCATGCTGAGATTCTCATTCCTGAGATACTCCTACCTCTCCCAAATGCACAGAAAATAGTCTGAAGTGTTGTCAGGCTTGAGTCCTTTTGATCATTCATGGCCACCTCTTATGAGGATATCCTACAATCTTAAATGGACTTGGTGACAATCTCTTTGATTGGGCCTCTATTCTTCCACAGCATCTCTCAGGATTTCTCAAAGATGGGCCTGAAAAAATCCAGGAAACGTTTTGGGCAGCTGTATTTGAAGTGTCGTGGCATGGTTGCAAAAGGAAATGCAGCCATTAAACAATGGTGCCTTTGTGCATGACTATGTATTTATGATTTGAGGGAGGGTAAAACAGGTGTGAAGATGTTTATACAGAGTCTCACCTCTCAATCTTAAATATCACAGCACTGCATCGGTGAGGGACCTAACCCTTGACCACATTAAATTTGGCTGAGATTTTCAAAAGAGCCCAAGAGAGTTAGGCACCCATATCCAACTGGGATTTGGATGTGTAATTAGGCTTCTTCAGAAATCCCAGCCTTCCTGGTTACCAAGCAATGCTGTCACTTGAACTCAAGAAAACTTGCTCTGCTAGGTGTAGAAAGGAGCAAACGTGAGACTCTGACACCAAGCAGAAGAGGACAGTGGTTTGTGCAGAGGTACAATATACATGCATGCACAGATCTGTGTGCACACACGTCAATGAATGTAAATATTCTGTTATAGTCTATGTAACCACTGTGGTTGTGCATCACCATATATTGTCCATATCTG
Organism: Mauremys reevesii; assembly: GCF_016161935.1. Taxonomy (NCBI): domain Eukaryota; kingdom Metazoa; phylum Chordata; order Testudines; family Geoemydidae; genus Mauremys; species Mauremys reevesii. Next base: position 16,395,192 of record NC_052635.1, on the reverse strand, counting down.
ATTCCCAGAAGTTGGCATTTCTATCAGTAAGTTTTCTTTCAGATGATAACTGTCCTATTTTGACCTGAATTAAACAGGTTTTTTTGAGGGTAACAATAATACCATTCACTTATTTCTGATTACAAACTCATGTGAAAATAACGAGGAGTCCTTGTGGCACCTTAGAGACTAACACATTTATTTGGGCATAAGCTTTCATGGATTAGAACCCACTTCATCAGATGCATGGAGTGAAAATACAGGAGCAGGTATAAATACACGTGGGAGATGGTTGTTTCTTATCCAATTCCAAATTTTTTAATCAGGACAATTTGGTTCCAAAACGTGTTAATAAGATCTCACTTCAACCCATCACCATTATGGATAGGTTTGTGTCTCCAAAGCTTTGTTCTTAACAACGCCCTGTGTGAATTGACTTGTTTTTACCCAAATGTAACTGCCCAATGAGTCTCTGGGGGCCAGAGCAGGGGAGGAATGTTTCAGATCGTGATAAAGCACTAGTTAACTTTCTGAGTGATGACTGTCCTGTACGATCCATTACAATCTGCTGCCTTTTGCCAATATTCATCTTCTGCTGCCTTTTTAGTGGGTATTTCATGGAATAGCTGCTCATTACTCATTCCTGACCATACTGCCATCTAATGGACATCTCAAAGAATAAATCACTTTTTCCAGTAGGAATCCAGTGGCCAATTCGTTCACTGCCACAGTTTTCCACCTTGTGGTCATTCTGAAGTGTAACATGCCTTTCCTCGAGCTCACCAATAAAACAGTACAGGCCATATTCAACTCGGTGTAAACTGCCATAGCTGTGATGGAGTCAGTGGGTCAGATTACCTGCTGGTGTACATCAGTGTTGCCCCCATTGAAATAAACAGGATTATTCAAGTTTGCTAGAGCGGAGAATCTTGCTCTAAAGCCGACCCTTTCTTAGCCTGCATTTTCTGCAGCTGTCTAGAGAGGTCTTTCTATAATATGTCTGCTGCTCTCCCAGCTCAGAGATGCTGCTGATATCCGGTCTCCATTATTCATACTACTCATCCAGTACAGTGCATGTGTTAAGTTCTCATCGGAATTCCTATGCAGCAGCAGCTACCCCCTTCCATCTAGGCTGTGGGCACATTTGCTTCCTAGGTCTGCCACTTATTTGCTGTGTGGCCTGTGGGTCAGGCTCAGGGACCGTTTAAATGCTGTGTGGACATTTGTGCTCGGGTTGAGCCCAGGCTCTGGGATCTTGCTATTAAACAGCCCCTTAGCCTGAGCCCAAGTCAGCTGACATGGGCCAGCTGTGAGTTTAATTGCATTGTAGACAAACCCCAGGAAAGCTAAATGCAGGAGACCAAGGGACAAGAAGGCCTAAAACAGCATGAATGAAAGGCCCATCAAAATTCAGCATATGCTATCATCTGCTGGGTCCTCCAGTCTTAAACTCTGCAGGCATGACATCATATAACCAGCCGACATTCATAATGGAACTCTAATGAAATCCAGTAGCCCCTATGCAGTATAGCCGCCCCTTTCTCTTCCTTTATTCTCTGCGGCCATTCTGTTATCACCATGTCTTACATTTGAGAATCTTCCAAATCATAGCAGAGGTTGTTTGAAAACATTGATATACATGTATTTTCATAATAGGAAAACGCCAATGAGACAAATAGAGGATATAACATTGAGTGTACATCAGAAGAACGGGAAAGGTTTAAGTAAATAGTAGGTCAGCTCAGAATATCCGGAGAAAGTAATAGACGTTCACCATAATTCTTTCCCCCATTTTTATCTTCTAGAGTTATTTTAAAATGCCATCAGAGGGTTCTGATCTGTCAGGGAAGATTATCTGAAATACCGATTCATATATTTTTAGCCATGTGGTGAGTCTAGATGTCATGGTGATAGGCACACTAATAAATAATAGTGAAATGTCACTTGAGCACCTCACTACCTGTGCTCTCATGTAAATCCCATTCTCCACTCCCATTAATTTCTAATGTGAAATTGGGGTTTCAAGTCCCTTAAGCAACTGAGAATATCAGACCATCCCCCACAGATTTACAGGGACGGGACAAAGTGAAAGTTAGTAAGAAAGAAAGAAATAATGGAATCAAGCATGAGTTTAAAGGAGTCAACTCATTTTAATGCTTGGTTTGTCTTTTATATTGATTTTATTGTATGGAATTTTCTAACAAAATTGCCTCTCCTCCCATTTCTGCACATGCAGCAAGTGAACTTTTGTATATTTGAATGATGAAAGGGAAGGTCCTTCCCCTTGGAAGTGCTCTTCACCTTTCTACCTTGTGTCAGATTATCTGCTCTGGCTCAGGTGTTAGATCCCTCCTTCCCCAAAGACTAGGGAAATGGCTGGAGCTAGAGACCACCCTGATCCTATCCCTGTGACTAGAGCTGGCCAAAACATTCCTTTGGAAAAGTTCTTAGCTTAAAAAACACCATTTTTTTCTTTAAAAAACCCCAACCAACGTTATCCCAGGGAAAATGCCAGTTCCAACAAAAACTTTTGCTGCTATTCCTGTTTTTGGAATAAATTTTAATTTTAGACCAGCATTTTGAAATCATTTGGTAAACTTCATTTTGTGTCAAGTTAAGCTGTCATTTCATTTCTGATTCTGAAACACAAAAACTGAAATGAAATTGCATGTTCAAAATTTTCATTTTGAATCAGTTCAAAACTTGCTGTCAGAAAACAGAAGTTTTCCTCCTGCAAAATTTGGAACAAAGACTTTTTTTTTGTTATGAAAAAAATATTTTTTTGACCAGCTCCACCTACTAATGTAGTATTTGAGCGAATCAGATATTAACGTATTTATCCACAGTACAGGCTTAGGAGGTAGCAAAGTCATTTTACAAATGGGAACCTAAGGCACAGAGAGACTAATTGACCTGTCAAAGACTGGAAAGTAAGTCTTAGCCAAGATGGTCAGGGATGCAGCCCCATGCTCTGGGTGTCCCTACACCTCTGACTGCCAGCAGTTGGGACTGGAGGACGGGGAATGGATCACTCGGTAATTGCCCTGTTCTGTTCATTCCCTCTGAAGCATCTGACACTGGCCATTGTCAGAGAGAGGATACTGGGTTAGAAGGACCATTAGTCTGACCCAGCGTGGCTGTTCTAAAAAAGCAAGGAAATTAACCTGGGTAATTTTGAATCTGTCCTGTACAGTTCCATTCTAGACCAGACCTTGTTTCTAATAAGTGACAAAGAAAAAGTGACCCAATGGCAAAGGGCAAAAATTTGAGATGTGTAAATAGGCTATAGACTCCTTCACTGATTGGAGACATTTCTCGCCTCTCCCTGCCTCAGTTTCTCAGTCTGTGGCCACAATGAAATTTATCTTTTTCTGTGAAACTACACAAATAATAAATCTCAGGTGCAATGACACCTACTGGCTGGAGTGTGTCATTACCATCCTGGTGGCTTTATTCACTCTCCCTGCATTTGCATTAACCCAGGCATCCTATGTTTGTATCATTGTCACCATCCTGGTTTGGGGGCCTCGTGAGCAGGTGAGATCCTGGTGCCTGTACTGTCTGGGGAGCCACAAAACGGGTAACCTGCCCCCTAGGCCGAAGTGGGTCCCTGGGGGCTGATCGGAGGGTCAGAGAGTTACGAGGGGATGGGGATAAATCCCAGGGGGTGGGTCTGGGGTCAGCATCACTACAGTTTATGGGCAAGATTTCCAAAGGGGATGAGGAGAGGAGAGGCACTTCTGTAAACTCTACCCAAGGCCTAGGTGAGTTAGGCACCTGTCTGCCATGGAAAGCCCTATGTCCCATTTGTTTTTTTTTAAACTGTGACTAGTATAAACATGAATCTTCCCATGTCCCATCAAGAGATGTTTGAAACTCATGAGTCTGGTAGCTTTCAAAAATAGTTAATAACCACCTGTGGAACTCACTGCCACATGATTTTTTTTTGTGTTTAAAAATAAAATTTGCTTGCTTTATTGTTTTTAAATGTTTAGACTTTCAATTGCATCAAACAATCCATTGAGATCAGAATCAGATGCCTTGTTTCTTGACTGACACTACAGAAAAGTGTCAAAACCTCTCTGGTGACACAAGTCAAGTCAAAGGAGTAAATGCAGACTTACACTACATTCGTAGATTGTAATGCCAGAAGGAACATAACATAAGAACGACCATACTGGGTCAGACCAAAGGTCCATCTAGACCAGTATCCTGTCTTCCATCAGTGACCAATGCCAGGTGCCCCAGAGGGCATGAACAGAACAGGTAATCATCAAGTGATCCATCTCCTATCACCTGTTCCCTGCATCTGGAAAACAGAGGCTAAGGACAACATTCCTGCCCATCCTGGCTACTAGCCATTGATGGACCTACCCTCCATGAATTTATCTAGTTCCTTTTTGAATCCTGTCATAGTCTTGGTCTTCATAACATCCTCTGGCAAAGAGTCCCACAGATTGACTGTGAAGAAATACTTCCTTTTGTTTGTTTTAAACCTGCTGCCATTTAATTTCATTTGGTGACCCCTGGTGCTTGTGTTATGAGAAGGAATAAATAACACTTCCATATTCACTTTCTCCACACCAGTCATGATTTTATAGACCTCAATCATATCCCCCCTTAGTCATCTCTTTTCTAAGCTGAACAGTCCCAGTTTTACTAATCTCTCCTCATACGGAAGCCGTTCCATACCCTAATCATTTTTGTTGTCCTTTTCTGAACCTTTCCCAATTCCAGTACCTCTTTTTTGAGATGGGGTGACCACATCTGCACGCAGTATTCAAGATGTGGGTGCACCATAGATTTATATAGAAGGAACCATTGTGATCACCTAGTCTGATCTCCTGCATAAACACAGGCCAGAGACCTGCCCCAAAATAATTCCTAGAGCAGATCATTTAGAAGTACACCCAATCTTGATTTAAGAATTGTCAGGGATGGAGAATCCACCATGAGCCTTGGTAATTGGTTCCAGTGGTTAATTACACTCACCAATGAAAAATTGTACTTTATTTCCAGTCTGTTTTTGTGTAGGTTGATGGAAGAATTCTTCCACCGACTTAGCTACTGCCTCTCACCAATAGACTCTTATTTGACCTATGACCCACTATTCTAAATGTATGGGACCCTGAGTGTCATCTTGGCTGGAGAAGCCCTGTCTGTGCTCTCTAGGCTAAAGCGGTTTGTGAGACTGAGCTGAAAAAACATCTTTAGTAAACAGAATCAGTCTCTCTCACCTCCCACTTCACTCCATTGAACTCAGATGTGGCTTCCACATGATCCAAATGATTGTTTGCATATAATTGTGTGTGTGAAAAGAGTTTTGTTTAAAAGAACAGAGCATATGAAAATGGTTTTTTATTTGTATGTGTGTTGTCTGCAGACCATTCTTTCGGTTTTCTTTTTTCCTTTAAATTAATGATTACATATATGACTTGAGCGATAGAGGATCTGGCTCAAAATGGATGGAAAAAAATGTATTTCAGTCTGCCTGGGTAATTATACAGGAAGAATAAAAAGAATAATTTCCAGTGGGTTTTAGAAGCTGACTGCTTCAGCCTTGGTTGTTTGTTCTGTCCATGAAAACTGTGACTCCCCAGACTCGGTAATTAAAAATGCCATTAAGGAGTGGGATCAGGGGAGACCTAGCTTTCTCCTGTAACAGCTACAATTATAAGCAGGTATCTGCAGTTCATAAATAGAGGGGAAAGAGTAAAGAAACCTGCACCTTCCTCATGGGACATAAAGGTACCACATACTCAATTGGAACATGCTAAGAGAATCCAGCACCCTGAAGAAAAATGAGAAGGAAAAACTTGAATGTAGCTACCAAATCCTGAAGAAATTAGAGATCGTTGTTTATGGTCTGAAACTTCCTGCAGTTCCAGGTAAGCATCATCCCATTCCCCCTCCCCCCCCACACTACTGCTCTGGATTGATAGCTCCCAACTTTGTTGTTTGCAGTGTAGTTGTAGCCATATTGGTCCCAGGTTATTAAAGACAAAAGGGTGGATGAGGTAATATCTTTTATTGGACGAACTTCTGTTGGTGAATGAGATGAGCTTGTGCACTGACCTGAAGAAGAGCTCTGTGTAAGCTCTGTCTCTTTCACCAACAGAAGTGGGGCCAGTAACAGATATTGCCTCACCCACCTTGTCTCTCTGTAGTTTCTAATGCACATTCAAATACAAAATATTAATGGCAACTCCAGCAATGTTAAGGCAGTTGCATTTTGCAAATCAATGGGATGCATAACCCTCAGATGTGTTGATACACTAGGTCACCGTTGAGAGACGGCATTTGATGAAGCTGGGGCACATTGTTTTTCAGAATCTGTTGGAGATAAGAGCAAAGGCCAAAGGGAGTTGTGGAGTGAGCTACCTACAGTGCTGTATGTCATATGATATTCTATATAATCCTGTTCCATGCAGCTTCTTACAACACCCTCATCCCTGTCAAATCCGAGCCCCTTCCAGTCGTGCATGAAGTGATGACTGAGTGTGTGGTGCAGTGATTTGTTTGTCAGGGTTTTGCTTTGGGAGATTTGTTTTCCAACATAAACTCAGCTCTTTTTTGTATTAGAGAAGGCAGGCCAAAGCAGCGCACCCTACTCTTGGAGTGGAAGGTGGTGAGGTTTGTGGTGGGCTTGAGTCCGAGCCCACTGAATGAATTCACCCAGGAACTGACTCCTGAGCCAGCTTTGTCTCCTGCTCAGGTGAGCTTTACCCTGGCAATGGAGACTTCCACTGGGCCAGGGGAGCAGTGCTGTCGACCCTGGTCCGCATGCCAAAGCATTAGGTGATCTGTAATACTCACTTATGGAAATCCAAGTAAAACTCCAGTACCACAGAGGGGACGAAAACTTCCTACTAACCCCTTCAATTAGATGCAACAACGTAAGATTAAAACAAGCCAAAAACTTAGCACTCAGTGAAAGATACTGATCGCTGGAGGTGCTATTCACACTAATCAGTACAGATCTTTCAGATGCTCCAGACCTAAGCCACTGAGCACATTAAACAAAAGGACTGAGACTTTGAACTTGACTCAGTATTCTGTGGGAAGCTGCGCAGAGAGCAGAGAACAGGTTTGAAAGAGTTAAGGTAGTGGTGAGGGATGCAGGAGACTTTTCCATTCACTTCTCATGCTGTTAAGGTTTTGGGTGGATTGGATGTATCTCAACACAAAATTAACTACTGCAACTCCTCACTTAAAGTCATCCTGATTAGTGTTGTTTCATTGTTACGTTGCTGATCAATTAGAGAACACGCTCATTTAAAGTTGTGCAATGCTTCCTTATAACATTGTTTGGCAGCCGCCTGCTTTGTCCACTGCTTGCAGGAAGAGCAGCCTGTTGGAGCTAGCTGCTGGGGGCTTGGAACCAGGGTGAACCAGCAACCCCCATATCAGCTCCCCGCTCCCCTAAGTTCCCTGTGTGGCAGCCGCCCAGCAGGCTATCAATTGCCAGCAGTTCAGCTGTCCCTGCCACCACTGCCATGTGCTGCTCCTGCCCTCTGCCTTGGAGCTGCTCCCGGGAGCCTCCTGCTTGCTGTGCGGTGGGGGGGGGGAGGGTAATGTCAGGGTGTCCCCCGTCCCCCCTGCTCCTGCACCCCACTTACCCCTTCTCCATAGAGCAGAGGGGGACATAAGAGGGCTCAGGACGAAGGGAACTTGCTGACCGCAGATGCTGTCTCAACTTCCTGATCTACTTTATAAGGAAATGTACTTAGAGTGACGTCATCGTACTTAAAGGGGCAATGCGTACCTCTCTCTCTCTCTTTCTCTCACACACGGGGTGTGTGTCTCTGTCTCTGTCTGCTGTGTTTCCCTCAATTCATGCCACCTTGCAGAGTGTGAGGCTACATTAACAACGTGTTAACCCTTGAGGGCTCAGCCGAATGCCAGTTCATCATTTAGCAGTAAGGCATTCCCTGGGAAATATCCCACCCTCTTCCACCCTCTAACTTCACCACCTCAACCAAGCTTCACAATCATCATTGCTGTGTAAAGTATTAAATTGTTTGTTTAAAACTTATAGTGTGTATATATAATATAGTTTTTTGTCTGGTGAAAAAAAATTTCCCTGGAACCTAACTTTCCCTATTTACATTAATTTTTATGGGGAAATTGGATTCGCTTAACATCGTTTCGCTTAAAGTTGCATTTTTCAGGAACATAACTACAACATTAAGCAAAGAGTTACTGTACCGCTAAACAAAGATTTCCTTTGTGTTAATAGTTTTTTATTTTTCCCAGGTAAAAACCCCACGACGAACCCAGAATGGGAAACCAAACAGCCATCACAGAATTCATCCTCCTGGGATTTGGGGATCTCCCTGAACTTCAGTCCCTTCTCTTCCTGCTGTTTCTAGTGATCTATGTTTTGACCATGGCTGGGAACATCCTTATCATTGTGCTAGTTGTGGCTGATCAGCACCTTCACAACCCCATGTATTTCTTCCTGGGGAACTTGTCCTGCTTAGAGACCTGCTACACTTCAAACATCCTGCCCAGGATGTTGGCCAGTTTCCTGACAGGGGACAGAACCATTTCATTCAATGGGTGTCTCACACAATATTATTTCTTTGGATGCTTAGCAGCTGCAGAATGTTATCTCCTAGCAGCCATGTCTTATGATCGATACCTAGCGATATGCAAACCACTGCATTATGGAGCCCTCATGAATGGCAGGCTCTGTCTCCAGCTAGCTACAGTGTCTTGGGTAAGTGGCTTTCTGGCTAATACTATATTAACATTTTTTATCTCCAACTTAATCTTCTGTGGTCCCAATGAAATTGACCATTTCTTCTGTGATTCCTTCCCAATGATGAAACTCTCCTGCAGTGATACTCATCTGACTGGACTTTTAACATCCATTGTGGCTTGCATATGCTCACTGCCTCCGTTTCTATTAACCGTGACATCCTATATTTACATCATTACCTCCATCCTGAGAATCCCTTCCAGCACTGGGAGGAAGAAGACATTTTCCACTTGCTCCTCCCACCTTATTGTGGTTACAATTTTCTATGGGTCGATACTGATTGTGTATGTGCTTCCGCATAGCAACAGATTGAAGGACTTTAACAAATTCTTCTCTGTCTTTTACACCGTCCTGACTCCCATGGTCAATCCACTCATCTACAGCCTGAGAAACAAAGAAGTAAAGGAGGCCCTGAGGAAAGCTTTCAATAAATGTATGGATTTTAAGACACTGCAGAAAATTCAGATTGCTTCAAGTTAGTGAAACACAATTAATAATTTTGATTTTCTTTTGAGTTAGTGAGATGCAGCCAGGCATCCCCTAGTTTTAGCTATCGGGAATGTGCAGCTGTAACATCTGCAAATATGCAGGAAAAGAAAAAAAAAGTGGAGAGTGCAGGATCTGTTGATCCTGTTGTATAAACAGTTTATGGTTGTAGGAAGATACTTAATTGAATTTGCTACCAACGTAAAATATGTACATTTATCTTACTATATGTCACTTCTCTTATATGATCTTTCTTTCTTTCTTTCTTTCTTTCTTTCTTTCTGTTTTTTATGATACCATCCAAGATGCTAGGTACATACTTGGCCGGCTTGCCCCTCCTGCCACAAGAGCCAGTGGGCTACATTTCTATTTTTAGCACATTAACTTAGTCAGAGATAGTGTGGGTATGTCTCTTGAGCTGGAAACTACACCATCCATCTCCAGTTTATACAACCCCTTTGTGCCTATAGAGTGGTATTAAACCCTCGTAATGGAGGGGAGAATCTGAAATACGAACAAACGTTGAAATATTGGAATTTCTCACCAGACAAAAATAAAATTTGCTGACCAGCTGTTCTATCCATGGAACTATCAAACGTTTTCTGATTCTAACTTTATCATTAATACTTTTTCTCTCACTCTTGGTATCTCCAGCGCTGCTGCTTCTCCCTTCATCTCTCTCCATCTCATCTTTATGACCTGAGAGTAGAGTTCTAGGACCAGTATTCAGCAGAATTCTCCTGATCCTTCTCCCTTGGTCGTTTCCACCTGGCTGCTCTCTCAGATCACAGAAAACCAGACATGCTCTGATATTTAGTGCAATGTGCAGTCACGTCTGCAGTCCTGTTTGGATGAGCACTTGTCCCCTAACCAGTGAGAGATCTAAAAGGGACCAGGCTGGCTGCACGGTCTCTCCTAGAAGATGTGTAATTCGGTAATTAATTATTGGATCCATTAAAGTGCGATGTGGCCTATCTGACAGGCTGCAAACTGTGAACACTGTGCTCCACTGCCACCACATAACAACAGAACTTGTTTCTTTTACTCAGAAAAATAGTTGAAAAACATTTCTTTATTTCCTGGAAATAAACCTTCCATGAGCAGCAAAAACCCCACTTTTTCAGTGGTAAAAATTTGAATGGAAATTTTTGCCCAGTTCTAATTACGACTCCTTGGAACAGCTGAGCTCTGGACTGTGCTATACTCTTTCTATACATTCTATACACATTCTGTTTCTCCCAGCAACATATGCAAGGATGGTGTATCTTTCACAGAAAACATGCACCCTGAACATTTTCAAATAATTTCTGAGATGGGGAAAACCAAATAAGATAATTAATCAAAAGGATCTTTCTAACTGAATGCTCTCTCTCTATATATGTGTGTGTGTGTGTGTGTGTGTGTGTGTGTGTATGTATGTATGTATGTATGTATGTATTTTAAACAAGAGGCACAGTTACTTTTCAGTTTGCTCTCAAGAAGAAAACAGGGCAGGGAGGCAGGTTTTGTACTGTATAACATCCTCTAGAGAGACTAGTAAAAGGAGACATGATACAGAGTTGCAGAATAATGAGTGGATCACAGTAGATAAATCAGAGCTCCCTCATCACAAGGAGCATTCAAATAAATTTAGAATTGATAAAAGGAAACACTTCCCCCCCACACACAGTAAAATTAGTGATGGAACTCCGTGTGACTAGACAATATTGAGACTAAGTGTAAAAATTTCAGCAATGCCTAAACGACATAGGCGCCTATATCTCATTTTCAAAAGTGCGAGGAACTATCTGGCCACTAGATGCAGGATTTTGAAAGATATTTAAGTGCTCAAAGATGCACATTTTCAAAAGCACTGAGACATCTAACTCCATTGATTTTGGTAAGAGTTAATTGCCAAAGTGCTTTTGAAAATTCTATTAGGTGCCTATCTGGATTGTTCGGTATCTAAATACCTTTAAAATCTGGTTTTTGGATTCTTAGGGCCAGATTTTGAGAGGTATGCTTGTTTAGATGGAACAATTACTGGACCAGCCACAAATTCTGACCTCCATGGGTGAGTTAGCATCCACATGGCAGTCAATATTTGGAGAGGCATATCTCTCATTACTGCTGACATTGCTGTGAGTGTCCTTCTTTTGGTTTTTGGCCTCTGTGTGTTTTCCCTATACAATGTTTTTGGAAAAAAGTGTGCAGCATCCCTTGAATGAAATGACCCGTAAGTGATTAAGTCTCCTAGGGACCTGTCTGTGACAAGATAAAGTTGGATTGTAATCTCACATGTAATTAGTTCTTCCAGTTGAAGGGGAAGATGATGGCTCACAGAGGTAACCTAAGATACTATAGTGATGTGTACAACTCTAGATATATACACAGACAGAAGATAATTTTCAGAACTGGAACAAAGAACCAGATGGGCACTTTGAACAATGATATCCTAAAGAGAGAAACAAAGAGGAGTCTAGATTGACTTTCAAAGTCAGAATTCAGTGCTGCTCATTCAGAATTAAACATTCTATGGAAGCAAATTCAGACTCAGTGTAAAGAGGTGCAGATCCTTTGCACTTATAATAACCATCTGAGCCCATCATAGTCCAGTGCAAAAATCTCCATTGACCTCAATGTGGCCTCAAGCTTCCTTTTCTAACAATATTTTTTGTTCAGTCAACAAATTCTGCTCTAGTTTACACCCAGAAGCTGTCTGATGACTCCACTTAAATAACGAGAGAAGCTTTGGGTTCAGATGTGACTGATTGTGACATAATTTGTGTCTGAGTTTATAAATGGGATCAGAATCATATTCAGCGGAGTTACACACGGTTGTAAATTAGCTCAGAAGCTGGACTCATTGGGGTTACACAGTAATATAAGCCCCATGCAGGAGAAAGAAGGGATTCATATTCAGTGAATATGCATAGATCAGGAACAAATGCATTTTGAACTTGAAGTATTGAGCTCTCTCACAGGGAAAACACATTACTTTTGGATATCATTAGACTCTAGCAAGACAAGAAAGGGGAGAGGGGAAGAGATTCCATCTTTCTTCCCTTTTCTTTTATTCCTCCTTTTTCCAAGACACCCTCCACTTCAATGCCCAGGTTCCATTAGTACAATGAGACCACCTGGCACACTCGTCTTTCTGGATGAGATTTTCAAAGGCTCTGAAGGGACATATGTTCCACAATTCAATGAGGGCCGAAATAACATAGGCTCCATTGAAAATCCCAGCCTCTTTGCTCAGGAAATCTTATCCTATCTCACCAATCATTCATCTGTTTTTTTTTGTTTGTTTGAATTGCTGTTTTACTAATTGGTTCTTTCAACCTCACTTGCAGAAGAAATGGACATGGGAAATCAGAGTACAGAGACCGAATTCATTCTTCTGAGATTCCTCATCCCTCACAACCTGCTTATTCTCCTCTTCTTGGTACTTTTGCTCATCTATCTGGTGACACTGGTGGGGAACTTGGTAAAAATCCTTGTGGTGTGGATGGATTATCATTGCACACGCCTATGTATTTCTTTCTCTTAAACTTGTCTCTCCTGGAGACCTGCTTCATATCTTCCATCGTCCTAGTGATCCTGAGGAACCTGCTGTTTCAGAGTGAAGCTATTTCCTTCTCTGGGTGCATCATCCAGTGGATTCAGTTTCCATCTTAGTTTTCCTCTAGTTGTCCTTTACCCAGGGGCGGCTCTAGACCCCAGCGCGCCAAGCAGGCGCTTGGGGCGGCCGTTTCCCTGGGGGGCGGCATTTGGCTCCGGTGGAGCTCCCGCCGGCATGCCTGCGGCAGGTCCACCGGAGCCCGGGAGGAGCGGACCTGCCGCAGGCATGCCTGCGGCGGGTCCCGTCTTCCCGCGGCTCCGGTTGAGCTCCCGCAGGCATGACTGCGGCAGGTCCGCTCGTCCCGGGCTCCGGTGGACCTGCCGCAGGCATGCCGGCAGGAGCTGAACCGGAGCCGCGGGAAGAGGGGACCCGCCGCGGGACCGGGGAAGGGCGGCGCAGCGCTCCGCGCTGCTTGGGGCAGCCCGATTTCTAGAGCCGCCCCTGCCTTTACCCTACATGTTATGTCCCCTTCTTGTTGCCCCTGTTTTGTAATCTGCCCAGTAACAGCTAAGTGGCAGGAAATGTTTGCACCTTTTTGGAAAATTGAGTGGGAAATGATCAGGTGACCTGAAAAGGCTCTCCCTGGTAACAAAAGGTTATAAAAGCACGCAGTGCCCTGTGACAAGCTCTGTCCATCCTACAGGCAGCTGACATCTAGTCACTGCTGAGACAACGGGGCAAGTCCAGAAGAAAGAAGATAGAAGATTGCTTATCTGTTCCTGTCCTGGTATCCTGAGATGTCCTGGTGTTCATCATTCCTGCCCTGACATTGGTGTCTTTTGGTGTTGTCCTTGGATTTTGTGTATCCCGTGTCCTGTACAATAAGAAGAATGGTGATGGTGACTTTTTACTTTGTCTTACCAATTGTTATATGATTTTGGGGCCTTGACTTAAAGCCTGTTTGTATTGTAAACACCTGAGTGGTTTTCCTGTTGTTTATTTGGGGTATAGTTATTTGGGGGTCCTTTAATAAACTGTTCGTTTTTGGGGGGGGGGGGGGTTGCACCTAATTTTGCCTCCTTGGTTTTGAGGGAGGGGGACGAGCTTTCAGTGTGAGGGTTTGGGCTTGATTAGGGTTCCCAGCTTCCTTAGCAATTTACACCATGATAACCCCTTTGCTGAACCCATTCATATATACCCTGAGGAATGAGAAGATCAAAGACGTTGAGAGAGGCCATCTCACATAACATATTTCTTCCAGGCTCTCTAAGAATCCAAAAGGTGACCCTCACAGTCAAATACCCAAAGAGATAAGCTCAGAGATGGACAGGAGTGTTGTGAATATTTCTATCTGCATCCCAAAACATGATTTATGTGCCTGTCTTCACCCTCACACACAACCATCTGGCCACTGATTACAACCCTTCAACACTAGCTGCCCAAACAATGGACAGCTACCATCATGGGGGTGTTCTCCTGGATAGGCCATGATGGAGGCACCTGCTGGGTGGACAAAGAAAACCATTCTAATGGTGTGGGTCAAAGAGACCCTGAGACTCTCAGACAAGTGGGGGAAGAAGAAAAATCACAGGGCATGGTGTACAATATAGCAACCAGGGTGGGTCCAGGAGGATTTTGGCTGGCCAGGAGAATGTATTCTGATTCTGTTCCATTCCTGGAAATGAAGAAGAAGCCTGTCTAACGTGGCTTCTGATGAAATGTAAGATGGCCTGCACGAATATTTAGTCTCATCACGTTTGCTGGTTTCAGTTCCTCCCATCTCACCCCACTCTGGGGTCTCGTTGGTCTCTATTACTGGTCACAGATCCCTGAAAGGAGGAAATGCAGGTATTTGAAAGCAGGCTGGACCTGCAGGGGGATAAGTGGTTGGTAGCATATCCAGATCCTGGTCTATGTGTGGAAGAATGGCAAGATTCCACCCTGTGATCAGTCTGGGAAAGAGGCAAAATACTAGAGAGACCAGGAAGTGGACAGCCCAGTAACCATGGTTCCATCTCATATAAACATGTGACACCCCCCGCCCCAAGATGCAAACACTTATACATTTTGGGGTGTTCAGAAGATGGCTCTGTTTCTGAATGTTGCAGGTTTGCCTCATCTTAGGTCTGGTCTACACTAGAAAATTAGGCTGGTTTCACTACATTGGTCAGGGATTAAAAAATCCACACCCTGGAGTGGTAGCACTAGGGCAATGAAAAAATTCTTCAGTTGATGTAGCTGCTGCCTCTTGTGGAGGTGGATTTCCTATGCCAACTGGAGAATACCTCCGGGTGGTGTAGTGTCTACGCTGAAGTGATACAGCTACAATGACACAGCTCTGCCACTGTTGTTTTTTAAGTGTAAACAAACCCATAAACTACGTTAAGAGTTGGTTTAAAAATGAATAAAATACAAAAAAAAAAAAAGATTCCTCCCCCTTAATTTTGAAATTTAATTGAAATTTTGAAGTCTGAACATTTTCAACCAACCCTTTCCTGCTGCCTTTCTTTGAGCTGTTAGTGACCATTGAAAAGCGTGGCTAAACTGCTGGTGAAATTCACCTGTATCCAGGGAACCCTCACAAGGCCTATGCACCATTCATGTCTCCATTTGATGGTTAAATCCAGTGTAACACCTATTTTGAGGATTTAACACTGATTCAAGTGTTTCAGTGTCCTGGATTTGACCTGCTGCACAAAGGCAAATGTCATCCTCTTTTAATTCATTGGGAACGAGGCACTGTATGGGTGGCAACTACCCATTAAATGGGTTATGTCACACAGGAGAATCCTAAATTAACTGGGCAAAGTTGTCAAAAGTGCCTAAGAGCCAGGTCACCAAACACAAACAACATAAGAACATAAGAAAGGCTGTACCGGGTCAGACCAAAGGTCCATCTAGCCCAGTATCTGTCTACCGACAGTGGCCAATGCCAGGTGCCCCTGAGGGAGTGAATCTAATAGGCAATGATCAAGTGATCTCTCTCCTGCCATCCATCTCCATCCTCTGATGAACAGAGGCTAGGGACACCATTCTTATCCATCCTGGCTAATAGCCATTTATGGACTTAGCCACCATGAATGTATCCAGTCCCCTTTTAAACATTGTTATAGTCCTAGCCTTCACAACCTCCTCAGGTAAGGAGTTCCACAAGTTGACTGTGCGCTGCGTGAAGAAGAACTTCGTTTTATTTGTTTTAAACCTGCTGCCTATTAATTTCATTTGGTGACCCCTAGTTCTTGTATTATGGGAATAAGTAAATAACTTTTCCTTATCCACTTTCTCAACATCACTCATGATTTTATATACCTCTATCATGTCCCCCCTTAGTCTTCTCTTTTCCAAACTGAAGAGTCCTAGCCTCTTTAATCTTTCCTCATATGGGACCCTCTCTAAACCCCTAATCATTTTAGTTGCTCTTTTCTGAACCTTTTCTAGTACTAGAATATCTTTTTTGAGGTGAGGAGACCACATCTGTACACAGTATTCGAGATGTGGGCGTACCATGGATTTATATAAGGGCAATAATATATTCTCAGTCTTATTCTCTATCCCCTTTTTAATGATTCCTAACATCCTGTTTGCTTTTTTGACTGCCTCTGCACACTGCGTGGACATCTTCAGACAACTATACACGATAACTCCAAGATCTTTTTCCTGACTCGTTGTAGCTAAATTAGCCCCCATCATGTTGTATGTATAGTTGGGGTTATTTTTTCCAATGTGCATTACTTTACATTTATCCACATTAAATTTCATTTGCCATTTTGTTGCCCAATCACTTAGTTTTGTGAGATCTTTTTGAAGTTCTTCACAATCTGCTTTGGTCTTAACTATCTTGAGTAGTTTAGCATCATCTGCAAACTTTGCTACCTCACTGTTTACCCCTTTCTCCAGATCATTTATGAATAAATTGAATAGGATTGGTCCTAGGACTGACCCTTGGGGAACACCACTAGTTACCCCTCTCCATTCTGAGAATTTACCATTAATTCCTACCCTTTGTTCCCTGTCCTTTAACCAGTTCTCAATCCATGAAAGGACCTTTCCTTTTATCCCATGACAGCTTAATTTACGTAAGAGCCTTTGGTGAGGGACCTTGTCAAAGGCTTTCTGGAAATCTAAGTACACTATGTCCACCGGATCCCCCTTGTCCACATGTTTGTTGACCCCTTCAAAGAACTCTAATAGATTAGTAAGACACGATTTCCCTTTACAGAAACCATGTTGACTATTGCTCAAGAGTTTGTTTTTCTATGTGTCTGACAATTTTATTCTTTACTATTGTTTCAACTAATTTGCCCGGTACCGACGTTAGACTTACCGGTCTGTAATTGCCGGGATCACCCCTAGAGCCCTTTTTAAATATTGGCGTTACATTAGCTAACTTCCAGTCATTGGGTACTGAAGCCGATTTAAAGGACAGGTTACAAACCTTAGTTAATAGTTCCGCAACTTCACATTTGAGTTCTTTCAGAACTCTTGGGTGAATGCCATCTGGTCCCAGTGACTTGTTAATGTTGAGTTTATCAATTAATTCCAAAACCTCCTCTAGTGACACTTCAATCTGTGACAGTTCCTCAGATTTGTCACCTACAAAAGCCAGCTCAGGTTTGGGAATCTCCCTAACATCCTCAGCTGTGAAGACTGAAGCAAAGAATCCATTTAGTTTCTCCGCAATGACTTTATCGTCTTTAAGCGCTCCTTTTGAATTTTGATCATCAAGGGGCCCCACTGGTTGTTTAGCAGGCTTCCTGCTTCTGATGTACTTAAAAAACATTTTGTTATTACCTTTGGAATTTGGCTAGCCGTTCTTCAAACTCCTCTTTGGCTTTTCTTATTACACTCTTGCACTTAAGTTGGCAGTGTTTGTGCTCCTTTCTATTTGCCTCACTAGGATTTGACTTCCACTTTTTAAAGGAAGTCTTTTTATCTCTCACTGCTTCTTTTACATGGTTGTTAAGCCACGGTGGCTCTTTTTTAGTTCTTTTACTGTTTTTCTTAATTTGGGGTATACATTGAAGTTGGGCCTCTATTATGGTGTCTTTAAAAAGGGCCCACGCAACTTGCAGGGATTTCACTTTAGTCACTGTACCTTTTAACTTTTGTCTAACTAACCCCCTCATTTTTGTATAGTTCCCCCTTTTGAAATTAAAGGCCACAGTGTTGGGCAGTTGAGATGTTCTTCCCACCACAGGGATGTTGAATGCTATTGTATTATGGTCACTATTTCCAAGCGGTCCTGCTATAGTTACCTCTTGGACTAGCTCCTGCACTCCACTCAGGATTAAATCTAGAGTCGCCTCTCCCCTTGTGGGTTCCCGTACCAGCTGCTCCATGAAGCAGTCATTTAAAGTATCGAGAAATTTTATCTCTGCATTTCGTCCTGAAGTGAAATGTTCCCAGTCAATATGGGGATAATTGAAATCCCCCACTATTATTGGGTTCTTAATTTTGATAGCCTCTCTAATTTCCCTTAGCATTTCATCATCACTATTACTGTCCTGGTCAGGTGGTCGATAATAGATCCCTACTGTTATATTTTTACTAGAGCATGAAATTTCTATCCATAGAGACTCTATGGAACCTGTGGATTCGCTTAAGATTTTTACTTCATTTGAATCTACACTTTTTTTAACATATAGTGCCACTCCTCCCCCTGCACGGCCTGTTCTGTCCTTCCGATATATTTTGTACCCCGGAATGATTGTGTCCCATTGATTGGTCTCAGTCCACCAGGTTTCTGTGATGCCTATTATATCTATATCCTCCTTTATCACAAGGCACTCTAGTTCACCCATCTTATTATTTAGACTTCTGGCATTTGTGTACAAGCACTTTAAAAACTTGTCCCTGTTTATTAGCCTGCCTTTTTCTGATGTGCCAGTTTCTTTTTTATGTGACTGTTTATCATCTGATCCGGCCCTTACATTATACTTCTCATTCCTCTGCTCCCGACTATAACCTGGAGATTCTCTATCATCAGACTCTCTCCTAAGAGAAGTCTGTGTCCGATCCACACGCTCCTCAGCAGCAGTCGGCTTTCCCCCATCTCCTAGTTTAAGAACTGCTCTACAACCTTTTTAATGTTTAGTGCCAGCAGTCTGGTTCCACTTTGGTTTAGGTGGAGCCCATCTCTCCTGTATAGGCTCCTCCCATCCCAGAAGTTTCCCCAGTTCCTAATGAACGTGAACCCCTCCTCTCTACACCATCGTCTCATCCACGCATTGAGACTCTGAAGCTCTGCCTGCCTACCTGGCCCTGCGCGTGGAACCGGGAGCATTTCTGAAAATGCCACCATAGTGGTCCTGGATTTCAGTCTCTTTCCTAGCAGCCTAAATTTGGCTTCCAGGACATCTCTCCTACCCTTCCCTATGTCATTGGTACCTACATGTACCACGACCACCGGCTCCTCCCCAGCACTACACATAAGTCTATCTAGATGCCTCGAGAGATCAGCAACCTTTGCACCAGGCAGGCAAGTCACCATACGGTTCTCCCGGTCATCACAGACCCAGCTATCTACATTTCTAATAATCGAATCTCCCATTACTAACACCTGCCTTTTCCTAGAAACTGGAGTTCCCTCCCCCAGAGAGGCAACCTCAGTGCGAGAGGCAACCCCAGCACCATCTGGAAGGAGGGTCCCAACTACGGGAAGGCTTCCCTCTGCTCCCATTGACTGCTCTACTTCCCTGGGCCCTTCTTCCTCCTCAACAGCACAGGAGCTGTCTAAGCGGAGGTGGGACAATTCTACAGTGTCCCGGAAACCCTCATCAACATACCTCTCTGCCTCTCTCAGCTCCTCCAGTTCCGCCACCCTGGCCTCCAAAGTCCGTACATGGTCTCTGAGGGCCAGGAGCTCCTTGCACCGACTGCACACATACGCCACCCGCCCACAGGGCAGGTAATCATACATGCGACAGTCAGTGCAATAAACTGGATAGCCCCCACTCTGCTGCTGGGCTTCTGCCTGCATTGTCTCCTAGTTAGTGAAAGGGAAGTAGTTTTGGAATGTAGTTTGGTTTATAGGTTTTAGGATTTTAGGGGGGGGCCACAGGAAAGGGATTACGGCTGGCGAGGGGCTCCCACTCCCTTCCCACTCCCCTTCTAAACTCCCTTGCGAAACTCCCTGTTAGCAGCCCCTGTTCGCAAAGCTCCCTGGTCGCTTGTGCGCGGCTTTATAAAGCCCTGGGCTGGCCTGAGTGAATGCCCCGCCCACTGATTAAGGCTCAGCCAATTACCAGAGGCTTCGAGCTTTCAAACCTGCCTCCAACTGCCAGCCAGAGCACACGGTCCCTCAAACAACCAACCAAACAAACAGACTGACAAACACAAGCTCAGCACACAGCAAGTAACCCCCAAACACAAACAAACACACACTACAGACAGTCACTTACCCCACAGATGCTGTATTAGCTCCTCCTTCACCTGGAGAACTCCCTTGCGAAACTCCCTGAAGCTCTGTTCCCAGCCTGGCCTGGGTTGTTTTCCTCAGGAGCAGGAACAGCTACTAATTTCTATTTTGTTTGGTGACCAGCCTACTTTCTTCCTTGATGTGCCTCCAGCAGCAATCACATGAATGTGGAACAAACACCGACAGCTCCCCTTGGCAGCCTCTCCTGGGACCCAGAGCTGTGCAGGGGAGACCTCACCGCTAGGAAGTAGGGCCCAGCGGATGCTATTTGGTGGCCTTGGGCAGGGCTGGCGCAACCCATTAGGCGACCTTTGGGCAATGTTCAGCCACTGTGGTTGTCGGCGGTATTTCGGGGGCGGGACCTCTGTCGGGGGCGCCATTTTGGAGGTGGGACCTTCTGCCACCTAGGGTGCCAAAAAGGCTGCCAGCGTTCCTCACCTTGGAGGAACACTGCAGATAGAAGCCAGACAGACTGTCTACACTGTGTTGTTAAACCGAGGTACATGTTTGGACCCAATCCTTCTCTCCCTACTGTCCACATAAAAATCTGTCTGACTTGGGACCTAAGACCCTCCTGTGACAGGGGCAGGGTCTGACCCCAAATCCCACTGAGGCTTGGGTTCAATCATTGTCATTTTGTGGCATGCACGTAGCTTAAGCTGCAGACTCAAGTCAGAAGGTCTGCACAGTGCAGTATGGGCACCTTAGCATCGCTGCGAGACCCGATTCCAGCAACCCAGGTTTACAGTGCAGTGAGGGCACTCCTATCTATCTGTCTGTCTAATCTATCCATCCCTCCCTCCCTCTCTCCCCATTGCCACTCCTCTATCAAGCTATCTAATCTCAATTAAGCAGGAGACTTTCCTAGGGAAATTAAAAATAACTTGTGGCTCAGAATCTGAGTATGAGCAGAACCAGTGACTAGGTCCCAGAGGTCATGCAGAGACATAAATATCTGTGGTGGTGGTTGTACACATTTACTCTTTGCTGTCAGAGATGAGGCTGCCCCTTCTGCCCGAGGTAGGCCTGAAAGATTGCCATTAAATAAGATCTAAAATTGATATTGCAAATTAATAGATTAATTGATGTTAAGGCCAGAAGGGACCATTATGATCATCTAATAGGAATTTGCACCTAACACAGACCAGAGACTCTCAGCCAGTGTGTCTTGCCTTGGAACCATTCACTTTTTGGTGAACACAATAATTTAACCAAATACAAGGAAACTATCTGAATTGAATTAGGCTGGGATTTTTCTAAGGCACCAAAGGGAGTTAGGTGCCCAACACGCTTTGAATTTCTATGGGATTTGGGGGATTAATTGCTACACAAACTGTCTAAAATTGGTGAAAGTGGGGAGAAGAGAGAGGATGATACCAAGATCTTCTTGTGTTTCCTTTACAATACACATGAGAGTTTGCGTTTGAACTGATTGGTAAGGTACAAGAGCAGAGATAGCTAGCTAGCTGGATCCCCAACTGGAGGTGGGCAGGAAATGGTATTCCCATCCTGTGACCATTTTGAATTTCAAAAAATTTCCTGTTACAGATCAGGACCAAGCTGAAACCTTTCAAAGATTTATGACCAAACCCGCCCCCCATCTCCCAGGCTATAGAGGCAGCTTCTGTTTCATCCTCTCTGGACCAGTGTATATTAATTTATTTATACAAAGTGGAACACCACCAACAGGAGAAACTGAGACCCCCGCCCCCACAGGTGGTATGTGAGCTTCCCTGGTCTGAGTCAGGCAGAACACATTCTTGAACCTGGTGCCCTCATCATCAAGCTACTGATATTGAGGAGCAGGTTGGTCGGTCTCTCTCTCTTTTCCCCCCATCTAGTTTTAACCAGAAATTCTTTCCTAGACACAGGCTTAATGCAAAAAGAAACCTTTTCCCATGAAAATTTTGGCAAAAGAGGTATGTTCCCTTGAGAAATTTCGGTTACAATTCATTCACATTTTTCTGTTTTGCTGAAGGTTTCCTGACCCATTTTATTCCCAATCTGTGGCTACATTGATACTTCATGTACTCCAGTAAATGAGATCAGTTCATTTACAGCAGCGGAATATGTACATGTATATACTTGTGCTGCGGACAGTAGAACTGGGGGCCGCTCGGCTTACACCGTGCCTTGTAAAACTGGAATCTGGTGCAACAGCTGACAAGGTGAGTTCTCACACTAAGAACTGCCTATCTCTAATCCACTGGTGTTTTCATCTACGGAGTGTTAGAGAGATTGTATCAACTCATTTGTATACATGCTATTTAAAGAAGAACTTGATAAGGTCATTATTGACAGCTGAGAAAATAAAGAGGAAAGAACCTAGAAGGGAAAATCAACTCGTGATATTTCTTTTTTTTCTTTTTTCTTTTTGCATTAAGCCTGGGATTTTTAAAGAGTCCTAAGGGAACAAGACACAATCAATGGGTAAAATTTTTAAAAGTGCCTAAGTGACTTGGGAACCGAAGTTCCATTTTAAAAAATTGACTTGGGAATTTAACACCAAATTTTCAAAGGTGTTTAGGTGCCTAAAGACTTAGCTAGGCACCTGGTAGGATTTTCAGACATTTCTAACCAGGTGAGGTACCTATCTTTCCCTTGATGTTCAATGGGAGCTGGACAGATTTCTGTTCTAGGTACCTTTGAAAATACCAACCCAAACGATGTAGCAATCAACCAGGTTTGATTCCAGGAAATGGGCAAAGTAATTTCCCTCCCCTTTTCTGTGAATTTTAAAGGGTGGGGTTGTCAGAGGAGCCAAAAGGATTTAGGCATGGAACTCCCATTCCGTAACCTCTTTTGAAAATCCTGTTTGAAATTATTTGCATGATTTCTGGATGTTCCCTACTTCATGGCATCTTCTGTGGCTGATCAGGAGTCCATCGGAGTAGGGCATGAGCAAGGACTGCAGCATCAGGATTCTTTTATAAAGTAAGTAATTCAGCATGTGAGTTCCCAGACATTTTTTTTCTTAGTTGGAGCTGGTCATAAAACTTCATTTTCATTCCATGGGAAATTTTGACATTTGAAATTTTGACAAATGAGTTTCTTTTTTGAATTTGAAGGGAAAACTGAACTATCAAATTCCTTGGCACCAAAGTTCTGAATGGGAAATGTCAAAATGCAAAAAGAAAGATTGAATTGAAATGATTTGATAAATTGAGATGCTGGGGTTTCTTTTATTAGAATCGACATTTTGGTGTTTCATTTTGAAATGTCAGCTTGTCTCCTGATCAGAAAAATCAAACAAGGTGTGGAAATCAACATCTCCCCATGGAAAATGTCCCTGTCGACTAAGCTACACTTCATGGTAGGAATTATTTTTATGTAAAACATATCAATCCCAGTGACATTTCCTGGGGAATACCCACGGTCGTGAGGCACCTCACAACCACCCACCCTTGGCGTGAGGAAATCTTATCTGTGCCTGCCAGGTGTCAGTTCCCCAACCCCACCTGCCTCTGGAAACACAATCATTAGCATCCAGGTCTCCTCAGCCCCCATTCTCTCTTAACAATCTGAGCACTCCAACCTTCGTGTCCTCTGAGCTGCTTCCTGCAATGTCCAGGCCCCAGATCCACTGGACACTCTCATAATTCTCTGATCCTCTGCTCTCAAAGGAACACCCCAGCTTACCAGTCACACCAAAGAATACAATTCCACTCAGCACACCAGCCCTTGGGTTTGTTTATAGAGAAAGCAAATCTAAGTTTGTTTAAAAAAGAACAGAGATTCAGATGACAGCGAGCAGAAAGAGTGGAAACAAAAGGGTTACATATAAAACAAAATTACACCCAAACTAGAGCCTAAATTGAACTACCCTGCTATTGCCGTGTCACACAGAGCAAAAGCTCACCCCAAATCCTTGCAGTGTGGCGCTGGTCTTCCATTCATGAGACACGTGACTCTGTCCTTTTGCTGTCCTGGAAAGATGCACAGTTTGTCCCTGTCCCTACAGTTACGGTCCAAAAATCTACTGTCTGCACTTGCAAACAGGGTACTTGTGTTTGCCTGGCTAGAATCACCACTCAAGGCTTTGCAATCAGTTGTTTAGCATTTGGCTCAGACTGTAAATAGGTGGCCATTGTGCACCATGCAATACCCACTTTACATGCAGACAGACAGATAAATATACATCCCTTGCCAGGAAGAAGATTTTGGAGATCAGTCCCAAGTGTCAGACCTTAAGAGGGTAATTGTCAGTATATATATCCAGAACTCTTCACACATTTTCTATACATACATTTCACAGTGATTATAATGATCAGTGTGACACGGACTTTCAATACATTCCTTATATGGTGGTTTTGGTGAACTAGAATGTAGACACCAGACCAGGGGATCTCTGTAACCAGACCTCTGTGTCCTTTGCCATTTGGCACCAACTGGACCTTTACTCTTAGGTCTGTGCATCCATCCACCCAGTTCAGGGCTGAGCAAAGTCTTCCTTGTTGGTTGGCCAGTGCTAGTTTTGTTTCCGCTAAATGAAAATCTTAGACATGGCTCCAACCAACACCACAAGTTCAAAACCCTCTGGAACTGAGAAAAGAAGTTTTGCAGATGGGTCTGCCTTTGATAGTGGGCAAATCCAAAATCTGTGAACTGTTTTGCAAATAATTGAAACACTTTCTCTCTTTCCTTCAGATATGGAAGATGCTGAAGAACTGATATGGGAAAATCACACTGTGGTGACTGAATTTATACTCCAGGGATTTTCCGATCTCCAGGAGCTACCGTCCATCCTGCTGTTTGTTGTAGTGTTAGTTATGTACATAGTAACTATGATGGGAAACAGCCTCATCTTTATGCTCATATTGGCTTATCCTCCTCTCCAAACTCCCATGTATTTTTTCCTCAGGAACCTGTCCTTCCTGGAGATCTGCTACACCTCAGTCACCATCCCCAAGATGCTGGTGAATTTGCTGGTGGAGCTGAGAACCATCTCCTATTCGGGATGCATTGCACAGATGTGCTTCTTTTCCCTTCTAGGAACTGCTGAGTGCTTGCTTCTAGCAGCCATGGCATATGACCCGTTCATGGCCATATGCCAGCCCCTGTGTTACGTGCTCGCGATGAACAGGAGGGTGTGTGGGCAAATTTCCCCTGTTTTTTGAGGAACTAGTGGCAGTGAGGGGATGGGGGGAAATAATTGGATTGCAACTATGCAAGTGGACAAAGAGGTTTCTTGGAAAAGAATTCAGTCAGCTACCAACTCTGCCCCTCTTACAACCCCTGCAAACCCCCAGTGGGTTAGGAGGGTCCATCGGGATGGGAGGAAAGAAGATGATATGCTATGGGCTGTGAGGAGCACATCTGCCAGCTGGAGTTAGCAAGGGGGAAGGGAGGGGAACCCCCAGAACCCATACTCCACTTCAGGGTCTCATGTGGATGAGAGGTTCTTTGCCCACCCCTCTTCAGCATAGGAGGACCACAGAGGTGTGAAGTGGCCCATTTGTCTCAATGGGATGTTCTCAGCTGATTCAGAGCACACAGTGGCTCTGGGAGCTGTGAAGTGACTTATTCATCTCAACAGGTGGTCTCCATTTCAAAGACTGCCACAGCCCATATGATGATATACCAGCTTTCAACACCACTGTGCTGTTGCAATGAGTATTAAGATTAGTTCCCTGTGTGTGTGTGTGGGGAGGGGGAGTTGTATCTGATGAACCCTGTGATCAAATGACCCCAAACTTGTATCAGGACATATGCCCTTTTCCCTGTTGTGGCATAGCACTTGCCCAGATAATCTCACTATGCCTACGTATTTTAGAGCTGTTGGAACATTAAAATGCTCATATTGTAGATGGCTGCATATTAGGAACCTCTGGATCAAATGACTCCACATTTTCTACCATAAACTCTACCCCAGCACCGGTGCCAGCCTACCAACTTTGAAGAAAAATTTCCTCATGCATAGGGAAGGGACCTCGAGAGGTCATAGAATCATAGAATCTCAGGGTTGGAAGGGACCTTAGGAGGTCATCTAGTCCAACCCCCTGCTCATATAGTCTAGTCTCCAGCACTCATGGCAGGATTAAGTATTATCTAGATCACTACCGACAGATGTCTGTCCAACCTGTTCTTAAAAACCTCCAATGATGCAGATTCCACAACCTCCCTAGGCAATATATTCCAATTCTTAACCACCCTGACAGTTAGGAAATTTTTCCTAATGTCCAACCTAAACCATCCTTGCTGCAATTTAAGACCATTGCCTCTTGTCCTATCTTCAGAAGTTAAGAACATAAGAATGGCCGTACCGGGTCAGACCAAAGATCCATCTAGCCCAGTATCCTGTCTACCGACAGTGGCCAATGCTAGGTGCCCCAGAGGGAGTGAATCTAACAGGCAATGATCAAGTGATCTCTCTCCTGCCATCCATCTCCATTTTCCGACATACAGAGGCTAGGGAGACCATTCCTTACCCGTCCTGGCTAATAGCCATTTATGGACTTAACCACCATGAATTTATGCAGTTCTCTTTTAAATGCTGTTATAGTCCTAGCCTTCACAACCTCCTCAGGTAAGGAGTTCCACGAATTGACTGTGTGCTGCATGAAGAAGAACTTCCTTTTATTTGTTTTAAACGTGCTGCCCATTAATTTCATTTGCTGACCCCTAGTTCTTTATTATGGAAACAAGTAAATAACTTTTCCTTATCCACTTTCTCCACACCACTCATGATTTTATAGACCTCTATCATATCCCCCCTTAGTCTCCTCTTTTCCAAGCTGAAGAGTCCTAGCCTCTTAAATATTTCCTCATATGAGACCCCCTCCAAACTCCTAATCATTTTAGTTGCCCTTTTCTGAACCTTTTCTAGTGCCAGTATATCTTTTTTGAGATGAGGAGACCACATCTGTATGCAGTATTCAAGATGTGGGCATACCATTGATTTATATAAGGGCAATAATATATTCTCAGTCTTATTTTCTATCCCCTTTTTAATGATTCCTAACATCCTGTTTGTTTTTTTGACCGCCTCTGCACACTGCATGGACATCTTCAGAGAACTATCCACGATGACTACAAGATCTTTTTCCTGACTCGTTGTAGCTAAATTAGCCCCCATCATATTGTATGTATAGTTGGAGTTATTTTTTCCAATGTGCATTACTTTACATTTATCCACATTAAATTTCATTTGCCATTTTGTTGCCCAATCACTTAGTTTTGTGAGATCTTTTTGAAGTTCTTTACAATCTGCTTTGGTCTTAACTATCTTGAGCAGTTTAGTATCATCTGCAAACTTTGCCACCTCACTGTTTACCCCTTTCTCCAGATCATTTATGAATAAGTTGAACAGGATTGGTCCGAGGACTGACCCTTGGGGAACACCACTAGTTACCCCTCTCCATTCTGAGAATTTACCATTAATTCCTACCTTTGTTCCCTGTCTTTTAACCAGTTCTCAATCCATGAAAGGACCTTCCCTTTTATCCCATGACAGCTTAACAAGAACAATTTTTCTCCCTCCTCTTTGTAACAAATTTTTATGTACTTGAAAACTGTTATCACGTCCCCCCAATGCTTCTCTTCTCCACAATAAACAAATACATTTTTTTCAATCTTTCCTCAGAGGTCGTGTTTTCTAGACCTGTATGTGGCTTTCAGAGCAATGTGAATATTAAAAATAACTATTTCCTTAATTGTGGAGGTATGATGAATCTCCTGGACCAAATGAACCCAACTGGAGTTAGTAACTCTACCCCTAGCCCACATGTAGCTCGGGCAGGGTGGGGAGGTGGCGCTATGCCAGTTGCTGATGGAATGTGACCTAGTGTTCATATTAACTAGGAAATATTAAAGAGAAATCCACATGATAGACAGAGCACCCTGTGATTATGTGAGCTGAAAATAGAAACAGGTCCGTGACTATCCATGCTGAAAGAATACAGAGCTTGAGACAGGTGGGGACAAAGATAGGAATTTATGAAACAATATAAGTGCCCATGGTCAAATTTTCCATTGGGTAGAACAGGGTGTACGATAGTGCCAAAAGGTACTCACACCTCTCTCAGAGCATGTCTATACTACAAAACTATGTCAACCTAAGGGTACGTCTATACTTACCGTCCGGGTCGACACGTAGAGTTCGACTTCTCGGAGTTGAACTAATCTAGACGCGATAGTTCGAACTCCGAACGTGCTCCCGTCAACTCTGGAACTCCACCACTGCGAACGGCGGCGGCGGAGTCGACGGGGGAGCCGCGGACTTCAATCCCGCGGCGTCTGGACTGGTGAGTAGTTTGAACTAAGGTAGTTCGAGTTCAGCTACGCTATTCATGTAGCTGAACTTGCGTACCTTAGTTCGACCCCGCCCCCCCTTAGTGTAGACCAGGCCTAAGTTACACTGTGTGACAAAGTGGGAGATTTTCTTAGTGTTTTGCATGAATAGTGTGTGGATCTCAGTTTCTTTGTGGGCTGTGAGTTTAACAAGGGGGTGGGAGAGGGTTCTTAAGTTCTTTTTTTTTGGTTGAAGTTTATGGATTTTGCTGTGTCAGTTTATAACCGGTTACTCCTCAGTGGGTGTTATTTTTTGATGGCTCAAAACATTTTTGGGAGGATCATTCTGTTTGGTTTTGATTTAATTAATTATTTTGTGTTTTAAGGGTGTCAGCCTTTACCTCAGGGTTGTTAGTTTGCCCCTTCTTAACCACGGATGTGCCTTGATTTTTTTATTTTATTTATTTTTTTTGCGTTTTTAAGGAGGTTTTTTAGTTTTATTAGTTTTTTACTTTTGTTTGGCCATTTGGCTTTAATATATATATTTTTGACGCATGCATTTCTTATGTACATAAGCAGTTTTTTACAGAGACCTTTAAAAAGGTAACAAATAGCAGTTTTTATGTTGAACAAGAAAGGC
Source organism: Mauremys reevesii (assembly GCF_016161935.1). NCBI lineage: Eukaryota > Metazoa > Chordata > Testudines > Geoemydidae > Mauremys > Mauremys reevesii. Next base: position 16,366,136 of record NC_052635.1, on the reverse strand, counting down.
ATCATAAATTAGGCCTTACTAAATTTTGCAACTATTTTTTTCCTATATTGGGGCCTTGGCCTTTGAAATTCCTGTAATTTAATTAACATAGACACAGACAAAATCCTGTCTGTCACTTGCAAGGCATAAATAAAAAGAAAATGGTTAATACTAGTATTTACTATCCTAGTTATTTATTTTAATACCTTAATTTTTACTATAAAACATAACCAATTATATAGCCCAGTATCCATGGTACAACATTTGGAGCCATTGACGTCAAGGGAGATTTTAATTCATTGAGTTCAGTGGGCATCTTGAGCCATTCATTTAAATAGGAGATTTGGGCAGTGGCTTCAAAGGACATTTTGATCACTTGATTTCAATGGGAGTTTTGGTCTAATGCCTTCAAAGGGCATTTTTGCTCCATGGATGTCAATGGGTGATTTGCTTGAGCACAAAATAAACAAGCTCCTCATAAAGATCAACTGAAATGGAAGCTTTGCCTGGGTAAAGGCTGAATGAAATATAAAACCCTAAAACATCAATCCAGGTGGATTTGCAAATTCAGAATATTTTTCAGGATGTGGCCCAGCACAGCTCTTTTTTGAAAAAGGTCATCCTAGAATTTAAGCAAGATCCTCGGCATTTTTGCTGAGGATTTGCCATAGCAGATATTGTTCCAGGTTTATGTGTCAGGACTCTTGCCTCTGACCTTGCCTCATGCTCACTGCTTCAGAGGGAGTGGGGTAGGGGACTTGTCTGACTTGCTTGATCAACAGCATCAGGTGAAAAATTCTCTAGCTTCAGATTTGGCAACATATGGTTGGCACCACCTTCAATGCCAGTGCCCTCAATAGTGTCCAGTAGGACAAATGATGCAGTGGCTTGACCCCACACTTGATTTGTGCTACGTGGTAGCGTGCATTAACAAGCAGCGTTAACTGTCTGATTCCTCAATGAAAAACTGGAGACGTGTTTTTTAAAGGATGATATCCCCAATGGTTATAAAGAAACCAGAATGTCCTTGCTCCACACAAGAGCTGTGTTTGTCAGAATGCTGCAGATAGGAGAGCTGCAGAGCCCATGGTAGGAAAGGAAAAATGGGTGAGGGAAGTCTTGGATAAAAACAAAACACAGTTAGAGAGAGACCAGGTGAGTGAGGTAATATCTGTTATTGGACCAGCATCTGTTCTTGTTCTGTGTGACTCAAAAGCTTGTCTCTCTCTCTCTCACCATAGAGGTTGGTCTAATAAAGATATGACCTCCCCCATCCTGTCTCTCTAATAACCTGGGACTGACAGAGCTACAACTACACTGTAAACACAGTTATAGGCAAACAGGATCAGCGATGTCCATTTCAAGGCTCTGCAGATAGTTTTCTTAGCCGAGTATTTTGGACCTGTAGCTTCATGTTGTTATGGCAAGAATGTTCAGGAGAAAGCTGGAATATTATGCATGCTGCAGCATACAAGTATAAAAGCTTCTTTCTTTCTCAAGAGACAGATTTCAGTCTTTCTCCATGCCTAGATGGAGAAAGCAATACAGATGTAGAAGTGCGTCAAGAACAATTCTGGAGGAAGCACATTTTTTTACGTGATTGCTAAGGTAACTCAGAAAATTCCTTATGCTTGAATTAATCTACTCTATGGAACTTTATGGTGGAGGTGAGACTTCCTTTCTTTTAGCCATGTAACAAGGTGTTCTTTGCTTCCTACATTAAGGACAAGGTAAGAATCAGTCCTTTATACAATCCGATCTTGCTTATGGTTGATTTAGACTGGAGAGTTAGACAGACAGAAAATCTATGATGCAATTATATATCATCTACATGTGAAAAACTGAGGAAATGTCTGTATTAGCTTTTAGGAATATTGTGTATGATTTGGTTTTCCCTGTTCAGTTCTATATGTCTGCCTGACTGAATGCCCAGAGTTACCTCAAACAAAGACTGTGAAGGGGGCTGTTAAGGAATCCAGGAAGAGTCAAGCAATGACACAGATAAATCATCCCCTCAGGTACCTCCTTCAAACAATGAGCTGGGACATCAATTGCGGGATGAACCTACCTGGCTAGCACCATCCAGATTAGGGTGTTTTTACCTATCCAAGGACAGGGCTGAGATTAAAAGACACTGTGGGGTTATAAAGATGTCCCTAGCTGATCCACAGGGGTAGAAATGGTAAACTCAGTTGGAAGCGGACAGAGTCACAGATCCAGCTTGCTGGAAGCTGACACAGACAGAGACTTGAACCAGATATAGTACAATAGAGCCCAGAGTTATGAACACCAGAGTTACAAACTCATTGGTCACCCACATACCTCAGACAAAAAAACAAAATCACAACCCCAACTCTCCCCCCTCCAACCGCAGCACCACAGCAAATCCAATACAGTACTGTGTTAAATGTAAACTACTAAAATAAAGGGAAAGTTTAAAAAAAAGATTCAACAAGGTAAGGAAACTATTTCTCTGCTTTTTTCATTTAAATTAAGATGGCTAAAAGCAGCATTTTTCTTCTGCATAGTAAAGTTTCAAAGCTGTATTAAGTCAATGTTCAGCAGTGAACTTTTGGAAGAACAATCAGAGCGCTTTTTTCAGAATCACGAATATGGCGGAGTTACGAACAACCTCCATTCCCGAGGTGTTTGGAACTCTGAGGTTCTACTGTATAGAAAACAGAGCAGCAGGGGTGGGGAGGTGGGTGATTTTTTAGACTGAAAAGGAGGCACCCTTAGGAAAGGGATAGAAAATATCATAATGACACTATATAAATCCACAGCACACCCAGACCTTGAATACTGTGTGCAGTTCTGGTCGCTCCCTCTGAAAAAAAAAGATATATTAGAATTGGAAAAGGTACAGAGAAGGGCAACAAAAATGATTAGGGGTATGGAACAGCTTCCATATGAGGAGAGATTTATTCTTACCATTTATTCCTACTCTTTCATTTCCTGTCTTTTAACCAGTTACTGATCCAGGAGAGGACCTTCCCTCTTAGCCCATGATTACTTACTTTGCTTAAAAGCCTTTGGTGTGGGACATTGTCAAAAGCTTTCTGAAAGTCCAGGTACACTATATCCACTGGATCTCCCTTGTCCACATACTTTGACACCCTCAAGAATTCTAATAGATTAGTGAGGCTTGATTTCTCTTTAAAAAAGCCATGAACTGGAACAATGTTTTTTACTGTTGGTGAAATGTTCCTAGAATGCTGTGTGCACATTATAAATCACCAACATAATTGTCATTAGAATAATCATCAATCACTCAGTCTGGTACTGGATAAGAGAGTTCATATTCATTATTTTCCCCCATTTTGTTTCTCTCTCCAGGCACATGGAAGCTAAAAACCAAACTACAGAGTTTGTGATGGTGGGGTTTGCCACTCATCCAGAGCTTCAGAACTTGCTTTTTGTGACGACTTTCATCATGTACATGGTGTCATTGATGGGGAATATCCTCATCAGTGCCACAGTTTGGCTTGACCCGGCTCTTCACACCCCCATGTACTATTTCATCTCCAATTTGTCCTTGGTTGACATCTGCTACACCACGGTCACCATCCCCAAGATGCTGGAGAACCTGCTTTCTCAGGACAGAACCATCTCTTTCACTGGCTGCGCTGCCCAATTGTACTTCCTTCTTTCGCTAGGGACCACCGAATGCTTCCTCCTTGCTGCCATGGCATATGACCGCGTCTTGGCCATCTGTAACCCTCTGCGGTATGTGGTCCTCATGAACAAGAGCCTGTGTGTCCAGCTGGTGGCTGGCTCCTGGGTCAGTGGTTTGCTGCTCTCCTTGGGTCAGACCTCGCTCGTCTTCACCCTGCCCTTCTGTGGGGACAACTGGATCAATCATTTCTTCTGTGACATTCCACCCCTCTTGACCCTGGCCTGCGGAGACACTGCCATGAACGAAATTGCCGTCTTTGTAGCTGGGATGTTAATCACACTGATCCCTTCTTTGTTGATACTGGGGTCCTATATCCACATCATCTCCACCATCCTGAAGATCACATCGGCCCAGGGCAGACACAAAGCCTTCTCCACCTGCTCCTCTCACCTCATAGTCATCACTCTGTTCTATGGCTCTGCCAGTGCCATGTACTTGCGACCCAGGTCCAGCTATACCCCAGAGAGTGACAAATTTCTGGCCCTGCTCTACTCTGTGGTGACACCCACATTAAACCCCATTATCTACAGCCTGAGAAGCAAAGATATCAATAGAGCCCTGAGGAGAGTCATAACCGCAAATATATTTCTTCTCAAGATGTGAACAGAGGAACACGGCCCGATCCGCTCCTCGTTTACTCTGGTTTAATGGCACCATTGCTCCATTGTCTTCCCTGGAGTTGTGACAGTTTTGTGGGTACTCAGGATGGTGGGTCACCTCGTTACTGAAGGCAGGGGGGTGAGAGGGAGTCTTTCTTGTGATATATGTGATACCACCAGCCTCTCCACCTCTCAAAAACTGCCCTCTGGGCTACATCAGCTCTAACTTCACCTTGCAGTTTATCAACAGGTGCATGCCAGTCTTTCATCCCCTCTGAAGTATTTCCCTGACACTGGCTACTTACAGAAATTCCTGATCCTCTGCCCCTAAAGATGCCACATATCCCAGTTTACCAGTTTTACCTTAAACCTGCGGTCTTGCAAACCACACAGCACTTGTGAGTGCTTACAATAAACCAAAAGCAGGTTTAGTGTAAGAAAGGATAAGAATTAAAGAAGGGAGTGGAGGAAACAAATGGTTAAAAAGTAACACAAAATATGAATCTGAGTCTACACTTATCAATCATTACCTTTCCTACCTAGTAAGTTAGACCCCCCTCTTCCTCTCCAACTTCAGTCGGTTGCCGAGCTGACTGGCGTCTCATTGCATTACTCACACACCGTACTGTAGGGTCCCCTAATTCAATGTCTCTGGGAGAACACAAAGTAATAATTTCACAGCCATGCAAATTATTAATCAGTATCATCCTATTGGCCTTAGCTGAGATCAAGGGAACCCATTTTGATAGGCCCTTTGCAAGACAGAGTCTGAGATTTTAAAAGCAGACAGAGATTTGGATGTCAATTCCCATTAAAATGAGTTTACAAATCTCAGGCTAAATATACAAGGAAGACATTATTTTCCATATTTGCAGATGTGGGATGGAGGCAAACACTGCACGGGTTAGGAGCTGAATTCTTACATGGGTGACCAGTCTGATACCTTCCCCTTTGGGATTAATAGATGTTTCCCTTCTCACCATCTTGCAAGTAAGGCAGAGAGAACCAGGATAATTGAGTAAGATGGAGACCTTGAGTGAGATTTTCAAAGCTGCCTAAAAGGATTTGGGTGCCCAGTTTGCATTGGAATATAGTGTTTTGGTTTTGCCCCTAAACCCTTTTGTAGAATAAAGTTATTAGGACATCCTAGAACTTTGTGTGATTCCACTATAAGCCTTAAGGGAAATGTTTGAGCATGAGAAACCTTCCTTTGCAGAATAAGAAAAGTAAAGATCCCATAAGAATGATAATACCTTTTGCTTCCTAAAGCAGCTTTTATCTTAGGATCTCAAAAATTTTAAGAGACACTAATTGAACTTCACAATCTTTTAGCTACACTTGGATGGTGTCCCACCCAAGTACTTACCCAGCGTGACCCTGCTCAGTGGGATCACTATAAATATTGTTAATATCTCTCATGGGATCACTATAAATATTGTTATTCCTTGGAGATGCATAAATATTATTACCTCCATTTTATACGGGGCGGGTGAGGGGGGGAAGTGGTCAGGCACAGAGAAGAGAAATGACTTCTGACAAAACTCACAGTGAGACCAGGAAGATCAGCACAACTATTTGGGAATAAGTTGGGAGACATTTATTCCATTTGTATTCCAATTTCGGTCTTCCCGGGGGGTATCCCAGAGAACCTGCAAAACGAAGCTATAAAAGAACAGCAATGGATTCTCACAAAGCATCTCTTTCTTCATAGTGTTCCATCAGATATCTCGCCAAGCAAGGATGGTCTATGTCAGTTCTTGAATAGGGAACATTCAAAGAACAACCCAAGGACTGGAGAGCATTCTCCCCTTCAAGTCAATGCTGACCACCATGTCCCACCCTGTCTCTAGGAGACAATGTGCTGCAGTGACTATGTGTGTGTGTGGGGGGGGAGGGATTCAGAATGGGGTGCTCTCTCCACACAATCAGGGGAGATCTCAATGTCCCACAATGGTGTTAGGGGATGCTGTGCTGAAGGGAGGCGATTGGGGGAGACACAAGCAATGGATTCAAATAGCTCAATCTGTTTAGCTTATCCAAGAGACCCATAAGGGATGAATTGATCACAGCCTATAAATACCTACCCAGAGAACAGAAATTTGAACACGAGCTCTTCAATATATCAGACAAAGTTCCAATGACTGGAAGTTGAAGCTAGACAAATTCAGACTGGAACTGAGGTGTGTGTTTATGATAGTGAGGATAATTGACCATATTACCAAGGGTTGAGGTGGATTCTCCATCACTGACAATTTTTAAATCAAGACAGGATGTTTTTCTAAAAGCTCTGCTCTAGTTCTAAGAGAAATTAATTCAGGGAAGTTGGCGGTCAGGCTAGATGATCACAGTGATCCCTTTTGGCTTTGGGTCTATTGGGTTCCTTTTGGGTATGTCTACATGATGAGCTAGGGGTGTGATTCCCCTGCTCATGTACATATGCTTATGCTAGTGCTCACTGAGCTAGTGTGTGTTTAATTAGCAGTGGTATGACAGGCAGAAGCAGAGACATGGCTTATATCTCTACATTTACATACAGACATGGATATAGATATACACGTAAATGAGAAACCAGTGATGAACTTTGATTTGAATGTAAAAGGTGTTAAAGAAATGACAGCTCTGTAAAATCAATGTATATCTCAGAGAGAATAAGGGGCATGTTGAAATGGGAAAACCAACAAACAATCCTTGACACTACAGACACATTAAAGGTCCGATAGCAGACATGAGAGTGCCTCAGACCATGATCCATGGTAGGATGGTGGGTTCATTAATAAATGTATGTGAAGTGATCCTGACACACAAATTGATTCAGAAGCATAGAAAAGTTTTGCCAAGTGGTTTAGTTTAGATAAGGAAAATCATTTGGTTTTGATTATAATGTTATAATATTTAACACTCTTAAATATTGTCTGTATATAATATTAAATATAGTACATAAATATGATATAAAAGTAATATAACAGACATCAAAGTAAAATAAAACAAACAAGAAAGTAAAAAAAACGGAATTTCATTCATGTTTTTTTCCCCCTGAAACAATTTGGTCACATCAACATGAATTTGCAAAATGATTCAATGTTACTGAATCTACATCTTTGAAAAAAGCCGAGTGAACAAATTTTGCAGTTTTAGATTTAAGTTCCAGTCTAGTGCCCTCTCTGGTAGCCCACTGTTTCTAACTTTCACTGTGCGCCCCATATCAGATCTATGTATTGTGCAATAACAAAGGGCTTCTGAGGACACTGAATGGGTACATTTAGTGTAAAGCCTGAGCTGTGCCATGGAGACCACTGGAGATACTGTAAATGAGTCCACACACAGTCAGGTAATGACAGCAATTGAGCAGAATTTCCATCCTTTCAGTTCCTGTGAATCACCTGTTACCATCGCTCTTTCCCTTCACAACTGGCACTGGAAAGGACTAGCCCAACACATGCCTCCAGAATAGCTCAAATTATGCATTTTGATTTGTTTGTATGTGTGGTGACCCCGGTAAACTTTGACAGGCTGGAGAAAAATCTCTGAACAGAAGGGACTTTTGGTCTAATTTAGTATCTAGAAGGGATACAGGACTAGAGGGGGCAGCCATCTAACCCCGCATGTTGAAAGGATATGGAGTGGCTGGGGCCGTTCTGATCTGTTAAATAGGAAGGAACTAAGGCCTTGTCTACACTACAAGACTATTTTGAATCAACTTAGTTCAAATTTGTGGATTCGACCTTATGAAGTCGAATTTGTGTATCCATACTAAATACACTAATTCGAATTTCTGAGTCCACATTCACGGGGCCAGCGTCAACTTTGGAAGCAGTGCACTGTGGGAAGCTATCCCACAGTTCCCGCAGTCCCCGCTGCCCATTGGAATGCTGGGTAGAGCCCCCAATGCCTGCTGGGGGGAGAAATGTGTCGAGGGTGGTTTTGGGTAAGTGTCGTCTTTGAACCGTCAATCACAACCTCCCTCCCTCCTTGAAAGCACCTGCGGGCAATCTGTTCGTGCACTTTTCTGGTCAGTGACAGCGCGGACGCCACAGCACTGCAAGCATGGAGCCCGCTGCGATCATCGCCGTTTTCTCCTCCTCGCACTTTATCGTCCACCTCTTCCACAGTCAGCTGCTGAGAAATTGGGCCACTTTTCAATGGTGCTGCAAGCACTGGGGGACCATAGGGGACGTTTTACAAACATCAACGTCGGGTGGCCGGGCAAGGTTCATGATGTGTGTGTTTTCAGGAACTGTGAGCTGCTCAGACGCCTGCAGGAAGGTAGTTTCTTCCCGGACCACGAAATAACTGTTGTGGATGTGCAGATGCCTATAGTCATCCTCGGGGACCCAGCCTGCCCGCTAATGCACTTGCTCATGAAGCCCTATACAGGCGCCTGGGACAGCGACAAGGAACTCTTCAAATACCAGCGAGCAGCGAGCAGCGTGACCTGTGACTGTTCAGTTTCTTTACAGAGAAGCTGAACCTGCCCCTGTTTCTTTACCCAGTTACTGTTGACTCTCCTCTTCGGTTACATACCCCGTTCACCCCGTTACCCCCACTTCCAGCACACGTGTAAAAATAAAATACATGTCCCATTATTACTTAACAAAGGTTTCTTTATTCATGACTTTTCGTGAAAGGGTTGAAACTGGGACGCAGGCTGTGCTGGGTAGGGTGTGCGGTGATGTAAAGACCGCCTCTAAACTCAAGGAATGACAGGCTCCTGCTCCTAGAGCGGTCCGCAGTGCCGGAATGCTTCTTTCAACGGAGCCTGCCATTCCTCTTTATGGAATTCTGTGTGCGGGCGGATATGTGACCTTGTGGTGGAGGAGGACGGATACAGATTCCTCAGCTGCGTGACTCAGCGGTCCAGGACAAGGACCGCTGTATACAATCTGTAACCGCCCTCCCCTGCTGCAAAGTCACATCTCCCCCGCCCACACAGATCCTGGAAACCACCTCCAAAAACCGACCAGGGTGCCTACTGACTGCACCGTGTGTGTGACCCGCTGCTGATCCTGCCCCCGTGTCTGTACCCTGGGAAAGGTGACTGTCCTATGCAATTAACCACCCCCTTCCCCACGCCCCCCATTCAAACACAGTCTTCTTTGAAAAAACATAACGGAAACAGTAATTAACAGCAAAGCATTTTTATTAATTAAGTAGACAGTTAGGGGATGGGACTGGGATTGGGACTACTGTGAGTGTGGAAGTGAAGGACTTCGGCAAATGTAGGGTATGAGAGCTTTTGGGTACTTGAGCACTGTGCTGTGGTGCAGTGACAGTATTCATGTCCCCGGCCGCCCCTCCTCCTGATTACTTTCGGTGAGGGGAGTATGGGACTTTGTGGCAGGGGAGTGCGGTTGCAGATACACTGCAGGGTGTCTCTGTCCTCCTGCGGTCCTGCAGAACATCCACAAGGCGCCTGAGCATGTCCGTTTGCTCCCTCACTAGTCCAAGCAGCGTTTCAGTCGCCTGCTTGTCTTCCTCATGCCACCTCTCCTCCCGTTCGCTGTGTGAGCGCTGGCACAGAGAGACGGTCTCCCTCCACTGGCTCTGCTGGTCCGCCTCTGCTAGGTAGCAGCCCATACATTCCTCGAACATCTTGTCCCTTGTTTTTTTCTTTCGCCGCCTAATCTTTGCCAGCCTCTGCGAGGGGGATGCTGTGGCAGGTCTGGAGACAGTGGAAGCTGTGAGATGGGAAACAGGGAGTGAATTCCTTGCAAAGATACATTTTGGCGAACAATTAACTGAGTCTAGGCTGTCTCTGTGAATTCTGGGTTGAGACCCCTGTGCCTGCTGGGGCACAAATCATTTTCGCGGTGGATTCTGGGTAAATGTCGCCAGTCATTCCTTCCTCCGGGAAAGCAACGGCAGACAATCATTTCAAGCCCGTTTTCCCAGAATTGCCCTGGCATATGCCATAGCGTGGCAACCATGGACACTGTTTTGCCTTTTGTGTATGTCACCGTATGTGTACTAGATGCCGCTGACAGAGGCAGGCCAGCAGCGCTACACAGCAGCATGCTTTTGCTTTTGCATGACAGCAGAGATGGTTACCAGCCATATTGTACCATCAACCATACCATAAATTGGTAATAAGATGGTAATAAGATGGGCATGGTTACCTGTCCTTTTGCACTGCACCATTTGCTGCTGTCATAAGTGCCCCTGGCCGAGCAGCCAGGGGCGCAAAAGCAAAAACTGGGAATGACTCCCTGAGTCAATCCCTCCTTTTTGGTATCTAAAAATAGAATCAGTCCTGCCTAGATTATGGGCAAGTGTACTAGAGAACCACTGTATCATAGAACCAGAGAGCACAGCTGCTCTGTGTCCGATCCTGCATAAATTATGAGCTGTATGCTATTCACAGGGGGTACTCCTGCAACAACACCACCCGTTCATTCCGTTCTTACCCCAGCCTTCCTGGGCTACCATACCATTGTCCCCCCACTTGTGTGATGAAGTAATAAAGAATGCAGGAATAAGACACAGTGACTTGTTTGTGAGAAATGACTGGAAGGAAGCCTCCAGCTGCAATGATAGTCCAGGCAGGACATTAAGGAGTGTGGATGAAGGAGCCCATCATCCCTCTGCTAGTCCAGGGGCAATTGAATCTTTTATTTACAATGAAGGGTGGGGGCTGATGGAGCTCAGCCCCCTGTTGCAATGATGAGGACGGTTACCAGCCATATTGTACCATCAGCCATCAAAAATTAGGGACAGGCGCCCTTGATCGACCTTATGATACTAGTCGGCATGGTTACCAGCCCTTTTGCACTGCCCCATGTGCCAAGAGGCTGATGATGAGGACGGATTTCCATCTTTTTGTACCATCAGCCATCCATAGCGTGGGGGGAGCAAGGATGTTGGTGTTTAGTGCTGCACCATCGCGTCTATCTGCAGCATTCAGTAAAGATAGGGTGACATTTAAAAGAGTCAGAGGATTGTTTTCACTTCTGGTGGTGGGTGGAGTGTGTGCGCAAATTGCCGAACTATGCCCTGACCCACCGCAGACACTGTGTTTGACCCTAGAAGCATTTGGAGCTCATCCAAGAATGCAAATACTTTTCGGAGACAGCAGGAACTGTGGGATACCTTGCGTCCTCATTCCCCCCTCCCTCCATGAGCGTCCATTATATTCTTTGGCTTTCCGTTATGCTCGTCACGCAGCTGCGTGCTGAGTCTGTGCTATGCCGTCTGTCCGTAGATTTTTTAAAAATACTTTGGACCAGGCGTAACATTACAGTAATTACCCTAATTAGATGCAGGAGTCTCCGAGCGAGATCACCCTGAGGAGGGTCACTGAAGGAGATAGAGAGCGCATGCTGCGTGAAAGCTAGCATGAACCAGGGCCCGATGCAGCCGTGCTTGGGGAGGCAGTGCTCCCTGAGTTCCTCATGAAAGCCTTGCGCGGAAAACTCTGCTACCACGGAGCACCCAATAAGGCAGCTCTCCCCAGGAACCTCCTGCTGATGCTTTTCGATTAACGCAAGGAGAGCTTCGTTGAGATCTCCAAGGATGATTTCTGTTCTATCCCCATATCTAGAGAGACCTCCTTTTCACACAGTTAAGATTCCTGTTATATTAAGAATAAAAGTTAACACGGTTACAGCACTTACCGACTGCTCCTTCCCCTGATTCAGGGTCCGGGTTAATGGCCGGGGAGGGTTGTTGGGGGATCTCCGTGATGGTGATGAATAGATCCTGGCTGTCAGGGAAACCAGCGTTGTAAGCGCTCTCGCCTGCCTCGTCCTCCACAAACCCTTCCTCATCTTCCCCGTCCGCGAACATCACCGAGGAACTGGCCGTCGACACTGTCCCATCGTCAGAGTCCACGGTCACTGGTGGGGCAGTGGTGGCAGGCTCCGTAGCGTCCGTTTGCCGCTTTGATTTTTCGGTAGCCTTGTCTGGGGGTCCTTGATTTTCACGCGGCGCTGCGTTGCATCCCACCTGTATCCTCTGTCTCTCATGGCTTTGGAGACCTTCTCGTAGGTCTTCGCATTCCCTATTTGGAGCGCAGCTCCGAAAGCACAGACTCCTCGCCCCACACACCGATCAGATCCAAGAGTTCCCGGTCAGTCTATGCTGGGTCCCTCTTTCTATTCACAGATAACATGAACTCCTCTGCTGGAGAGCTCTGCATCGTTGCAGGTGCTGCGGAGCTCGCCCCAATGACCAGCCAGGACGTCGGATTCAAAGTGCCCAGACAGGAAAATGAATTCAAATTTTCCCGGGTCATTTCCTGTGTGGCTGGTCAGAGAATCCAAGCTCGGACTGCTGTCCAGAGCGTCAACAGAGTGGTGCACTGTGGGATAGCTCCCGGAGCTACTAAGTTCGATTAGCATCCACACCTAGCCTAATTCGAGCTAGCCATGTCGAATTTAGCGTTACTCCACCTGCCGGGGTGGAGTACCAAATTCGAACTAAAGAGCCCTCTAGTTCGAATTAAATGGCTTCCTGGTGTGGACGGTTGAGCGGTTAGTTCGAATTAACGCTGCTAAATTCGAATTAAAGTCCTAGTGTAGACCAGGCCTAAGACTAGATGGACAATTTGGTTTTTAAGCAGGTATGAAGGTAGGAACAGATGGACCATTGATCGGACACAGTGCATAGGATTAAGGCTTTCAGACAAGATGAACCAATGGTCTTTTCTATTAATAGCAAACATAAAGGAATGGATCAACCATTGATCTGATCAAGTATGTAGATGGGATACAGGACAAGATGGACAATTGTTCTGGTCCAGACTGTAGAAGAGATAAAGGAATGGATGGACTATTGTTCTAGTCCAGAAAATAGAACGGATACAGCACTAGAGGGACATTTGTTCTGGTCCCCTGTGTATAAGGGATGCAGGGATGGATGGACCGTTGTTCTGATGTAGCAGAGCAGGAGTCTGGATTCCAAATGGGATGGCCACATGATCTGTCATTCACTATCAGGATCTGGGATAACAGAGACTTCTACCTCCCTACTGTTGGGATTCCCTCCAACTCTGGAGGAGAACATTTTCTCCAGCTCTCTAGAACTCAGTTCAAATCCTGACATGGCCTTGAGGTGTCTTTAGTGGCATTTCATAAAGCTACACCTGAGGTGATCAGGCTCACGTATAGGGATGGGATAGGATGCACCACAACTCCAAAGGACTTAATTGTATATCAGATTATATACATATTCTAAAACAGATTAACACAAGTGCATACATTCTACATTACATCATAGATTTCATGATTGGCTTACTAATTGGGTGCACCTATCCCTGCACTAGAAAATGTGCTAGTAAGCAAAGCTGCAGCTGCAAGCTTATCACACAATTACTCTTCTTCTTGCTATTTCTTTATCTATGAGGTACATATTATTTACAAGGCCACTTGTGAATTCCTGCTTTGTCCATTGTTAACCTGTTTCCTTACATCTGTTTTCTTTCATTGTTCAGGCAAGGCCCCTACATCCTTACCCATCATTTTCCTCAGGGCGCATATCACCTCCTTGTTCCTCAGGCTGTATATGATGGGGTTGAGCACTGGGGTGACAGTGATGTAGAAGACAGCGCTTGCTTTGAGCTGCCCCACAGAGGAGCTAGACCTGGGTCTCAGGTACATCGAAATCACTGTCCCAAAGAACAGGCTGACCACGACCAAGTGGGAAGAGCAGGTGGAAAAGGCTTTATGCCTTCCAGCAGTGGAGGGGATGTTCAAGACAGTGCCAAGGATGCGAGCATAAGAGAGGACTATTAAGGAAAGCGGGCAGACCAGTGTGAACACACAGCTCACAGACATGACTATTTGTGCCTGGCCCTTCCCAGCACAGGCCAAACTCACCATGGCCGGCATTTCACAGAGGAAATGGTCTATCTCCTGGTGCCCACAGAAAGATAACTGGAAGGTGGACACAGTGTTGACGGCAGAAACTAGAAAAGCTCCCGCCCAGGAAGTGGCCACCATGGCCATGCACCCCCTCTTGGCCATGAGGAGCGGGTAGTGCAGCGGGAGGCAGATGGCGATGTACCTATCATATGACATAACAGTGAGGAGAAAGCACTCCGTTATGCCAAAGGCGAGGAAGAGGTACATCTGGGCCATGCAACGGGCCAATGAGATGTCTCTGTGCTCTGCCAGGAGATGGGCCAGCATCTGGGGCAGAACAATTGAAGTATATCCAACCTCCAGGAGAGACAGGTTGGAGAGGAAAAAATACATTGGGGTGTGGAGGAGAGGGTCAGATGCAACCAAGAGAATGGTGAGGAGGTTCCCAAGCAGGGTCACCAGGTAGAGGGCGAGGAATGCCACGAAGAGGGCCAGCCGAACCTCTGGATGACTGGAGAGTCCCAACAGGATGAACTCCTGGGGCATAGAAGTTTGGTTGCCTTCTCCAGTCCTGTTCATTTTGTCTGCAGGAGTAAAGGGGAAAAGGGGAATAAACATCATCAGCTATCCGAGAGACAAAGTGGGTGAGGTAATCTCTTATTGAGCCAGCTCCTGTTGGTGAGAGAGACAAGCTTTCAAACTACTTCAGTAGAAGTGGGACCAGTAAAAGATATGCCCTCATCCATCTTGTCTCTCTCATTTCCTGCGACCAACATGGCTACAACACCACTGCAAAATAACTGAAGGTACTGATCATCCCTCCTCCCTCCCATTACCACAGCCTTGGAGAACCTCTTCATCTTTGAGGAATTGACCCTCCACACCACCCTGGAGGCAGGACAGTGCTATTATCTGCATTGTACAGGTGGGAAACTGAGGTACTCACGGTATGTCTACACTGCATTGTAAACCGGGTCTGTGGGACCCAGTCTCATGCAGTCAGTGTTTCTAAGCTCATGTTTGAGTGTCCACACTGCATTGTAAGCTTGGGTTTACAATTTCTGGAGCAGGGTCTCACAGCCATGCCAGCGCATCCATAGGGACTGCATAGACCTTCTTGCTCGGGACTTCAGCTTGAGCTGCGTTCACACTGCAAAATGACAGGGCTTGGACCTGAGTCATGGCAAGACTTATGCTTTGACCTTCCTCCCTAATGGGCTCCTAGCACTCAGATTCTGAGTGCTTGCTGATCTGAATCAGACTGATTTGTTTGTGGATGGAAACGGAATCAGAGCTTGAGCTTAGGGTGTAGTGTAGTCATACCCAGAGAGGCTAAGTGGCATGCCCAGGGTCACGGAGCCATAGAGTTTAAGGCCAGAAGGGATCACCAGATCATCTGGTCTGACCTCCTTGATCACGGGCCACTAGCACCACCCAGCACCCGCACACTAAACCCAATAACAGAATTAAACCAAAGTATCATTAGGGAAATCATTAAGAAAGGGATAGATAATAAGACAGAAACTATCATAATGCCTCACTATAAATCCATGGTGCATCCACATCTTGAATACTGCTTGCAGATGTTGTCACCCCATCTCAAAAAAGATGTATTGGAATTGGAAAAGGTACAGAAAAGGCAACAAAAATGTTTTGGGGTATGGAACGGCTTCTGTACGAGGAGATATTAATAAGACTGGGACTTTTTGGAAAAGAGACGACTAGTGGGGGGATATGATTGAGGTCTATAAAATCATGACTGCTGTGGAAAAAGTAAATAAGAAAGTGTTATTTAATCCTCCTCATAACACAAGAACTAGGGGTCACAAAATGAAGTTAATAGGCAGCAGGTTTAAAACAAACAAAAGGAAGTATTTCTTCATACAATGCACAGTCACCCAGTGGAACAATTTGTCAGAGAATGTGGTGAAGGCCAAGATTATAACAAGGTTCAAAAAAGAACTAGATAAATGTATGGAGGGTAGGTCCATCAACGGCTGTTAGCCAGGATGGGCAGGGTTGGTGTCCCTAGCCTCTCTTTGCCAGAAGCTGGGAATGGGCGACAGAGGATGGATCACTTAATGATTACCTGTCCTGTTCATTCCCTTGTGGTCGCCTGGCATTGGCCACTATCAGAAGACAGGATAGTGGGCTAGATGGACCTTTGGTCTGACCCAGTGTGGCTGTTCTTATGTTCTTATCACAGCCCTTGGGAGACTAGGCAGAAAAAAGGAGGGACCAAGGTGCTCCGTGACCAAAGCCCCTGAAATGGCAAGGAGCTATTAAAGGAGATATACCCAGAGGATCCCAGTAAGCAACCTGCACCCACACACTGCAGAGAAAAGTGAAATTCCTGAAGGACACAGGCAATCTGACCTGAGGGGGAAATTTCTTCTCACCCCCAAATTTGGCAATTTGTTAGCTTCTGAGCATATAAGCAAGAATCTAAGCACCTGACAAATCTATAGCAGAGCAGAGTTGGTAGCCCATGTTTTCTAAATCCCTTACTAGTATCCTAGCCAAACAGAATATCATCACTAGTGATTTTCATAGGCACTTTTTGATAGTCTAGCTCCTGCCCAATCCATTCTGCTGAAAAGGAGTCCATCTGAAAAGGAGGGCGCCTTCATTGCAGGAACTCAGTGATATTCAATAGAACTGATCTGGCATGGGAAGAATTTCTCTGAAGGAGAGAATTTGACAGAGCTCCAGGAATGAAAGAGAGAACAGAATCTGTATTATAGGAACTTTTAGGGTGTTTTAGCTCTAACACAACCATTGAGCTTCCAAATATTACAATTAAAAATTCAGTTTGTAGGCTGGGACTTTTAGAGGAAGTGCAGGGAGTTATGCATCCAATGAAGAAATTCAATGGGCCATGAGTGCCTAAATTCCTTAAGCTTCAAAAATTCTTCCCCTGTTATACAATGCTAGCAAAATGGGGCTTTGGTCTATGACTGGGGTTCCTATCACCACCCCAAAAAA